>NC_133197.1:27038611-27364722 GCF_049306965.1 Danio rerio
CCTAAAAAATATGATATGTATGGCAAATTTATATCCTAAATAGAGGGTCTCATCACTACAATTTATTTGTGTCTTTTTATTTTTGACAACCAAAGAGTGCTTAAACGGTCGGACGTCTAAAAAGAGACAGACGCTTGCTTAGCATGGCACAAGGTCCATTGGACCTTGTTTTATTGGATTTGGCAACCAAAGTGTTGAGTCCCTAAAGAGATAGTTCACCCTAAAAATGAAAATGCACTCACCATTTACTGACCTACATGCATGTAGTTCTACACGTTTATTCATACGTTTGCATTACTGAGAGCAGGAGAGAGACCGGCTGCACTAGTAGGCAGTAACGTTATCTTCATAATATTGTTTAATTAGCATAAATGATTAGCAAATGAATCTGTCTCGTCAGCCTTTACAAGTGAAGGAATTATCTACACACAATCTGAACTCCCAATTAGAATAATACTACAAACTGTATAATACTATTCATGAAAACACCTAAATAACAGACTAATCCAAATGCCCAACACGAGCCAGCTGCGCTCCAGACCAGATCAGCTCGATGACGTATAATGTCTCCGACGCCGCCCGTAGTCCCATTTAGCAACTTGATAGCAAGCGTCTTTTTAAAGAAGCATAACCCATTAAAAAATTCAAGAGTGTGCTGTAAGTGATGTGTTTTATGTCGTAGAACAAAACGTGAAAGTATTTTGAGTTTGTGTTTGCCACGAACATTATTTAAGCGATTTTACTGAAACCCCATCGAGAAAACCCATTGACTTTGGGACGAAGGAACCGGAACTGCTAAAATTCTAACTCGCTTCCGGGTTTTTGCATACAAATTGACGTCATAGTTCCTCCACTCAATTAGGAGTGGGCTAGCCTCAACAAGACTGACTGCTCATTTAGTCTACATCTAGGCCTATTGAACTACGTGCTTTAGCATAGGCCAACGAACTGCAGGGCAGACACCAATTCTCACTTAAGCTCATTTCAGGTTATGATTAGACCTGTCCAGTTTCATCTGGAACGCATCCCAGATGACCTTCTGAAGTGGTTTGAGCGATCGGATGGATATCTGATCAGAACAAAAACCAAACAAACAAAAAAAAAAAACCGAATGAAGTGAGCAAACAGCCTCAAAAACACAGACGTGACAGGAATATATATTGAATATAAATATATTATATTCATTATTTGATAAATATATAATATTCAATTACATAAAATAATTAAAAGGACAAACGCTGGACCTTTTGGCATCACTTTTTCAGTTTAGGTCACAATTCACAGTATTAACAAACAATTAAACTAACACTGCTAGCATAATAAACTAACTAGCTGTTTGTTAATAATTAGTAAGGTACTAATTGGGTTTACGTTTAGGTTAGGGCTAGGCATGCCCCCACCCCGGCTACGGGCATGATGTAGTGGAGTAGCATGTAACATGCTATTAGGTTATGTGACCGCTAGATGGCGATCTTGGATAATAAGAAGCTTACCACCACTAGGAGTTTGTCAGAGTCGTTGGTCTTTAATTATAATCATCTGTCTCCCTGTTCTACTGAATCCCAGAATAACACACGGCACCAAAAAAAATGTAAAAATATATATTCAGTATATTTAATATGTTTTTGTCCGCAACTCGCCGTCACGCCGTGACGGAGATTCCCGAGCCTGTTTGGTCCAATGGGAGGCGTGCTCTCCTCAGCGCTCACCATGACAACGAGACTCCCAGCAGTGACGTCGCCATGTAAACATTTGCATATGCATTCCTATAAAGCACGGCGGTTCTCGCTCGGTGTTGTCAGTTCTCTCGGGGCTGCCCTTAGAAATTGACCAAGGTAAGTTCAAAATAAACTTCTCTTTCTAAACACCTGTGTCTCGTGTTTTTATTGGTCATGTACAGCAATACACTGCCATACAGGTCTGTTGAATGCATTTGTACGCAACGTGGTTTGACAATAAAGTAGCCTAACGAGTAAATAGTTGTTAAAAATGTACCTTCATTAGTCAACATTTGGGGAAGGTAGTAAAAAGTTAATCAAATATGTCCTAAGACATAATGGTAATGTTATGGTTGTTACATGACTGTATTTATTATTATGTATGTATGTTTAAAACCAGCAGAATATACTATATATTTAACATGTCATGAACTTACTGTTCTTCAAAAAAATTGCTCAATAAAAATTTCCTTAAGACAAGAATGGGTATTGTTTTGGTCTTTTTTTTTTTTTTTTTGTCAAACTACCGTAGGTTTTAAGTTAGTACAGCAGATATAGGCTACCTATATCATTATATTGGTAGTCAGAGTTATTTTAATGACCCAAATCGAGTAAAATGTCTCCTACTCAAGTACTTTTTGGATGCAAAAGTCAAATTTACAGTTTTCAACAACAAAATTTTGTCTCGTAAAAATGAGCAGTGGGGTGTGAGAAAAAAGTTCATGTCGACATATATATTATATATAAAAGAAGTTGAACAAGTTGTCATAATATTTAGTCATAATGCATTTTTCTGTACATTTCCATTAGACGTTTTTTTTTCTAAATCTATAATTGGTAAATTGCTCCCAGGTCAATCTGGACTTTGTCTAATGAAGGTGAGGTGTATCTGAAAGGAGATTGTCCTATGTTCACATTTCTACTTTTGTTTTGGGTTTGTTTTTTGTTTTCTTTGTCCTATGGAGTGCTGTCTTTTCCTTTCTGTATCACAATGACATGATCTGGCAACGAATCACAGTACTACAAGCCGCAAAAAAATTAAATAAATTAGCCGTAGCTTACATGAGGACGTCCATCCAGAGTACGCTGTTACATTGACAACATGAGTAAGTAATTTGACTGTCTTATCCGTACACAATGACACAAGGACTTGTCATTCTGACGGCACTGACATGTTCATTGAGAGATGAACCAAGGACTTTAAGCAAGAGACTGGCCTTTGCAGGTAATCCATGCTGTTTGGCTATTTGTATGTGCTGTTTTGAGAAATGCACTTACTGCTTAGCAAATTTCAAATCTGAGAAGTTTACCAAAGCGACTGAAAAAAAAACTGTAATACAACACAAGTTAATGCAAAGATGAAAAGTCTGCAAAGACAAAAGTGTGTATTTTTATTTGCACATATCACTTTATAAAAATAGTAGCGTATACATAATTCGGTTTTATATTTTTGGCTTAATATTTTATACTCGTTTTGATGTAACCATGTCTATAGTGGAATGGAACATCACAACCGTGGTTTCTGCAGGTGTCACTCACTATTTCAAGTGTATGACTTTTTAAGTCTTTTCTTCAAACCATTGTGACCCCGACATTTCTCAGAGGTGGCTATAAATATACAAATGTTGCACACATAACAATAGGCCTATATAAACATGAGCATATTGCCAACACAAAAAGTGCAACAGTCTTAACAGTCATGGGCTATATAGTTTGTACAATCATTTGTTCATTTCTTTAATTTAATATTAATAACCTAACCTCAAGGAGACTGGTGGACAGCATGTGTTCAGGACAAGTCCATTGGTTTAATTTTGGAGATCATCCTCAATGGTCAGTTGTGGCCTGTGTTCATTTTCAATTTGATTACCATAAAGGGGTCAGAAAGTTTAACCTGGTGCTATAAGTTCAGTCTGTGCTGTTGATCTAACGTACAATCTAATCTAATACACAATTCTATGACAAAAATTAAGGGCCGATGGCTCTTTATTTGCATGCGATCCTTGCATGCATGAAATATTGCACATCATGACCAGTTTTGCTTGCTAACTGAAAACGTGCTAGATATAATGCAGTTTTTCGTTCAGAATTGTGGTATTTTTAAAGTACTATCAAGTTTTCTCACTGGCGAGCGACATGATCTAGTGGGTCCGTCATCTTTAATGTGCGCGTTGGTGATTTCAGGAGGCGTGGCTTTGGACAGCAGGGGAGGGATTGTATTTGAAATATTATGCTAACCAGTTAGCATTTTGGCAGATCACCTAGTGCAGCTTTAACTGATGTCACACTAAAGCTTCGATCTGTCAGAAGTCAAACTGTGGCATTTAAATATGGTCAGTAGTAAAGTAGAACTTATTGTGGTATTTTCAGCATTTTTTTTAGCATGATTTGGAGGGGCTCAAAAAAATAAGCCAATGTTGTTCTTGAAAGTACCTTTTTGACCTTTGAAAAAGTACATAGTTAATGGCATAAAGACACACTGAAGGGGGGGGGGGGGGTTCACTCATCAAAACAACTAATTAAATAAAAGACACCAAACATCCCCTAAAAGGTCATTCAGGGTGACAATAACAGTTCAAGCATCTAAAAAATATTATTCCTTCATTTTCTTTTCGGCTTGGTCCCTTTATTATTACACGCCACCGTGGAATTAACCTGCCAACTTATCCAGCACAATTTTTACGCAGCGGATGACCTTCCGGCCGCAACCCATCTCTGGGAAACATCCACACACACACACACACACACTCAGTCACACTCATACACTACGGAAAACTTAGCCCACCCAATTCACCTGTACGGCATGTCTTTGGACTTGTGGGGGAAACCGGAGCACCCGGAGGAAAACCCACGCGAATGCAGGGAGAACATGCAAACTCCACACAGAAACGGTAGCTGACCCAGCTGAGGCTCGAACCAGTGACCTTCCTGCTGTGAGGCAACGGCACTACCTACTGCGTCACCTAAAAAATATGATATGTATGGCAAATTTATATCCTAAATAGAGGGTCTCATCACTACAATTTATTTGTGTCTTTTTATTTTTGACAACCAAAGAGTGCTTAAACGGTCGGACGTCTAAAAAGAGACAGACGCTTGCTTAGCATGGCACAAGGTCCATTAGACCTTGTTTTATTGGATTTGGCAACCAAAGTGTTGAGTCCCTAAAGAGATAGTTCACCCTAAAAATGAAAATGCACTCACCATTTACTGACCTACATGCATGTAGTTCTACACGTTTATTCATACGTTTGCATTACTGAGAGCAGGAGAGAGACCGGCTGCACTAGTAGGCAGTAACGTTATCTTCATAATATTGTTTAATTAGCATAAATGATTAGCAAATGAATCTGTCTCGTCAGCCTTTACAAGTGAAGGAATTATCTACACACAATCTGAATTCCCAATTAGAATAATACTACAAACTGTATAATACTATTCATGAAAACACCTAAATAACAGACTAATCCAAATGCCCAACACGAGCCAGCTGCGCTCCAGACCAGATCAGCTCGATGACGTATAATGTCTCCGACGCCGCCCGTAGTCCCATTTAGCAACTTGATAGCAAGCGTCTTTTTAAAGAAGCATAACCCATTAAAAAATTCAAGAGTGTGCTGTAAGTGATGTGTTTTATGTCGTAGAACAAAACGTGAAAGTATTTTGAGTTTGTGTTTGCCACGAACATTATTTAAGCGATTTTACTGAAACCCCATCGAGAAAACCCATTGACTTTGGGACGAAGGAACCGGAACTGCTAAAATTCTAACTCGCTTCCGGGTTTTTGCATACAAATTGACGTCATAGTTCCTCCACTCAATTAGGAGTAGGCTAGCCTCAACAAGACTGACTGCTCATTTAGTCTACATCTAGGCCTATTGAACTACGTGCTTTAGCATAGGCCAACGAACTGCAGGGCAGACACCAATTCTCACTTAAGCTCATTTCAGGTTATGATTAGACCTGTCCAGTTTCATCTGGAACGCATCCCAGATGACCTTCTGAAGTGGTTTGAGCGATCGGATGGATATCTGATCAGAACAAAAAACAAACAAACAAAAAAAAAAAACCGAATGAAGTGAGCAAACAGCCTCAAAAACACAGACGTGACAGGAATATATATTGAATATAAATATATTATATTCATTATTTGATAAATATATAATATTCAATTACATAAAATAATTAAAAGGACAAACGCTGGACCTTTTGGCATCACTTTTTCAGTTTAGGTCACAATTCACAGTATTAACAAACAATTAAACTAACACTGCTAGCATAATAAACTAACTAGCTGTTTGTTAATAATTAGTAAGGTACTAATTGGGTTTACGTTTAGGTTAGGGCTAGGCATGCCCCCACCCCGGCTACGGGCATGATGTAGTGGAGTAGCATGTAACATGCTATTAGGGGACGCTTTCAAGATGGCTCCTTGATCGCACGCGTTTCGTTGAGCTCCGCAATCCTAACTACTTAAACTGACCTGTTTAACGTTTCGCAAAGTGTATATTAATAGTTAACTTGAACTGATATTATAGCGATCCGTTACAGACGACAATGGGAGGGTCAGAGAAAAGAAAAAGTGCAGGAAAAAAGGCTGGAAAGACCGAAAAGACAGCACATGCTAACTTGGCTAATCAAAATAGCAGTTCGCCGACGGCCGAAACGTTGGATAAAATCCCTTCTAACGCATTGATTACAGACAATTTACCTGACTACCTTCAGCAGAATATTAACTCTGAGGAACTTATGCTGGCAGCGGAGGTCGAACTTCCATCTCTTCCAGAAACTCCTTGTGAATCACCAGCCCCTAAACAACGCAGATGTGTGGAAAAAGATACAATGATCATCCTTTCCCAGATTTCGGACCTTTCACGTCTCGTGCAAAATAGGTCAGACACACTTGAGAAGCTGGTGGAAAAAAAATTCTCAGATAATAAATGAAATAAAATCCGAAGTCGGCGTCAATACAAAGCAGATCGCGGAATTAAAGGAAACGATCGAGTTCATCTGTACGGACGTAAATGCCATGAAAGTTGGCTTAAAAAAAGCTGAAAGGTGTATCGAAGAGCAAGAAAGACGTCTAACGTTGCTAGAAGGCTATTCCCGAAGGTGGAATCTGAGGATTCAAGGGATTCAAGAAAGAAGCGGAGAAGATGTTCGTCTCGAGGTCATTAAAGTATGTCAGCGTCTCCTGCCGCAATTTAAAGAGAAGCTGTCTGATGTCGTAGACGTCGCACACCGTCTTGGCCGTAACAAACCTGGAAGCAGCACTCCTCGAGGTATTATATTTCAATTTACTTCACGCTTTTTTAGGGATGCTGTCTGGCGCGCCGCCAAAGATGCAGACTTTCTAAAGGATAATAAGCTAAGGATCTCCGAGGACCTGTCCCCTGCTGACAGAGAACGAAGACTGAAATTATGGCCCGCTGTCGAAAAAGCTCGTAAGGAAAACAAAAAGGCTTTCTTTGTCGGTGGACGTGCCTTTGTGGATGGCGTTGAGATCTCGCCCTCATCCTAAATTACAAAGGAAAAAGTGGCAACGGCAACTGAAAAAAGAAGCATGCTAATACCCCCTTTCAGTACAAAAAAACTCTCCTTTTAATTTTGGTAAAAACTGGAACATAAGACCTGTTTAAATATTTTTTTTAATTTACACAAGGAACAGTAACGCCTTTCCCGTCTCTCTCTGGATTTAAATTTGAGATACTTTTCTTCCATATTTTTGGTCTATAGACTGAAAAGAAACAGGTACTCAAATTCAGTTTTGGTGATTTGAACTTTCAGAGAAGATGCGATATTTGCTTATTTTTCTTTCAACTTTAAAGGGAGACATTTTCTTTTCATTACTTGAAACGATAACATGAAAGGGATTCAGACTCCAGTCATATTGATTAATGTAATACTTTTATAAAAGAAACAAAACATTTTTTTCTCTCTTTAGATAAAAAAAAAAGAAAATACATTATTTTTGCTTATGTTGGCTAAAGAAGTGGTAGAGACTAAGACTCCTGTTAATTTTTTTTTTCTTATACAAATTTTTAGTATAACCAATATACGTGTTAAAAAGGGATTGCTGTTCTCATCCTGGGATATTTTTGCTGCGTTTGCTTAAGATTTGCTATATATTTATATAGGAATCTTCTGGGTCTGTTTTATTTTTTTATTTGTTTCATATTCACTCTTGTTCTATGTCTTTATCTATTGTTTCTCTTAACTGTAGAGGGTTACGCAATATCACTAAGAGGAAAGCTATTTTCTTATACTTGAAGCGCTTTAATGCAGATTTTTGTTTTCTACAAGAATGCCACTCTGTTACTGAAGATGCACAATTTTGGAGGTCACAGTGGGGACTAGATCTGTGGTTTTCCCATGGCACTACTAAATCTGCTGGGGTTTGTATTTTAAAGGACAGATTTAAAGGAAAAATCTTAAGATCTATCTGTGATGCTTCTGGGCACTACATTGTACTTGCCACTGAGATTTTAAATGAAACTTATATTATAGTTAATGTATATGGTTTTAACTTACAAAAAGAAAATAAAGCTCTCTTCAATAGATTAGGCAAGCAGGTGATTCAAATGTTAACCATTTTTCCTAACTCTGCTCTAATCTTTGGTGGTGATTTCAATATTGTCCTAGATAATAGTTTAGATAGATGGCCTCATCAAACTGGAATTCCTAATTCAGATTATATTATGGCTTTTATAGAACAATTTTCCTTGTTTGATCCATGGAGAAAATCTCATCCAACACAAGAATGCTTTACTTGGAGTAACAAATCTTTATCTTCTCAATCTAGGATTGATTATTGGCTTACTTCCAATGACTTGGATAACATTGTTACTGACATAATACCATCTCCGTTCTCAGATCATGCAGCTATTTCGATTATGATTCCCTTTAGAAACTTTAGTAATTTAACTCAAAAATCTGGTTACTGGAAATTAAATAATTCAGTTCTTAAACATAAGGAAGTTATTACTGGAATAGAAAAAATTATTTTGACTTACTGGAATAAAGCGAAAGTTGAAAAAAAATATTGTAATAATTGGGAACTTCTCAAATTTGAAGCGGGAAAATTTTTTAGGAAATACTGTAGTGAATTGGCAAAAAAGAGAAGAGCTGAAGAAGATAGTATTATTTTAAAAATATCCACTTTATCATCCAAAACAATAGAAGAATTATCAGAATCTGAAAAAGCAGAACTTACTGAACATAAGATTAAATTAGAAGAATTTTACAAACAAAAGGCAGAAGGAGCTTTTATAAGGTCTCGAAGGAAATGGCTTGAAGAGGGTGAAATGAGCTCTGCGTATTTCTTTAGACTTGAGAGGCAACAAGCTAAATATAATTATATTGAGAAATTGAGGATTGATGGTAATATTGTGGAGAATGCAAAAATTGTTGCAAACTATTGTTCTGAATTTTACAGTAACTTGTATTCTTCTAAATTTTGTCAACAATCTACTACAGAATTCTTTAAATCGCTACATAACATAAAACAGATTAGTGATGATGAGTTCAATATATGTGAAGCCCCTCTTAGTTTACAAGAAGTTACGGATGCCATTAAATCACTGAAAAGCAACAAGTCTCCTGGAACGGACGGACTCTCTGCTGAGTTTTATAGAACATTTGAGAAACTTTTAACTCCTTTTTTGCTTGAGGTCTTTAATGAGAGCATAGATAGATCCTTCCTTCCTCAAACCTTATGTCAAGGACTAATAACTTTAATACCAAAACCAAATAAAGATCACTTATTAATTGATAATTGGCGACCAATTACCTTGCTGAACAATGATTATAAAATTATTGCATTAGTTTTATCCAAAAGAGTAAAATGTACTTTGAACAATTTAATTGATGAATGTCAATCTGGATTTTTGCAAAAAAGACACATTTTTAATAACATACGTTTAGTATTAGATATTCTAGATTATTCACATTACTTCTCTAATGACAACTTTATACTTTTTCTTGACTACTATAAAGCTTTTGATTCTTTAGAACATGAATTTTTGTTACAAACTCTTAGTAGGGTAATATTTGGAAATTTCTTCTGTAGATCTATTAAAATGCTTTACACTAATTGCAATAGTTCTATTAGACTCAGCAGCGGCACCTCTCCTAGATTTTCTTTGAGACGAGGAGTTAGGCAGGGATGCCCAATATCCCCGTACCTGTTTTTGATAGCTACTGAACTTCTAAATATACATATTAGAGAAAGCTCCTTGAAAGGAATATCTATTGAAAACACTGAAGTGGTAATAAGCCAGTTAGCGGATGATACTGTTTTGTTTCTGAAGGATGCCTCACAGATTGCTACAGCAATAGAAATTCTTGAACCCTTTTCTAAAGCCTCAGGTCTCTGCCTTAACATAAATAAATGTGAATTATTACCAGTGTGTAATTGTTCAGAATCGCTAATTTGTAACATCCCTATAAGAGAGAGTGTGACATATTTGGGAATTAAAATAATTAAGGATGATAAAAGTAGATGTATTTCCAATTTTCTACCAATTATTGAAAAAACGAAAAAGATGATGAACCATTGGCTACAAAGAGATCTATCAATCAAAGGCAGAGTTCTGCTCACTAAAGCAGAAGGTATTTCTAGATTGTCATATACAGCTCAGTCTATTTCAGTTGATAAGCACACAAACAAACTAATTGACGGAATGTTGACAAAATTTCTTTGGAAAAACAAAATTCATTATATTAAAAAATCCGTAATGCTGAATTCTTATGACAAAGGCGGCTTAAATTTTATTGATTTTAACTCACTTAATGGTGATTTTAAAATTAATTGGATAAGACAATTTCTTATAAATAGTTCTTCTATCTGGAATATTATCCCCCGTTTCATTTTCTCTCATATGGGTGGTTTAGAATTTCTTTTAATGTGTAATTACAAAATTGAAAAACTCCCAATCAAACTGTCTAAATTTCATCAACAAGTGCTTACAACATGGAGGCTTATTTATAAACACAACTTCTCCCCACATAGTTTTCTTATTTGTCACTTATTAAGTCACTATTCTTTAACAATTGGTTTAACAATGGACTATTATTAGTTAACCAATTAATTGATAATGCCAGAAATTTATTAACATTTACAGAATTTATGGCAAGATACAAAATTCCTGTTACATTACAGGAATTTACTATTCTAACCGGGGCAATACCCACTGGTATACATATGCTGTATAAAGGGAGTGTATGTACATCAGCACTTACTGTTTGTCCTCCTAAACCTGAACAAACCTCGGTAGGGTTTATCTGTTTCTATGGATTTAAGCCTAATAATCACAAAATTAGATCTTTAATCTTAAAAGAAAATATGTCTATACCGTATGTTATTTTTTAATATCTTTAATAATATAAACTGGACTCAAGTTTGGTCATTACCTCAAAATTTTTTATCACAAATAAGGCTAAAGAAATATCATTTAAATTACTTCATAGAGTTGATCCCACAAAATTATTTCTACAAAAATTTAAAATTGATATTGAGTAAGAATGCTGTTTTTGCGAAAGCTTT
The DNA here is from genome assembly GCF_049306965.1 of Danio rerio. Classification (NCBI taxonomy): domain Eukaryota; kingdom Metazoa; phylum Chordata; class Actinopteri; order Cypriniformes; family Danionidae; genus Danio; species Danio rerio. The sequence goes on from NC_133197.1 coordinate 27,049,874, forward strand.
GATGAAACTATTTCACATTTATTTTGGTCTTGCCAATATACTCGACTATTTTGGATCAATGTTGAAGCTTTTATTGCTCATAATATCTTAAAAACCTTTTCCTTATCTTATAAACATGTGATTTTGGGTTTTTATGTTAAGGATCGCTCTTTAAAAGATGCTGGTTTTATTATAAATTTAATTTTATTATTATGTAAATTTCACATACATAAATCCAAGTTTTCCAAAAGCAAACCTCTCTTCATGGTGTTAGAAAAAGAGATTCAAATGTATATAAAAGTGATTTCCAAGTCTCAAAATAGAAAAGCAATTAAAACAATTAATATATGCTCCTTTAACATTTTTACATAAAATGTTTGTTTATATGCATTTCCTGTGAAAAAAAGTGCATTACTAACTCTTGTAAATAACTAAAATTATAAAATGTGCGAAACATATTTGTATGTAATTTGATAATTATGTACCCTCTCCTCTGTTTTTTTTTCTTCTTTTTTTTCTTTTTTTTCTCTTCTTTGTTTTTTTCACTTATTTCATTCCTGTTAAGAAATGTAAAGTGATTGTATTGTATAACAAAACAACTGTAACTGTACATGCTGGTTCTTGTTAATAAAAAAAAGTAACATGCTATTAGGTTATGTGACCGCTAGATGGCGATCTTGGATAATAAGAAGCTTACCACCACTAGGAGTTTGTCAGAGTCGTTGGTCTTTATTTATAATCACCTGTCTCCCTGTTCTACTGCATCCCAGAATAACACACGGCACCAAAAAAAAAGTAAAAATATATATTCAGTATATTTAATATGTTTTTGTCCGCAACTCGCCTTCACGCCGTGACGGAGATTCCCGAGCCTGTTTGGTCCAATGGGAGGCGTGCTCTCCTCAGCGCTCACCATGACAACGAGACTCCCAGCAGTGACGTCGCCATGTAAACATTTGCATATGCATTCCTATAAAGCACGGCGGTTCTCGCTCGGTGTTGTCAGTTCTCTCGGGGCTGCCCTTAGAAATTGACCAAGGTAAGTTCAAAATAAACTTCTCTTTCTAAACACCTGTGTCTCGTGTTTTTATTTGTCATGTACAGCAATACACTGTCATACAGGTCTGTTGAATGCATTTGTACGTAACGTGGTTTGACAATAAAGTAGCCTAACAAGTAAATAGTTGTTAAAAATGTTACCTTCATTAGTCAACATTTGGGGAAGGTAGTAAAAAGTTAATCAAAGATGTCCTAAGACATAATGGTAATGTTATGGTTGTTACATGACTGTATTTATTATTATGTATGTATGTTTAAAACCAGCAGAATATATATATTTAACATGTCATGAACTTACTGTTCTTCAAAAAATTGCTCAATAAAAATTTCCTTAAGACAAGAATGGGTATTGTTTTGGTCTTTTTTTTTTTCTTTTTTTTGTCAAACTACAGTAGGTTTTAAGTTACCACAGCAGATATAGGCTACCTATATCATTATATTGGTAGTCAGAGTTATTTTAATGACCCAAATCGAGTAAAATGTCTCCTACTCAAGTACTTTTTGGATGCAAAAGTCAAATTTACAGTTTTCAACAACAAAATTTTGTCTCGTAAAAATGACCAGTGGGGTGTGAGAAAAAAGTTAATGTCGACATATATATCATATATAAAAGAAGTTGAACAAGTTGTCATAATATTTAGTCATAATGCATTTTTCTGTACATTTCCATTAGACGTTTTTTTTTTCTAAATCTATAATTGGTAAATTGCTCCCAGATCAATCTGGACTTTGTCTAATGAAGGTGAGGTGTATCTGAAAGGAGATTGTCCTATGTTCACATTTCTACTTTTGTTTTGGGTTTGTTTTTTGTTTTCTTTGTCCTATGGAGTGCTGTCTTTTCCTTTCTGTATCACAATGACATGATCTGGCAACGAATCACAGTACAAGCCGCAAAAAAATGAAATAAATTAGCCGTAGCTTACATGAGGACGTCCATCCAGAGTACGCTGTTACATTGACAACATGAGTAAGTAATTTGACTGTCTTATCCGTACACAATGACACAAGGACTTGTCATTCTGACGGCACTGACATGTTCATTGAGAGATGAACCAAGGACTTTAAGCAAGAGACTGGCCTTTGCAGGTAATCCATGCTGTTTGGCTATTTGTATGTGCTGTTTTGAGAAATGCACTTACTGCTTAGCAAATTTCAAATCTGAGAAGTTTACCAAAGCGACTGAAAAAAAACTGTAATACAACACAAGTTAATGCAAAGATGAAAAGTCTGCAAAGACAAAAGTGTGTATTTTTATTTGCACATATCACTTTATAAAATTAGTAGCGTATACATAATTCGGTTTTATATTTTTGGCTTAATATTTAATACTCGTTTTGATGTAACCATGTCTATAGTGGAATGGAACATCACAACCGTGGTTTCTGCAGGTGTCACTCACTATTTCAAGTGTATGACTTTTTAAGTCTTTTCTTAAAACCATTGTGACCCCGACATTTCTCAGAGGTGGCTATAAATATACAAATGTTGCACACATAACAATAGGCCTATATAAACATGAGCATATTGCCAACACAAAAAGTGCAACAGTCTTAACAGTCATGGGCTATATAGTTTGTACAATCATTTATTCATTTCTTCAATTTAATATTAATAACCTAACCTCTAGGAGACTGGTGGACAGCATGAGTTCAGGACAAGTCCATTGGTTTAATTTTGGAGATCATCCTCAATGGTCAGTTGTGGCCTGTGTTCATTTTCAATTTGATTACCATAAAGGGGTCAGAAAGTTTAACCTGGTGCTATAAGTTCAGTCTGTGCTGTTGATCTAACGTACAATCTAATCTAATACACAATTCTATGACAAAAATTAAGGGCCGATGGCTCTTTATTTGCATGCGATCCTTGCATGCATGAAATATTGCACATCATGACCAGTTTTGCTTGCTAACTGAAAACGTGCTAGATATAATGCAGTTTTTCGTTCAGAATTGTGGTATTTTTAAAGTACTATCAAGTTTTCTCACTGGCGAGCGACATGATCTAGTGGGTCCGTCATCTTTAATGTGCGCGTTGGTGATTTCAGGAGGCGTGGCTTTGGACAGCAGGGGAGGGATGGTATTTGAAATATTATGCTAACCAGTTAGCATTTTGGCAGATCACCTAGTGCAGCTTTAACTGATGTCACACTAAAGCTCCGATCTGTCAGAAGTCAAACTGTGGCATTTAAATATGGTCAGTAGTAAAGTAGAACTTATTGTGGTATTTTCAGCATTTTTTGTTAGCATGATTTGGAGGGGCTCAAAAAAATAAGCCAATGTTGTTCTTGAAAGTACCTTTTTGACCTTTGAAAAAGTACATAGTTAATGGCATAAAGACACACTGAAGGGGGGGGGGGGGGGGGGGGGGGTTTCACTCATCAAAACAACTAATTGAATAAAAGACACCAAACATCCCCTAAAAGGTCATTCAGGGTGACAATAACAGTTCAAGCATCTAAAAAATATTATTCCTTCATTTTCTTTTCGGCTTGGTCCCTTTATTATTACACGCCACCGTGGAATTAGCCTGCCAACTTATCCAGCACAATTTTTACGCAGCGGATGACCTTCCGGCCGCAACCCATCTCTGGGAAACATCCACACACACACACACACACACACACTCAGTCACACTCATACACTACAGAAAACTTAGCCCACCCAATTCACCTGTACGGCATGTCTTTGGACTTGTGGGGGAAACCGGAGCACCCGGAGGAAAACCCACGCGAATGCAGGGAGAACATGCAAACTCCACACAGAAACGGTAGCTGACCCAGCTGAGGCTCGAACCAGTGACCTTCCTGCTGTGAGGCAACGGCACTACCTGCTGCGTCACCTAAAAAATATGATATGTATGGCAAATTTATATCCTAAATAGAGGGTCTCATCACTACAATTTATTTGTGTCTTTTTATTTTTGACAACCAAAGAGTGCTTAAACGGTCGGACGTCTAAAAAGAGACAGACGCTTGCTTAGCATGGCACAAGGTCCATTAGACCTTGTTTTATTAGATTTGGCAACCAAAGTATTGAGTCCCTAAAGAGATAGTTCACCCTAAAAATGAAAATGCACTCACCATTTACTGACCTACATGCATGTAGTTCTACACGTTTATTCATACGTTTGCATTACTGAGAGCAGGAGAGAGACCGGCTGCACTAGTAGGCAGTAACGTTATCTTCATAATATTGTTTAATTAGCATAAATGATTAGCAAATGAATCTGTCTCGTCAGCCTTTACAAGTGAAGGAATTATCTACACACAATCTGAATTCCCAATTAGAATAATACTACAAACTATATAATACTATTCATGAAAACACCTAAATAACAGACTAATCCAAATGCCCAACACGAGCGAGCTGCGCTCCAGACCAGATCAGCTCGATGACGTATAATGTCTCCGACGCCGCCCGTAGTCCCATTTAGCAACTTGATAGCAAGCGTCTTTTTAAAGAAGCATAACCCATTAAAAAATTCAAGAGTGTGCTGTAAGTGATGTGTTTTATGTCGTAGAACAAAACGTGAAAGTATTTTGAGTTTGTGTTTGCCACGAACCTTATTTAAGCGATTTTACTGAAACCCCATCGAGAAAACCCATTGACTTTGGGACGAAGGAACCGGAACTGCTAAAATTCTAACTCGCTTCCGGGTTTTTGCATACAAATTGACGTCATAGTTCCTCCACTCAATTAGGAGTAGGCTAGCCTCAACAGGGTTCCGACCAAGATGGCGCTCTAACAACAAGCGGATCGATGTGCTCTGTAAGCTCAAACATTGTAATTGGCTAGTAGTGTTATTAGTTGAAAGCTATTTTACTCTGTGCAAAGAGAGAATATAATATAAATACTACAGAATTAGTCCCTGTTTGTGATAAGATGGGTAAATCGGAGAAAAGGAAGAACAAAAACGTGTCTCTGGGGACAGCTAACGCTGCTAATGTTAGCAGTAACGTGAGTGAAACGATGGTAGCCTCATGTAGTTATGAAACAGAAAAATTACACAATTATTCAAAAATTAGTGTGGACTTTGACGAATTTATGATGTGTGAGGAAGAATTCCCTGCACTTCCAGAAACTCCATGCAAATCACCTGCTACAAAACAACGGAAAACTGAAAGTTCGGAGGTTGCCATTCTCTCCCAACTCGGAGCTCTTTCTCAATTAATAAACACCCGTTCTGATGCTTTAGAAAATGTGATCGGAGAAAACACAAGAGCGATTACCTCCATGAAGGAGGTAATTAATGAAAATACAAAACAAATTACAAGTGTGAAAGAAGCTATCGAATTTGTGAGTGCTGAGGTTAACCATCTGAAAAACAAGTACGGAGTGATGGAATCCACACTGAATAAGGTAGAGGAAACGTGCGTGGGACACGACCGAAGGCTGTCACAGTTAGAAAGTTACTCGCGGCGGTGGAATCTCAGGATGCACGGCATTCCGGAAAATGAAAGAGAGGATGTTCGTGGTAGGGTTATAGACGTTTGTCAGCATCTCTTACCAGAGGACAAGGACAGACTCTCCAGCACTGTCTACACTGTACACCGGTTAGGTCGCAAGCAACCAAACAAGAACAGAGGAATTATTCTACAATTTGCTTCCCGTTTCTTTCGCGATGCTGTTTGGCGTGCAGCAAAGGACTCTGCCTTTTTGCGCGAAAATAACATTAAAATATCAGAAGACTTATCCCTTGCAGATAAAGAAAGAAGAAACAAACTATGGCCAGCAGTGGAGAAAGCAAGAAAAGATAATAAACGAGCATACTTCATCGGAAGTAGGGCTTTCGTAGAGGGAAACGAAATATTCCCTCCTGCTTGAGACTTTACATGGGAAGGTGTGTGATGTTAATATTAAGTTGGTTAAAAAAAATGTCTTTTTGTTAAATTGATGGCCTTTTTAGGACAATTAAAACTGATTTAATAGGTTACTTCGCTAATTTCTTATTTTTACACAGTTAAGCCAATAGTAAAGGGGTATTTTACAAAAGGGGCCTCAATTTAGAATTTGACTTTACAATTTTATTTATTTATTCTTTTTTCTTACTTTTCTATTAACACACCTGGAAAAAAAATATCACTGAATATAGTCTATAAAAACTTTATGGGCTAAAGTAAAATTGTTCAACTGAGTAGCTTCTATACTTTAGTAATTTAATCTGATTTACAAAAAATTTTTTGTTCTTTGATGTAAAATTTATGCACCTTAATAAACACTACATTATTTTTATAGTTCATATAGAGTTTGCAGTTCTCATCGTTCTGAATGTAGCTTTGCAAATCCTTTTTTGAGAATAATCTAGTTTAATATTCTAGGTTATATCTTCTTTGTTATGTCTCTTTCTATAATTTCATTTAATACACGAGGGTTAAGAAATACTCTAAAAAGAAAAGCTATATTTTTGTAAATGAAAAAGTTTAAAACTGATTTTTGTTTTTTGCAAGAATGTCATTCTGTAAAAGAGGACTATAATTTTTGGAGATCTCAGTGGGGTTTAGATTTATGGATGGCTCATGGTACAAACAAATCAGCTGGTGTTTGCATCCTTAAAAATCAATTTAATGGGAAAATTATTTGCTCTGAATGTGACTCAAATGGCCATTATATTTGTCTTGTAACTGAAATATCCAAATCAATGTTTATCATTGTTAATATTTATGGGTTTAATCAACAAAAAGAAAATGAAAAACTTCTTGATCTAATAGAACAACACATTTTGAAATTACTTACTAAATACCCAAATGCTTTTTTAATCCTTGGCGGAGATTTTAATGTTGCATTGGATAATAGGTTAGACAGATGGCCTCCAAAATCACCTGATAACTCAAATCTTTATTTTAAAACTTTCATTGAACGATTCTGTTTAGTTGATAAATTGGAGAGACACTCATCCTAATCAAAAATGTTTCACATGGGGAAATAACTCTCTTTCCAGACAATCCCGTATAGATTTGTGGCTTATCTCAAGAGATTTAAATAAGGCTAATTCAGACATTATTCCATCACCCTTTTCTGATCACAGATGCATCTTGATAACTATTCCTTTTTCAGAAACTGCCAACTTATGTAGAATCAATTCTTACTGGAAATTGAATTGTTCATTGCTTAACTATAAAGAAGTAAATGAAAAAATCGAATTTATAATTTGCAAGTACTGGAAAAAAGCAAACGAGGAAAATGTTTTTGGAAAGAATTGGGAGTTAGCAAAATATGAAATCGGAAAGTTTTTAAGAACATTTAGCAGTAAATTAGCGAAAGAAAGAAAAGAAAATGAAAATATTATAATATGCAAAATTTCTGATTTTCTATCTAAAACTATTTTGTCTGATAAGGAAAAGGTTGAATTTACCCATTATCAAAATAAATTAGATCAAATCTATCAGGAAAAAGCAGAGGGAGCATTTATTAGATCACGGAAAAGATGGTTGGAAGAAGGTGAGCAGAATTCTTCTTATTTTTTTAGATTGGAAAAGCAACAACAGCAAAAAAATCTAATTGAAAAACTTATAAATAATCAATCAATATGTGAAGACCAGAAGACTATTGCTAATTTTTTTGCTAAGTTTTATAATGATTTGTACACCTCTAAATTTAATAAACAAAATGCTTTAGATTTTTTCGAAACATTATCTTGTGTAAAAAAATTGGAGAATGCTGATCAGGCTTTTCTTGAAGCTCCAATCACATTAACAGAAGTTGAAGAAGCAATTAAATCATTAAAACGGAATAAATCTCCTGGCACTGATGGTTTCATTTCAGAATTTTACCATATGTTTAGTAAAAATATTGCTCCCTTCTTGTTAAGTGTTTATAAGGAAAGTACAGATAACTCTTTTCTCCCACCTACTTTATGCCAAGGTTTGATTACGCTAATCCCCAAACCAAATAAAGATCAAAATTTATTAGATAATTGGCGTCCAATAACTTTGTTGAACAACGACTACAAAATAATTGCTATAGTTTTAGCTAAAAGATTAAAAGTAATTTTACCTTCTATTATTGACGAAACTCAGTCAGGCTTTATGCCAAATAGACATATATCTAATAACATAAGATTAATTTTAGATATCCTAGACTATTCTGATATGATTGATGGAGACAGTTTCATATTTTTTTTTTGGATTATTATAAAGCCTTTGACACTTTAGAACATGGTTTTTTATTTCAAGCGCTTAAAGAAATTGGGTTTGGTGTTACTTTTTGTAAAATGATTAAAATGTTATATAAAAACATAAATAGCTCTATTAAGTTAAGCAGTGGTACTTCCCCAAGATTTTTTTTACATCGTGGAGTAAGGCAGGGATGCCCAGTATCACCTTATTTGTTTTTAATTGCAGTACAGTTTCTTAATTTACATATCAAAAGGAGTAATTTAAAAGGAATTACTATTGGAAGTACAGAGTTAATTATAAGTCAACTAGCAGATGATACAACATTGTTTTTAAAAGATTCATCTCAAGTGGCGGCTGCATTAAATACTCTACAAACATTTTCCAATGCATCTGGTTTAAATCTTAATTTAAATAAATGTGAATTACTTCCCATTAAAAATTGTGGTGTTTCCTCAATTTGTGGAGTAGCTGTTAAAAACTCAGTATCTTACTTTGGCATAAATATAACTAACGATAAAAATAGATGTGATGCTAACTTTAATCCAATTGTTGCAAAAACTAAAAGAAAATTGAATAGTTGGCTTCAAAGAGATCTGTCTATTAAAGGAAGAATTTTGCTCACCAAAGCAGAGGGCCTGTCTCGTCTTTCTTATGCAGCTCAATCTCTGTACGTAGATAAGCCTACATGCAAACTAATTGATAAAACTTTAACAGACTTTGTCTGGAAAAATAAATGCCACTATATGAAAAAGACTGTTATAGTAAATTCGTATAATAAAGGAGGTCTTAACTGTATTGATTTCTGCTCTTCAAATTATACTTTCAAAATTAATTGGCTTAACCAGTATCTACATAAAGAAGACTCAATTTGGAATATTTTCCCAAAACAGGTATTTTCTGTTGTTGGAGGCATTAAGTTTTTATTGATGTGTAATTATAACATAACCAAAATTCCTGTTAAACTTTCAAATTTCCATCAACAAGTACTTCTGGCTTGGACTTTAATTTATAAACATAATTTTACTCCTCACATATTTTCTATTTGGAATAACCAAAATATTTTATATAAAAATAAATCTTTGTTTTTCAGTGATTGGTTTAACAACGGTTTGCTTTTGGTTAGTCAGTTATTTAACAACAGAGGTTTTTTAATGAATTACTTTGAATTTATTTCCGAGTATAACATACCAGTAAGTCCAAAAAATTTCGCCATTGTTATGGGAGCTATAACATCAGGAATTACTATGCTCTTCAAAAGTACCATTAAGTGTACCTTTCTGATCCGACAGAAACATTTGTGGGTAAAATTTGTTTTTCAAACAAAAAAGATAGAAATTACAAAATTAGATCTCTTTTTATTGAAAAAGTTGCTACATTGTCCCCTGTAATCTCTTATTGGAATAATATCTATAGAGATTTGATATGGGAAAAAATATGGTCTTTGCAACAAAAATATTTTCTCACCAACAAGGTCAAAGAGGTGTCTTTTAAATTGATCAACAAATTTTATCCTATAAAACACTTTTTGAAAAAGTTTAATTCTAATATTGATGTAAAATGTTCATTTTGTCAATTTCATACTGAAACTGTTATTCATTTATTTTGGGAGTGTAATTATGCTGTACAATTTTGGAAACATATTGGATTATTTATTAATGATAATATACAACAAGATGTTTCTGTTACTTTTAAAGAAATTGTTTTTTTGGTTATTATGAATCTGCCCCTACTAAGAGAAATGCTTGTTTTGTTATAAATTTAATTTATTTTCTTTGTAAATTCCATATCCACAAATGCAAATTTACTAATACTAAACCATATTTTCCTGTGTTTTTGCAAGAATTTAGTCATTATATACAATTAATTTCATTATCTAAAAATAAGAAAGCAAACAGAACTATTTCATTTTGTAATGACTTTAATTTATGTTCTATTCTTGATTCTTAAATGTCTTACCCTCAAGTTTATATCATGTTCTTTATTCTTTTTTTTTCTGTCTTTCTCTCTCATATCTCTTTTCATTGACAATGTAATTCATATTCTGCATTGTAAACAAATATTGTTACAAACTTGTCAACTGTTTTTTTGCAAAAAAAAAAAAAAAAAATAGGCTAGCCTCAACAAGACTGACTGCTCATTTAGTCTACATCTAGGCCTATTGAACTACGTGCTTTAGCATAGGCCAACGAACTGCAGGACAGACACCAATTCTCACTTAAGCTCATTTCAGGTTATGATTAGACCTGTCCAGTTTCATCTGGAACGCATCCCAGATGACCTTCTGAAGTGGTTTGAGCGATCGGATGGATATCTGATCAGAACAAAAAAACAAACAAAAAAAAAAAAAACGAATGAAGTGAGCAAACAGCCTCAAAAACACAGACGTGACAGGAATATATATTGAATATAAATATATTATATTCATTATTTGATAAATATATAATATTCAATTACATAAAATAATTAAAAGGACAAACGCTGGACCTTTTGGCAACACTTTTTCAGTTTAGGTCACAATTCACAGTATTAACAAACAATTAAACTAACACTGCTAGCATAATAAACTAACTAGCTGTTTGTTAATAATTAGTAAGGTACTAATTGGGTTTACGTTTAGGTTAGGGCTAGGCATGCCCCCACCCCGGCTACGGGCATGATGTAGTGGAGTAGCATGTAACATGCTATTAGGTTATGTGACCGCTAGATGGCGATCTTGGATAATAAGAAGCTTACCACCACTAGGAGTTTGTCAGAGTCGTTGGTCTTTAATTATAATCATCTGTCTCCTTATTCTACTGCATCCCAGAATAACACACGGCACCAAAAAAAATGTAAAAATATATATTCAGTATATTTAATATGTTTTTGTCCGCAACTCGCCGTCACGCCGTGACGGAGATTCCCGAGCCTGTTTGGTCCAATGGGAGGCGTGCTCTCCTCAGCGCTCACCATGACAACGAGACTCCCAGCAGTGACGTCGCCATGTAAACATTTGCATATGCATTCCTATAAAGCACGAGGGAAGCCAAGATGGCGGAGAGAGTGGATGTGTTGTGCTTTTGAAGAACGTCCTAAGTTTTGTCACACACAGTTAGAAAAGATTATGTAATACAGTTGCCATAATATTTGGTTACCGCATGTATATAGTTTACAAATAGGATTTTACGAACCTGTTTTTGTGGTTAAGTACAGATTTCGGAACTCAATATTAACATGGAGACAAACTCAACGAGTGAACTGTGTAACACGGAAGAAATGGAGGTAAATACTGTCAAAGATAAGAGAGTTATCCAAGACACACACTCATACTCCTGTAAAGCGTATAAGGATGGTAATGGGGTGTGTGATTCTAGTCCCAACACACCGGACAAAAAACTCTCAAAGAAAGCACGCAAAGAACAGATACAAGTAAATTCTGATCCTTCTCTGACTGAAATACAGGACAATATAATCCGTGTTATTTCTGCCAAAATCAACGAAAGAGCAGATATTACTGATGAAGCTGTGAAACACAATACGATGCAAATCGAGGGTCTTAAAAAATCGCTGGAATTCTGTCATCAAGAAGTAGTCGATCTGAAAAAAGAAAACGCTACAATGAAGATACGAGTGGAAGAAATGCAAAAGAAATTCAGTGAAATGGAGCAAAAAGTAAACGATACGGATCGATATAGCCGCCGGTACAATCTTCGGATCTATGGAATGAAGGAAGAGCGGGAGGAAAACGTCAAAGCAAAAGTGAAAACAATTTGCCGTGCAGTAATTCCAGGCAGCGATGGAGAAGAAGTCAGAGTAGCAGTAGACGTGGCTCATCGTATTGGAAGAATAGACAGCGGAGGAAAAAACAAGTTTCCAAGACCTGTGATCGTCAGATTTATGTCTAGATCAGCTAGAGACACTTTCTGGAAGGGCGCCAAGAACAACGAGTTTCTCAAAAGCATGAAACTTCAGGTGAAAGAAGACCTAACAGCTGATGACAGGGCAACGCAGGCTCGTCTGTGGCCGTTTGTTGAACAGGCAAGGAAAAATGGGGAGAAGGCTTATTTAGTAGGTAACAAAGCATTTGTGAATGGAAAAGAAATCAAAGGCTGATCATTTAGTGACTTCAAATGTCATCAAAAGTATAGTCAGAGACTTGAGATATTGGCTGTTCATTTACTTTACATGACTTTTTGAATTACTACTGAAATTAAGAGAAGATGGGTTAATGCACTTATTGTTGATGATAAATGCAACATGTAGCTTCAGTGGGTGACACTTTATGTTCTTGTTAAGAGCACTCAGCATACGTTAATTTGTGAATTGCAATCGGTTATTGTTCATGTCAATTTCAGTTTTTTCGATTAATGCCAGAGGTATAAGAAACCTGTTGAAGAGGAAATCTTTATTTTTGTTTTGTCAGAGTAAAGATGCAGATTTTTATTTTATTCAGGAGTCTCATGCTTGTGAAGCAGATGTAAACTTTTGGAGGAGTCAGTGGGGGAATGATGTTTGGTTTTCATTTGGTACTAACCATTCAGCTGGGGTACTCGTATTAAAAGGTCAATTTAAAGGTCAAGTTCTCGGTAAGCAAATAGATACGGAAGGAAGATGGTTAATTTTACATGTTAGTATAGATCTTTCCCAATTTATTATAGTAAATGTTTATGCCACAAATAATAAGCAAAATAATAATAACTTGTTTACAACAATTGAGAGTAAAATTAATCAAATAAGTTCTAAATATCCTTATGCAACAATTATTTGGGGTGGGGATTTTAATACTGTTATGGATGAAGAAGTTGATCGTTGGCCCCCCCAAAAAAATAAAAAATACCTCTGTATTAAAAATTTTTAATACCTCTGTATTAAAAAGTGTATGTGCGAGAATGGATTTGTTAGATATCTGGAGATATACTTACCCAGATCAAAGAATGTATACTTGGACTAATAATGACCTGACAAAACAGTCACGTATTGATTTCTGGTTAATCTCTGCAATAAATAAAGATGATGTTGAATTAGTGAAAATTGATACTTCAGTATTAACAGATCATAAGGCTATAATGATTAAGATGAACAAAGATGGAAAAAGAACGACCATTTCTAAAACAAACTATTGGAAATTAAATAAAACCTTGTTAGAAAATGAATGCTTTAAAAAGCAGTCCATTGATATTATACAAAAATATTGGAAAAAAGCAAGTATTGTTAAAAAATTTGGTCACAATTGGGAATTAATGAAATTTGAAATAAGAAATATAGCCATAAATATAGGGAAAAATATTGCTAAAGTTAAAAAAGCAAAAGAAAACAATTTAATAGAAGAAATTTTGAAATTAACAAGTAAAAAAAATCTAACAAATGAAGAAATCAAACAACTAACTTCTTTACTGCTACAGTTAGATACAATTTATTTAGACAAAGCCAAAGGTGCCTTTGTAAGAAGTAGACAAAAGTGGATTGAACAAGGAGAAAAAAATACTAAATATTTTTTTAATTTAGAAAAACGTAATAACGAAATGTCTTCTGTAAGTAAACTCATGATTAATAACAGTATATGTGAAAGTAATAAAGAAATTGCTGAGTATGTCACACAATTTTATAAGAATCTATAAACTTCAGAACCTTACAATGAAAAAGAAGCTGAATTGTTATTAAGTAAAATATCTGATACAACCAAAATTATACAAGAAGACTTTAAATTACTTTGTGACCAAGAAATTAATTTACAAGAGATAAATAAATGTATTTCGGGATTGAAGGATAATAAATCTCCAGGAAACGATGGATTGACTAGTGAATTTTACAAAATGTTTATAACACAGTTATCTCCTTTTTTAGTTGCAATGTTTAAAGAATCCATTACTTGTGGGGAACTACCAGCAACTCTTAAACAAGGTCTTATAACAATAATCCCTAAACCCAATAAGGATAAACTTTATATTGATAACTGGAGACCGATTACTCTTCTGAATAACGATGCAAAACTTTTTGCTCTTGTTTTTGCAAGAAGATTAAAAAAGGGTCTGGAGGAGATTATTGAAGAAGAGCAATCTGGTTTTATGACCGGAAGACATATAAGTAATAATATTAGGTTAATTTTAGATATGATTGATTATAATTATTATATGCCAAATGACTCTTTTATTTTATTTATAGACTTTTATAAAGCATTTGATACTGTAAGTCATGAGTTTCTGTTTAGATGCATTAAACATTTTGGTTTTGGTGAATACTTTGAAAAGGCTGTTAGAACTATTTACAATGGATGCAATAGCTCAGTTAAATTATCTGCAGGTACAAGTGGTAGATTTGAGATTAATCGAGGTATACAACAGGGTAGCCCTTTATCTCCATTTTTGTTTTTATTAGTCACACAAATTATGGCCCTATATATTAAAAAAGCAGATTTTGAAGGTATACATGTATTTGGAAAGGATTTTAAATTATCCCAACTAGCAGATGATACTACTATTTTTCTTAAAAATAATTTAGAAATATTAAAAGCAGTTAACTGTGTAAAAGAATTTTCCTTAGTTTCAGGTCTTAAAATGAATATTAATAAATCTGTGTTATTTCCAATTAAATCATGCAATTTGACAGAATTACATAGTATCCCTATTAAAGATACAGTTAAATATTTAGGGGTTGTCATTCATAAAGAAGAAAATGAACGCAATAAGCTTAATTTTCAACCCATAATAAATAAAACTAAGACTAGATTTAATATATGGCTTCAAAGAGATTTATCCCTGAATGGTAGGGCTTTACTGTCCAAAGCAGAAGGTATATCAAGATCTGTCTATGTGTCTTTAGCTCTAGAGATGCCATCAAATGTATATAAAGAATTAGACAAAGTACTATTTAATTTTTTATGGAGAAATAGACATCACTATTTAAGAAAGGAAATTATGTGTAAACAAAAATGCAATGGTGGGTTATCTGTATTAAGTTTTGAAACTTTAAACAATACATTCAAAATTAATTGGTTAATTAAATTCATGAAAGAAAAGGACAGTATGTGGTATACTTTTCCAAAACATATATTTGACATGATTGGGGGTATAGAATTTCTGTTGAGTTGTGATTTTAAAATTGACAAACTTCCAGTGAAATTAGCTAAATTTCACAAACAAGCTTTATTAGCGTGGATGCTGGTATTTAAACACAATTTTTCTCCAAACAAATATATTATATGGAATAATAGATGTATCCAATATAAAAATAAATCTCTCTTCTTCCAAAAATGGTATGAAAATGATATTGTATTAGTTAGACAACTTCTTAATTTAAAGGGTAATTTGTTATCTTACAGTGAATTTTTAGATAAATTTGGTTTTCCAGTTACTCCAAAAGAGTATGCTATTGTATTTGATGCCATATCTCAACAGCTTCTTCATTTTATAAGAGCGTATGGAAATAGATCTTTTGAAGGAAAATATGTTAAAGAAAACCTTTTTTTAGGAGATATTGATATTATTAAACAAAGTTATACTAATAAATATATTAGAAATCTTATAACAGGTGATGCAGTTGTATATAATAATTTAAAATGGACCAATGTATTCATAAATATAAATTGGAAAAAAGCTTGGCGTTCTTGTGAAATATATTGTATAAATAACAAAGTAAAAGAAGTTACATTTAAAATTTTACATAGTATATATCCAGTTAAAGAGGTTTTGGAGAGATTTAATTTGGATATCGATTATTTCTGTGATTTTTGTTGTATGGAAAAGGAATCTATTGTCCACATGTTTTGTGATTGTATATATACAAGGATTTTCTGGGTGGATGTGGAAAATTTTCTAAGAAGGAAAACAAATATTGTGTTTAAGTTAAAAAAAATTGATATTTGCATTTATTATTTTAATACATGTAAAAAAATTACCTTTCTGGTACAACTTTTTATTATTTTGGGAAAGTTTCATATACATAAAAAAAATGGACTGGATCAAAGCCAAATTTTGTTCACTTTCTTCAAGAGACTAAGGACTACTGCACAAGTTTGGAAAACATTGTTAATAACAAAGCAAAGAAGACTTGTAATATTTTTAAGGAATATAAGATTTTCATTTACTGAATGTTTTTTATTTATTTTTTTATTTTATATATATCAATATACAATCTGGCATGTATTTTGTTCTGTATAGTATTGTATAGTTATGTACTTGTTAATAAAAAAAAAATAAATAAAAAAAATTAAAAAAAAATTCCTATAAAGCACGGCGGTTCTCGCTCGGTGTTGTCAGTTCTCTCGGGGCTGCTCTTAGAAATTGACCAAGGTAAGTTCAAAATAAACTTCTCTTTCTAAACACCTGTGTCTCGTGTTTTTATTTGTCATGTACAGCAATACACTGTCATACAGGTCTGTTGAATGCATTTGTACGCAACGTGGTTTGACATTAAAGTAGCCTAACAAGTAAATAGTTGTTAAAAATGTACCTTCATTAGTCAACATTTGGGGAAGGTAGTAAAAAGTTCATCAAAGATGTCCTAAGACATAATGGTAATGTTATGGTTGTTACATGACTGTATTTATTATTATTTATGTATGTTTAAAACCAGCAGAATATACTATATATTTAACATGTCATGAACTTAATGTTCTTCAAAAAATTGCTCAATAAAAATTTACTTAAGACAAGAATAGGTATTGTTTTGGGTTTTTTTTTTTTTTGGTCAAACTACTGTAGGTTTTAAGTTACCACAGCAGATATAGGCTACCTATATCAATATTGGTAGTCAGAGTTATTTTAATGACCCAAATCGAGTAAAATGTCTCCTACTCAAGTACTTTTTGGATGCAAAAGTCAAATTTACAGTTTTCAACAACAAAATTTTGTCTCGTAAAAATGACCAGTGGGGTGTGAGAAAAAAGTTAATGTCGACATATATATTATATATAAAAGAAGTTGAACAAGTTGTCATAATATTTAGTCATAATGCATTTTTCTGTACATTTCCATTAGACGTTTTTTTTCTAAATCTATAATTGGTAAATTGCTCCCAGGTCAATCTGGACTTTGTCTAATGAAGGTGAGGTGTATCTGAAAGGAGATTGTCCTATGTTCACATTTCTACTTTTGTTTTGGGTTTGTTTTTTGTTTTCTTTGTCCTATGGAGTGCTGTCTTTTCCTTTCTGTATCACAATGACATGATCTGGCAACGAATCACAGTACAAGCCGCAAAAAAATGAAATAAATTAGCCGTAGCTTACATGAGGACGTCCATCCAGAGTACGCTGTTACATTGACAACATGAGTAAGTAATTTGACTGTCTTATCCGTACACAATGACACAAGGACTTGTCATTCTGACGGCACTGACATGTTCATTGAGAGATGAACCAAGGACTTTAAGCAAGAGACTGGCCTTTGCAGGTAATCCATGCTGTTTGGCTATTTGTATGTGCTGTTTTGAGAAATGCACTTACTGCTTAGCAAATTTCAAATCTGAGAAGTTTACCAAAGCGACTGAAAAAAAAAACTGTAATACAACACAAGTTAATGCAAAGATGAAAAGTCTGCAAAGACAAAAGTGTGTATTTTTATTTGCACATATCACTTTATAAAAATAGTAGCGTATACATAATTCGGTTTTATATTTTTGGCTTAATATTTAATACTCGTTTTGATGTAACCATGTCTATAGTGGAATGGAACATCACAACCGTGGTTTCTGCAGGTGTCACTCACTATTTCAAGTGTATGACTTTTTAAGTCTTTTCTTCAAACCATTGTGACCCCGACATTTCTCAGAGGTGGCTATAAATATACAAATGTTGCACACATAACAATAGGCCTATAT
This sequence comes from Danio rerio, assembly GCF_049306965.1. Lineage (NCBI taxonomy): Eukaryota > Metazoa > Chordata > Actinopteri > Cypriniformes > Danionidae > Danio > Danio rerio. Next base: position 27,067,818 of record NC_133197.1, read on the forward strand.
AAACATGAGCATATTGCCAACACAAAAAGTGCAACAGTCTTAACAGTCATGAGCTATATAGTTTGTACAATCATTTATTCATTTCTTTAATTTAATATTAATAACCTAACCTCAAGGAGACTGGTGGACAGCATGTGTTCAGGACAAGTCCATTGGTTTAATTTTGGAGATCATTCTCAATGGTCAGTTGTGGCCTGTGTTCATTTTCAATTTGATTACCATAAAGGGGTCAGAAAGTTTAACCTGGTGCTATAAGTTCAGTCTGTGCTGTTGATCTAACGTACAATCTAATCTAATACACAATTCTATGACAAAAATTAAGGGCCGATGGCTCTTTATTTGCATGCGATCCTTGCATGCATGAAATATTGCACATCATGACCAGTTTTGCTTGCTAACTGAAAACGTGCTAGATATAATGCAGTTTTTCGTTCAGAATTGTGGTATTTTTAAAGTACTATCAAGTTTTCTCACTGGCGAGCGACATGATCTAGTGGGTCCGTCATCTTTAATGTGCGCGTTGGTGATTTCAGGAGGCGTGGCTTTGGACAGCAGGGGAGGGATTGTATTTGAAATATTATGCTAACCAGTTAGCATTTTGGCAGATCACCTAGTGCAGCTTTAACTGATGTCACACTAAAGCTCCGATCTGTCAGAAGTCAAACTGTGGCATTTAAATATGGTCAGTAGTAAAGTAGAACTTATTGTGGTATTTTCAGCATTTTTTGTTAGCATGATTTGGAGGGGCTCAAAAAAATAAGCCAATGTTGTTCTTGAAAGTACCTTTTTGACCTTTAAAAAAGTACATAGTTATTGGCATAAAGACACACTGAAGGGGGGGTTTTCACTCATCAAAACAACTAATTAAATAAAAGACACCAAACATCCCCTAAAAGGTCATTCAGGGTGACAATAACAGTTCAAGCATCTAAAAAATATTATTCCTTCATTTTCTTTTCGGCTTGGTCCCTTTATTATTACACGCCACCGTGGAATTAACCTGCCAACTTATCCAGCACAATTTTTACGCAGCGGATGACCTTCCGGCCGCAACTCATCTCTGGGAAACATCCACACACACACACACTCAGTCACACTCATACACTACGGAAAACTTAGCCCACCCAATTCACCTGTACGGCATGTCTTTGGACTTGTGGGGGAAACCGGAGCACCCGGAGGAAAACCCACACGAATGCAGGGAGAACATGCAAACTCCACACAGAAACGGTAGCTGACCCAGCTGAGGCTCGAACCAGTGACCTTCCTGCTGTGAGGCAACGGCACTACCTACTGCGTCACCTAAAAAATATGATATGTATGGCAAATTTATATCCTAAATAGAGGGTCTCATCACTACAATTTATTTGTGTCTTTTTATTTTTGACAACCAAAGAGTGCTTAAACGGTCGGACGTCTAAAAAGAGACAGACGCTTGCTTAGCATGGCCCAAGGTCCATTAGACCTTGTTTTATTGGATTTGGCAACCAAAGTATTGAGTCCCTAAAGAGATAGTTCACCCTAAAAATGAAAATGCACTCACCATTTACTGACCTACATGCATGTAGTTCTACACGTTTATTCATACGTTTGCATTACTGAGAGCAGGAGAGAGACCGGCTGCACTAGTAGGCAGTAACGTTATCTTCATAATATTGTTTAATTAGCATAAATGATTAGCAAATGAATCTGTCTCGTCAGCCTTTACAAGTGAAGGAATTATCTACACACAATCTGAATTCCCAATTAGAATAATACTACAAACTGTATAATACTATTCATGAAAACACCTAAATAACAGACTAATCCAAATGCCCAACACGAGCCAGCTGCGCTCCAGACCAGATCAGCTCGTGAGGTGGATCTTGTGCTTTTTAAAGTGTGAAGTTAATATATATATTCAAATTGTATGTATATAATCTGCTTGTAGACATACATACCATTAGAAGAATTACCATATCACAAGAACTGGATAAGTTAAATAGTTACTAGGTTTGGGTCAGGGGTTAACCTAGGTGGAAATTGAGGTCAGGGGTTAACCTAGGTGGAATTTGTGTGACATATGTAGAAATAAGGGAAAAACAGATGACAGAGGTGAAATTTGGAGTCAAGGGTTAAACTAGGAGGGATCTTGTGTAATATATGGAGAACAAAGGAAAACAACGGATGTAAAAGAGTATTTAAATAAGGCCAGAACAGAAGTGAGTGAGAATTTTTCAGACAGAGATGCTACTGGGGGTCTCCTGAAAGTTCTCCTTTGTTGTCGACAATAAAGTATATTCTTCTGATATTCATAACCTCCAGACTGAGTTTGATTTAGTAAGAGAAAAACCAAGAAAACCACTACATTTGGCGTCCCTCTGGGTGGGCTGGAAAGGAGCAGGACTGGTGTTACTGTGCATGCTGGACTGGAGAGAAAACACAAATATGTGGCCACAATAAAAAACGGTCTAAGCGATTTTATGCTTATTAGTTTGTGTTTTTTCTGCCAGGACCTGCTTGTAAATACACTTGAACTGTTTCTCCAGCTTTAAAGAATTAAAAGTAAATGTAAAAAAGATATTAAAGGAAAAAGGGGTTTTGAATAACAGAAGAAAAAGAATTTGCATGCAAATGATCTGTGTTTTCCTAAGAGGGCCTTGATGGATAGGATAAACATTAACTAGTAACCGTTACCCAGATTTGGGAAATTATTAATGATATAAGATATGCATAGAGCATTTATAGGTTTTAAGAGAGTCTTCAATGTGTGGTGACAGTTAAGAGATTAAAGCAGAGTAAGGTATGCAAATGATCTGTGTTTTCCTAAGTGGGCCTTGATGGATAGGATAAACATTAACTAGTAACTGTTACCCAGATTTGGGAAATTAATAATGATGTAAGAAATTCATAGAGCATTTATAAGTTTTAAGAGAGAGTCCTTAATGTGTGGTAACAGTTAAGAAATTAAAGCAGATTAAAATAGAGAGATGCGCGCTAAGACCTACGATACCGCTTTGTTAAAGGAGATGAACAAAGGGCTGCATGGGTAGGCAAGAAAACCTGTGGTTACCGCTCTAAGGTTAGAGGCTGCTCGGACAGGTCACTCATAAGGAGTGTAGTGTAGAGTATTTATTTAATTGAAGTGTTTGTGTATTTGCTGCTTCAGGTTGTGGCAAAATAGTCCACATTGGTGTGCAGAGAAGACTGCCTTCCTCCTCCTTGAATGAAATGAGGATGGGGGATGCAGCTCCTGTTACACTGAGTGGAGGAGAGGAGTGAATGAGAAGAGGAAAAGTAATAAGATTAGAAGTGTGAATGTGTTAAAAAGTTTGTTTTCAAAAAAGAATAGGTTAAAATAATGATTATAGTATATTATAATATAAAAGGAGGGCTGCATATGTGTGGTGTGATTTAAAGAGCAAGAAGAAAAGTGATTGATGCAGTTTAAGAGAAGAGATTATGATAGAAAGAAAGGAGTCTCCTAAATTAAAACTAATGGAACATGTGCATTTGAAAGACACAGAGTAAAAAAGCAGAAGAAAAAACATTTTTCTGAATTTATCTTTGTGTTTTAAGTTTGAATATGTTAAAAAAGAATAATAGGCAGAGTGGACTTAAATTCTTTACATAGCAACAGGTGAAAGACAGTCTGCTCCAGGATGGGGGTAAGGGAGAGATTTATGGTGTCCATGTGTGAACAATAGATTGCCTATTTACAGCACTAGGGAAACAGAGAAGAGGAGAGTTAATGAGAGGAGATCAAACTATAGATAAAATAATGACATAGACTTTAACATAATTTGGATAGAATATAAGTTATTAATGAATAGATAAATTATAAAGTAGTATAGTAAGAAAAATGAAATGAGGAAGTACTAATAATAGAGTTATATTATATAGAAAAGAGTTTGAAACTCTACTAATGAAAAAGAATAAATTAAGCCATAGTGATCAATATATATGGAGATAAAGGAAGTATGGAGTAAAAGAATGTATTAATAAACAAATAGATTTACTAAATAAGTATGAATAAATAACATATAAGTTAGTTCTTTGATTGAGAATAAAATAGAAAAAGAAAACTTGAAAAATAAATAGTGATTAATTGAAGATTTATTTATAAAATGTGTAACAAAATAAGCTTTAAAATGTATAAGAAAACCTAAGAGCTAAAAACTCAAATTACGGAAAGGAAAAATAATAAAATAGAAATAGGAAAAAATAAGTCCACTGTTTCATAGATAAAAATAGATGTTTAAAATATGCTTACAATATAGGCACGTTGAACAGATAAGATAAAAAGAAAAAAGCAGTAACAATTTAAAGAAATAATTGACTTTAGAGAATTTGATTGGATTTAAGGGAAAAAAATGTTTTTTCATCTTTCTCAAAGTCAGCTATATCATCTATTTGTAATAAAGTACAGTGATTCAGATGAAAACCATAGAAGCTCGGTAAATGTTAAAGAATGTGTTAGAGTGAGTTAAAAAATACATTTTAAAGTTTATGCAGTAAGAAGCTAAATTGATAAGTATGCATTGCACTTCAAAAATGAAAATTGCTTTTAGTAAATAAATAGGTGAATTTAATTAATAATATTAACTTTGAGCTATAGCAGTAATGATTTTGAACAGTTATACCAGATATTGGGTCACCATGTAGTATTGTTGAATTAAATCAGGTATGGAAAAACAGATATGGAAATAAAAAATGCAATACTAAAATATGTGACAGAGAAAATAAAAGATAAGATAATGACAAATGGCAAACAGAAGAAACATTTGATGTAAGCAGTGAAAAAATAGAAACTGAGTATAGAAAATGTTACAATGTAAAAATGAGTGGTTAGTAAAGGAACACTAGCATAGATGAGGAGAAATGTAAAGTAAAGCATAATCTGAAGCTAAAGAAATTATTTAGAAGGACACTAAAGAAATAGAAAATTAAACATATTTACATATGATAAAATGATTATGAATTACAGAAAAATAAACTGTTAAAACCGTAAAGAGGAAAAAATAGATGAGAGGAGTCTCCATTTGATGGAAAAAAAATGGGAAAGAAGGAAAGACTTTTATAGGTCATGAGCTAAATTCCATATATTAATTAAGAGGACAAAGGGATGGACTTTGGGGGACTGTGGTCTCTTACCTACCAGACATCTCTGAGTGCACTGGCAAATGGATAAGGTGTTTGAAAAACACAATGGACAAACTGTTGGCTGTGGACATTTGTGAAAGCAGTGAGGCAGGCACTGTATGCCCAGGAATTACTGAGGACTGGAAAGGCTACTTATGTTCAGAGACACTGAAAAGAGGCAAACAAGCTAATGATGAACTGATCAAAGAGAAAAAGCGCTCCACCAGAACTTTACAACAGCTCAATGAAAGAGAGAGGGGGAAGCTGTGGCCCTGGACACCACAGAAAAAACTGCACCAATCTATGAACCAGTTGTCTTCTCAGGGTGTGAGGAGGGGGAGTCTGGCAGTCCATCTCAAAGTAGTCGACCTATAGTCCAAATTGAGTACAATGTGACCACTCAGAGGGCAAAATAAAAGCAAAAGTGTAGCTACCCATTCTTGTATCAAATCAGACTCCTATCAATATGATAAAAAGAAAAGTATCATGTAAACTGTAAGAAAAGTCTTAGATGATAATGTACGATGAAACTTAAAATGTGTAATGTTTAAATGATAAATTATGAAGAATGGTAAATTATTTTGGTTCATTTTCATAGGTTAAATCATAGAGATTATTGAACATAGGAGGATAAATTATAATGCATGGTGGTGATAAAAAAAGATAATAAAAGACAATTTTTGATAACTAAAAAAAATTTTGGGTTAGAAGTTGATGGAGTTAAGTATTTAAGTTAAAATTAGGTAAAACTTATTTTGAGTAATCTAAACAGATTTGGGAGAAAAATTATGTCAGAGATTAAAACAGAAAAGTGATTTAAAGAAGAGCTAGAAACAAAAAAGTTAAATGAACTCACAATACTGAATAGGTCAAAAAGTAACAATTCTAAATGTACTAAAAGAATATTTGAAAGAGAAATGTGTTTAAAAACAGGAAACAGGTTGTTTTACAAATGTGAAGAAATAATTAAAAGCAAAAAAAGGATTAAAGACTTAAGATGAAAAATCAGATCAGCTAGTAAGGAACCTATAAAGAAATCCATTGATTTTTCAGTCAACTTGTAGAAAATTACAACAAAAAATGTATGTACAAACAGTGTGATGTGAAAGCAGGAAGGAATGGTAATAATATAAAATGCAAAATAAGAAATGGCTCAGAAATAAGAAATTATTAAGGGTAAGTGTCAAATTTTAATAATGGTTATCAGTCAGGACATAGAGGTAGACAAAATTAGCCAGCATAGGGAGGATTAATTCAAATTAAATCAGATGAAGGTCTGCTATGCTGGAATAGGCATTATTGAAACTTTTGAGAACACAGCAATATTAGAAACATTTAGATATGTTATGGCATTTCTAATTAAAGTCAATTTCAATTCGGTTGTGATTGTGTGGGTGACGAATAAAATGGATTCTATTTGAATTTGAATTGAATTTAATTTTTGATTATTATATTAGTCAAAGCAGACAAAACTAGATGTTGTAAAATTTATGATTTAGGAACAGTCAGTGATAGAGAATTTCTTAGCAGAGGTTCCTAACACGTACTGTACTTAAATTTGTTAGTTTGGATGCCAAATATGTTAAAGTAATTAATTGATTTCTGTTCAGTTAATTATCAGAGGAGGGTAGACATTTGGTTACACTTAAAGTAAAATAGACGTGTAGAATTTAGTTATCTGCAGGTACATCTAGCTCAAGCTAAGTAAAAGACAGAAATAAAACTTTTTTAGGGATGACGGGTTTAGTGTTAACAAGATTCTGTATCTATTCCAGATGCAATAATAACTGTTAAGCTGATAAATAAGAAATTGATTTTACATTAAAGAAAATAAGGTAGCAGGTCTAACACTAGTATAGAGTCACAACCTTAATTAGATTATAATACAAATTAAACAACGTACTAGTCTTTATGAACAATACATGTAGCATTAGAGGTGAACGGAAAAGACAAATAAGATTTATGTAATACATACAAAGTACAGATTGTTGAGGCAACAGCATTTCTAGATATTGTCATTGGTGATGTACATGGATTGAATCAAGGGTGAAGTAATAAGGAAAATTAAGCAGCAAGCAAAATGATTTGAAAAAAATGATCGCCTTTTTGAATGCAGTGATTAGTGAATTGTTGTACACATGTGACATTTGTGCAAAGTAGAATGTGAGTAAAAGATCAGCAATAGGCCTAAGGGGATATTCAAGAACTTGATTGTGGATGTTGTGGAAGGATAAAATTAGCTTAGGGCAAGAGATACAAGCTTTTTGGGCATGGCAGTTGTGGTAGATGAGTGAAAGTAATTCCATAAGCAGAGCAGGGAAGAAGAAACAGTTATTACCTTTAAGACAAGAGAAGTCTCAGATTTGGAATACCTTCAGAAATAAGTTTAATGTGTCTGCATTTAAAAATAGAGTAATAAAAGTTAAATAAAGTAAAGGTAATTAAGTAGATAAATAAGTGGATATGTGATTCAGTGAATAGATAAGTAAATGTATTGATAAAGAATTGGAAATCAAGAAAATTGAGCAATTACACATAATTGTAAGGAATGATTGAAAGAGCTGAAGATGATCCCTCAAGGCCTAGTTTAACAAGATGTGTTAAAATAATATACCTTTTGCATTAATAAGTGATTGCATGAAAACTGACAGAAACAAGCAACTAACATTGCATGAAATACTATTGGGTCGACCCTTGCATGTAATCTCGCAAATAACTTCGCATATAACCGTTTGGAATGTTTGGAGAACATTTCTAATGCATTGGAAAGAAGTTTGGTCTTTTATGAGGAAACTAACTGCCATGTGCAAAGCGATATCTGTACAGGAAACCAGAAAGAACCAGAAGCAGGAGATTAATCCGGTGATCGAGTATATCTGAGGTGTTCTGGAGAAAGTGGAGTGAAATCAGGATAAATGGACCTTATGCCAAGGTTTTCAAAGGGCATGCCATCAACTGGATACCATCTGGACCACAGCACAAGACAGCCAAAGGAAAAACACTCCAGCAAGAGAAAGTTAACAGGAAACAGAGGAGGCAGAAAATCCCAAAGCTCAAACCAACGAATTGCAAAGTGTGGCAGAAGCAGTTCATCAGAACAGTTGAAAGAGTAATTCTGATTATATACCTGAGTGAGAAATACAAAAGGTGCCACAAATTCAAGTGATGATAATCACCACAACTTCAGGTTATAGACTCTCAACATAAAGTCTCTAGCAACACTTTTAAAGGCTAGAACGAAACAAAGAATGCTTGCAAGTATGTGCCAGATTTAAGGTCAAAAAGATGAACTAGTGCTAAAAATTTTGATAGTTTAGAAGAAGAGGATGATGAAGAGGATCCATGCCTTGGGTGTTAAGTGCTAGACAACCTCTACCCCAAAACGGCGGCTCTCTACGATACGCAAAGTATCTGGGCTGAAGATCAACATACTCTACGGATTATGTTTGTGGGTGTTAGATTAGAATATTGTGTTGTGACCATAGATTGGGAGATTGTGCATGTTTATTTTTTGTTTTAGTTTTATTCTTTACTGTGTGTTAAATAACCATGACCCCCAGAAGCAAATGTATAACCACCTGTATGCTTAAAACAATACCTCTTATGACAACAACAAAATAGAATCGAGTCTTTTACTGTGTCCTCGTCAATAGTGGGCGCAGAAGTTTGGCTCGATTTTATTCCAAAGTGCAATTACATGATCTTGACATATATTTGTCATTAGGTAGTATGGCTAAGGGCTAGATCATGGAGTTGCACTATGGGCCAAAAAACAAGAATATTAAGACTTAAAGTCTTAAGAGGAGGGATTATATGAGGTGGATCTTGTGCTTTTTAAAGTGTGTAGTTAATATATATATTCAAATTGTATGTATATAATCTGCTTGTAGACACACATACCATTAGAAGAATTACCATATCACAAGAACTGGATAAGTTAAATAGTTACTAGGTTTGGGTCAGGGGTTAACCTAGGTGGAAATTGAGGTCAGGGGTTAACATAGGTGGAATTTGTGTGACATATGTAGAAATAAGGGAAAAACAGATGACAGAGGTGAAATTTGGAGTCAAGGGTTAAACTAGGAGGGATCTTGTGTAATATATGGAGAACAAAGGAAAACAACGGATGTAAAAGGGTATTTAAATAAGGCCAGAACAGGAGTGAGTGAGAATTTTTCAGACAGAGATGCTACTGGGGGTCTCCTGAAAGTTCTCCTTTGTTGTCGACAATAAAGTATATTCTTCTGATATTCATAACCTCCAGACTGAGTTTGATTTAGTAAGAGAAAAACCAAGAAAACCACTACACTCGATGACGTATAATGTCTCCGACGCCGCCTGTAGTCCCATTTAGCAACTTGATAGCAAGCGTCTTTTTAAAGAAGCATAACCCATTAAAAAATTCAAGAGTGTGCTGTAAGTGATGTGTTTTATGTCGTAGAACAAAACGTGAAAGTATTTTGAGTTTGTGTTTGCCACGAACCTTATTTAAGGGATTTTACTGAAACCCCATCGAGAAAACCCATTGACTTTGGGACGAAGGAACCGGAACTGCTAAAATTCTAACTCGCTTCCGGGTTTTTGCATACAAATTGACGTCATAGTTCCTCCACTCAATTAGGAGTAGGCTAGCCTCAACAAGACTGACTGCTCATTTAGTCTACATCTAGGCCTATTGAACTACGTGCTTTAGCATAGGCCAACGAACTGCAGGACAGACACCAATTCTCACTTAAGCTCTTTTCAGGTTATGATTAGACCTGTCCAGTTTCATCCCAGATGACCTTCTGAAGTGGTTTGAGCGATCGGATGAATATCTGATCAGAACAAAAAACAAACAAAAAAAAAAACGAATGAAGTGAGCAAACAGCCTCAAAAACACAGACGTGACAGGAATATATATTGAATATAAATATATTATATTCATTATTTGATAAATATATAATATTCAATTACATAAAATAATTAAAAGGACAAACGCTGGACCTTTTGGCAACACTTTTTCAGTTTAGGTCACAATTCACAGTATTAACAAACAATTAAACTAACACTGCTAGAATAATAAACTAACTAGCTGTTTGTTAATAATTAGTAAGGTACTAATTGGGTTTACGTTTAGGTTAGGGCTAGGCATGCCACAACCCCGGCTACGGGCATGATGTAGTGGAGTAGCAAGTAACATGCTATTAGGTTATGTGACCGCTAGATGGCGATCTTGGATAATAAGAAGCTTACCACCACTAGGAGTTTGTCAGAGTCGTTGGTCTTTAATTATAATCATCTGTCTCCCTATTCTACTGCATCCCAGAATAACACACGGCACCAAAAAAAAATGTAAAAATATATATTCAGTATATTTAATATGTTTTTGTCTGCAACTCGCCGTCACGCCGTGACGGAGATTCCCGAGCCTGTTTGGTCCAATGGGAGGCGTGCTCTCCTCAGCGCTCACCATGACAACGAGACTCCCAGCAGTGACGTCGCCATGTAAACATTTGCATATGCATTCCTATAAAGCACGGCGGTTCTCGATCGGTGTTGTCAGTTCTCTCGGGGCTGCTCTTAGAAATTGACCAAGGTAAGTTCAAAATAAACTTCTCTTTCTAAACACCTGTGTCTCGTGTTTTTATTTGTCATGTACAGCAATACACTGTCATACAGGTCTGTTGAATGCATTTGTACGCAACGTGGTTTGACAATAAAGTAGCCTAACGAGTAAATAGTTGTTAAAAATGTACCTTCATTGGTCAACATTTAGGGAAGATAGTAAAAAGTTAATCAAAGATGTCCTAAGACATAATGGTAATGTTATGGTTGTTACATGACTGTATTTATTATTATGTATGTATGTTTAAAACCAGCAGAATATACTATATATTTAACATGTCATGAACTTACTGTTCTTCAAAAAATTGCTCAATAAAAATTTCCTTAAGACAAGAATGGGTATTGTTTTGGTCTTTTTTTTTTTTTTTTTGTCAAACTACTGTAGGTTTTAAGTTACTAGAGCAGATATAGGCTACCTATATCATTATATTGGTAGTCAGAGTTATTTTAATGACCCAAATCGAGTAAAATGTCTCCTACTCAAGTACTTTTTGGATGCAAAAGTCAAATTTACAGTTTTCAACAACAAAATTTTGTCTCGTAAAAATGACCAGTGGGGTGTGAGAAAAAAGTTAATGTCGACATATATATTATATATAAAAGAAGTTGAACAAGTTGTCATAATATTTAGTCATAATGCATTTTTCTGTACATTTCCATTAGACTTTTTTTTTCTAAATCTATAATTGGTAAATTGCTCCCAGGTCAATCTGGACTTTGTCTAATGAAGGTGAGGTGTATCTGAAAGGAGATTGTCCTATGTTCACATTTCTACTTTTGTTTTGGGTTTGTTTTTTGTTTTCTTTGTCCTATGGAGTGCTGTCTTTTCCTTTCTGTATCACAATGACATGATCTGGCAACGAATCACAGTACTACAAGCCGCAAAAAAATGAAATAAATTAGCTGTAGCTTACATGAGGACGTCCATCCAGAGTACGCTGTTACATTGACAACATGAGTAAGTAATTTGACTGTCTTATCCGTACACAATGACACAAGGACTTGTCATTCTGACGGCACTGACATGTTCATTGAGAGATGAACCAAGAACTTTAAGCAAGAGACTGGCCTTTGCAGGTAATCCATGCTGTTTGGCTATTTGTATGTGCTGTTTTGAGAAATGCACTTACTGCTTAGCAAATTTCAAATCTGAGAAGTTTACCAAAGCGACTGAAAAAAAAACTGTAATACAACACAAGTTAATGCAAAGATGAAAAGTCTGCAAAGACAAAAGTGTGTATTTTTATTTGCACATATCACTTTATAAAAATAGTAGCGTATACATAATTCGGTTTTATATTTTTGGCTTAATATTTAATACTCGTTTTGATGTAACCATGTCTATAGTGGAATGGAACATCACAACCGTGGTTTCTGCAGGTGTCACTCACTATTTCAAGTGTATGACTTTTTAAGTCTTTTCTTCAAACCATTGTGACCCCGACATTTCTCAGAGGTGGCTATAAATATACAAATGTTGCACACATAACAATAGGCCTATATAAACATGAGCATATTGCCAACACAAAAAGTGCAACAGTCTTAACAGTCATGGGCTATATAGTTTGTACAATCATTTGTTCATTTCTTTAATTTAATATTAATAACCTAACCTCAAGGAGACTGGTGGACAGCATGTGTTCAGGACAAGTCCATTGGTTTAATTTTGGAGATCATCCTCAATGGTCAGTTGTGGCCTGTGTTCATTTTCAATTTGATTACCATAAAGGGGTCAGAAAGTTTAACCTGGTGCTATAAGTTCAGTCTGTGCTGTTGATCTAACGTACAATCTAATCTAATACACAATTCTATGACAAAAATTAAGGGCCGATGGCTCTTTATTTGCATGCGATCCTTGCATGCATGAAATATTGCACATCATGACCAGTTTTGCTTGCTAACTGAAAACGTGCTAGATATAATGCAGTTTTTCGTTCAGAATTGTGGTATTTTTAAAGTACTATCAAGTTTTCTCACTGGCGAGCGACATGATCTAGTGGGTCTGTCATCTTTAATGTGCGCGTTGGTGATTTCAGGAGGCGTGGCTTTGGACAGCAGGGGAGGGATTGTATTTGAAATATTATGCTAACCAGTTAGCATTTTGGCAGATCACCTAGTGCAGCTTTAACTGATGTCACACTAAAGCTTCGATCTGTCAGAAGTCAAACTGTGGCATTTAAATATGGTCAGTAGTAAAGTAGAACTTATTGTGGTATTTTCAGCATTTTTTTTTAGCATGATTTGGAGGGGCTCAAAAAAATAAGCCAATGTTGTTCTTGTAAGTACCTTTTTGACCTTTGAAAAAGTACATAGTTAATGGCATAAAGACACACTGAAGGGGGGGGGGTTTCACTCATCAAAACAACTAATTAAATAAAAGACACCAAACATCCACTAAAAGGTCATTCAGGGTGACAATAACAGTTCAAGCATCTAAAAAATATTATTCCTTCATTTTCTTTTCGGCTTGGTCCCTTTATTATTACACGCCACCGTGGAATTAACCTGCCAACTTATCCAGCACAATTTTTACGCAGCGGATGACCTTCCGGCCGCAACCCATCTCTGGGAAACATCCACACACACACACACACACTCAGTCACACTCATACACTACGGAAAACTTAGCCCACCCAATTCACCTGTACGGCATGTCTTTGGACTTGTGGGGGAAACCGGAGCACCCGGAGGAAAACCCACGCGAATGCAGGGAGAACATGCAAACTCCTCACAGAAACGGTAGCTGACCCAGCTGAGGCTCGAACCAGTGACCTTCCTGCTGTGAGGCAACGGCACTACCTACTGCGTCACCTAAAAAATATGATATGTATGGCAAATTTATATCCTAAATAGAGGGTCTCATCACTACAATTTATTTGTGTCTTTTTATTTTTGACAACCAAAGAGTGCTTAAACGGTCGGACGTCTAAAAAGAGACAGACGCTTGCTTAGCATGGCACAAGGTCCATTAGACCTTGTTTTATTGGATTTGGCAACCAAAGTGTTGAGTCCCTAAAGAGATAGTTCACCCTAAAAATGAAAATGCACTCACCATTTACTGACCTACATGCATGTAGTTCTACACGTTTATTCATACGTTTGCATTACTGAGAGCAGGAGAGAGACCGGCTGCACTAGTAGGCAGTAACGTTATCTTCATAATATTGTTTAATTAGCATAAATGATTAGCAAATGAATCTGTCTCGTCAGCCTTTACAAGTGAAGGAATTATCTACACACAATCTGAATTCCCAATTAGAATAATACTACAAACTGTATAATACTATTCATGAAAACACCTAAATAACAGACTAATCCAAATGCCCAACACGAGCGAGCTGCGCTCCAGACCAGATCAGCTCGATGACGTATAATGTCTCCGACGCCGCCCGTAGTCCCATTTAGCAACTTGATAGCAAGCGTCTTTTTAAAGAAGCATAACCCATTAAAAAATTCAAGAGTGTGCTGTAAGTGACGTGTTTTATGTCGTAGAACAAAACGTGAAAGTATTTTGAGTTTGTGTTTGCCACGAACCTTATTTAAGCGATTTTACTGAAACCCCATCGAGAAAACCCATTGACTTTGGGACGAAGGAACCGGAACTGCTAAAATTCTAACTCGCTTCCGGGTTTTTGCATACAAATTGACGTCATAGTTCCTCCACTCAATTAGGAGTAGGCTAGCCTCAACAAGACTGACTGCTCATTTAGTCTACATCTAGGCCTATTGAACTACGTGCTTTAGCATAGGCCAACGAACTGCAGGGCAGACACCAATTCTCACTTAAGCTCATTTCAGGTTATGATTAGACCTGTCCAGTTTCATCTGGAACGCATCCCAGATGACCTTCTGAAGTGGTTTGAGCGATCGGATGGATATCTGATCAGAACAAAAAACAAACAAAAAAAAAAAAAACGAATGAAGTGAGCAAACAGCCTCAAAAACACAGACGTGACAGGAATATATATTGAATATAAATATATTATATTCATTATTTGATAAATATATAATATTCAATTACATAAAATAATTAAAAGGACAAACGCTGGACCTTTTGGCAACACTTTTTCAGTTTAGGTCACAATTCACAGTATTAACAAACAATTAAACTAACACTGCTAGCATAATAAACTAACTAGCTGTTTGTTAATAATTAGTAAGGTACTAATTGGGTTTACGTTTAGGTTAGGGCTAGGCATGCCCCCACCCCGGCTACGGGCATGATGTAGTGGAGTAGCAAGTAACATGCTATTGGGGGACACTTTCAAGATGGCTCCTTGATCGCACGCGTTTCGTTGAGCTCCGCAATCCTAACTACTTAAACTGACCTGTTTAACGTTTCGCAAAGTGTATATTAATAGTTAACTTGAACTGATATTATAGCGATCCGTTACAGACGACAATGGGAGGGTCAGAGAAAAGAAAAAGTGCAGGAAAAAAGGCTGGAAAGACCGAAAAGACAGCACATGCTAACTTGGCTAATCAAAATAGCAGTTCGCCGACGGCCGAAACGTTGGATAAAATGCCTTCTAACGCATTGATTACAGACAATTTAAATGACTACCTTCAGCAGAATATTAACTCTGAGGAACTTATGCTGGCAGCGGAGGTCAAACTTCCATCTCTTCCAGAAACTCCTTGTGAATCACCAGCCCCTAAACAACGCAGATGTGTGGAAAAAGATACAACGATCATCCTTTCCCAGATTTCGCACCTTTCACGTCTCGTGCAAAATAGGTCAGACACACTTGAGAAGCTGGTGGAAAAAAATTCTCAGATAGTAAATGAAATAAAATCCGAAGTCGGTGTCAATACAAAGCAGATCGCGGAATTAAAGGAAACGATCGAGTTCATCTGTACGGACGTAAATGCCATCAAAGTTGGCTTAAAAAAAGCTGAAAGGTGTATCGAAGAGCAAGAAAGACGTCTAACGTTGCTAGAAGGCTATTCCCGAAGGTGGAATCTGAGGATTCAAGGGATTCAAGAAAGAAGCGGAGAAGATGTTCGTCTCGAGGTCATTAAAGTATGTCAGCGTCTCCTGCCGCAATTTAAAGAGAAGCTGTCTGATGTCGTAGACGTCGTACACCGTCTTGGCCTTAACAAACCTGGAAGCAGCACTCCTCGAGGTATTATATTTCAATTTACTTCACGCTTTTTTAGGGATGCTGTCTGGCACGCCGCCAAAGATGCAGACTTTCTAAAGGATAATAAGCTAAGGATCTCCGAGGACTTGTCCCCTGCTGACAGAGAACGAAGACTGAAATTATGGACCGCTGTCGAAAAAGCTCGTAAGGAAAACAAAAAGGCTTCCTTTGTCGGTGGACGTGCCTTTGTGGATGGCGTTGAGATCTCGCCCTCATCCTAAATTACAAAGGAAAAAGTGGCAACTGCAACTGAAAAAAAAGCATGCTAATACCCCCTTTCAGTACAAAAGTACTCTCCTTTTAATTTTTGTAAAAACTGGAACATAAGACCTGTTTAAATATTTTTTTAATTTACACAAGGAACAGTAACGCCTTTCCCGTCTCTCTCTGGATTTAAATTTGAGATAGTTTTCTTCCATATTTTTGGTCTATAGACTGAAAAGAAACAGGTACTCAAATTCAGTTTTGGTGATTTGAACTTTCAGAGAAGATGCGATATTTGCTTATTTTTCTTTCAATTTTAAAGGGAGACATTTTCTTTTCATTACTTGAAACGATAACATGAAAGGGATTCAGACTCCAGTCATATTGATTAATGTAATACTTTTATAAAAGAAACAAAACATTTTTTTTCTCTCTTTAGATAAAAAAAAAGAAAATACATTATTTTTGCTTATGTTGGCTAAAGAAGTGGTAGAGACTAAGACTCATGCTGTTCCAGCCTGATCTCACGAGAAAACGTAAGTATTTTACGTTTTGCCAGTTTAGTGGCTAATTCGTACGAATTCGTACGAGTTCAGTCGTACGAAATGGTACGATTTTAAAAAGGAGGCGTGGCACCTGACCCCACCTCTAACCCCAACCGTCATTGGGGGATAAGCAAATCGTACTAAATTGTACGAATTAGCCACTAAATGAAAAAGTTACGAATTGCCGTGAGATTGTGTTGGCTGTTCTCATCCTGGGATATTTTTGCTGCATTTGCTTAAGAATTGCTATATATTTATATAGGAATCTTCTGGGTCTGTTTTATTTTTTTATTTGTTTCATATTCACTCTTGTTCTATGTCTTTATCTATTGTATCTCTTAACTGTAGAGGGTTACGCAATATCACTAAGAGGAAAGCTATTTTCTTATACTTGAAGCACTTTAATGCAGATTTTTGTTTTCTACAAGAATGCCACTCTGTTACTGAAGATGCACAATTTTGGAGGTCACAGTGGGGACTAGATCTGTGGTTTTCCCATGGCACTACTAAATCTGCGGGGGTTTGTATTTTAAAGGACAGATTTAAAGGAAAAATCTTAAGATCTATCTGTGATGCTTCTGGGCACTACATTGTACTTGCCACTGAGATTTTAAATGAAACTTATATTATAGTTAATGTATATGGTTTTAACTTACAAAAAGAAAATAAAGCTCTCTTCAATAGATTAGGCAAGCAGGTGATTCAAATGTTAACCATTTTTCCTAACTCTGCTCTAATCTTTGGTGGTGATTTCAATGTTGTCCTAGATAATAGTTTAGATAGATGGCCTCATCAAACTGGAATTCCTAATTCAGATTATATTATGGCTTTTATAGAACAATTTTCCTTGTTTGATCCATGGAGAAAATCTCATCCAACACAAGAATGCTTTACTTGGAGTAACAAATCTTTATCTTCTCAATCTAGGATTGATTATTGGCTTACTTCCAACGACTTGGATAACATTGTTACTGACATAATACCATCTCCGTTCTCAGATCATGCAGCTATTTCGATTATGATTATCTTTAGAAACTTTAGTAATTTAACTCAAAAATCTGGTTACTGGAAATTAAATAATTCAGTTCTTAAACATAAGGAAGTTATTACTGGAATAGAAAAAATTATTTTGACTTACTGGAATAAAGCGAAAGTTGAAAAAAAATATTGTAATAATTGGGAACTTCTCAAATTTGAAGCGGGAAAATTTTTTAGGAAATACTGTAGTGAATTGGCAAAAAAGAGAAGAGCTGAAGAAGATAGTATTATTTTAAAAATATCCACTTTATCATCCAAAACAATAGAAGAATTATCAGAATCTGAAAAAGCAGAACTTACTGAACAAAAGATTAAATTAGAAGAATTTTACAAACAAAAGGCAGAAGGAGCTTTTATAAGGTCTCGAAGGAAATGGCTTGAAGAGGGTGAAATGAGCTCTGCGTATTTCTTTAAACTTGAGAGGCAACAAGCTAAATATAATTATATTGAGAAATTGAGGATTGATGGTAATATTGTGGAGAATGCAAAAATTGTTGCAAACTATTGTTCTGAATTTTACAGTAACTTGTACTCTACTAAATTTTGTCAACAATCTACTACAGAATTCTTTAAATCGCTACATAACATAAAACAGATTAGTGATGATGAGTTCAATATATGTGAAGCCCCTCTTAGTTTACAAGAAGTTACGGATGCCATTAAATCACTGAAAAGCAACAAGTTTCCTGGAACGGACGAACTCTCTGCTGAGTTTTATAGAACATTTGGGAAACTTTTAACTCCTTTTTTGCTTGAGGTCTTCAATGAGAGCATAGATAGATCCTTCCTTCCTCCAACCTTATGTCAAGGACTAATAACTTTAATACCAAAACCAAATAAAGATCACTTATTACTTGATAATTGGCGACCAATTACCTTGCTGAACAATGATTATAAAATTATTGCATTAGTTTTATCCAAAAGAGTAAAATGTACTTTGAACAATTTAATTGATGAATGTCAATCTGGATTTTTGCAAAAAAGACACATTTTTAATAACATACGTTTAGTATTAGATATTCTAGATTATTCACATTACTTCTCTAATGACAACTTTATACTTTTTCTTGACTACTATAAAGCTTTTGATTCTTTAGAACATGAATTTTTGTTACAAACTCTTAGTAGGGTAGGATTTGGAAATTTCTTCTGTAGATCTATTAAAATGCTTTACACTAATTGCAATAGTTCTATTAGACTCACCTCTCACCTGTTCTATTAGGCACCTCTCCTAGATTTTCTTTGAGACGAGGAGTTAGGCAGGGATGCCCAATATCCCCGTACCTGTTTTTGATAGCTACTGAACTTCTAAATATACATATTAGAGAAAGCTCCTTGAAAGGAATATCTATTGAAAACACTGAAGTGATAATAAGCCAGTTAGCGGATGATACTGTTTTGTTTCTGAAGGATGCCTCACAGATTGCTACAGCAATAGAAATTCTTGAACCCTTTTCTAAAGCCTCAGGTCTCTGCCTTAACATAAATAAATGTGAATTATTACCAGTGTGTAATTGTTCAGAATCGCTAACTTGTAACATCCCTGTGAGAGAGAGTGTGACATATTTGGGAATTAAAATAATTAAGGATGATAAAAGTAGATGTATTTCCAATTTTCTACCAATTATTGAAAAAACGAAAAAGATGATGAACCATTGGCTACAAAGAGATCTATCAATCAAAGGCAGAGTTCTGCTCACTAAAGCAGAAGGTATTTCTAGATTGTCATATACAGCTCAGTCTATTTCAGTTGATAAGCACACAAACAAACTAATTGACGGAATGTTGACAAAATTTCTTTGGAAAAACAAAATTCATTATATTAAAAAATCCGTAATGCTGAATTCTTATGACAAAGGCGGCTTAAATTTTATTGATTTTAACTCACTTAATGGTAATTTTAAAATTAATTGGATAAGACAATTTCTTATAAATAGTTCTTCTATCTGGAATATTATCCCCCGTTTCATTTTCTCTCATATGGGTGGTTTAGAATTTCTTTTAATGTGTAATTACAAAATTGAAAAACTCCCAATCAAACTGTCTAAATTTCATCAACAAGTGCTTACAACATGGAGGCTTATTTATAAACACAACTTCTCCCCACATAGTTTTCTTATTTGTCACTTATTAAGTCACTATTCTTTAACAATTGGTTTAACAATGGACTATTATTAGTTAACCAATTAATTGATAATGCCGGAAATTTATTAACATTTACAGAATTTATGGCAAGATACAAAATTCCTGTTACATTACAGGAATTTACTATTCTAACCGGGGCAATACCCACTGGTATACATATGCTGTATAAAGGCAGTGTATGTACATCAGCACTTACTGTTTGTCCTCCTAAACCTGAACAAACCTCGGTTGGGTTTATCTGTTTCTATGGATTTAAGCCTAATAATCACAAAATTAGATCTTTAATCTTAAAAGAAAATATGTCTATACCGTATGTTATTTTTTAATATCTTTAATAATATAAACTGGACTCAAGTTTGGTCATTACCTCAAAATTTTTTATCACAAATAAGGCTAAAGAAATATCATTTAAATTACTTCATAGAGTTGATCCCACAAAATTATTTCTACAAAAATTTAAAATTGATATTGAGTAAGAATGCTGTTTTTGCGAAAGCTTTGATGAAACTATTTCACATTTATTTTGGTCTTGCCAATATACTCGACTATTTTGGATCAATGTTGAAGCTTTTATTGCTCATAATATCTTAAAAACCTTTTCCTTATCTTATAAACATGTGATTTTGGGTTTTTATGTTAAGGATCGCTCTTTAAAAGATGCTGGTTTTATTATAAATTTAATTTTATTATTATGTAAATTTCACATACATAAATCCAAGTTTTCCAAAAGCAAACCTCTCTTCATGGTGTTAGAAAAAGAGATTCAAATGTATATAAAAGTGATTTCCAAGTCTCAAAATAGAAAAGCAATTAAAACAATTAATATATGCTCCTTTAACATTTTTACATAAAATGTTTGTTTATATGCATTTCCTGTGAAAAAAAGTGCATTACTAACTCTTGTAAATAACTAAAATTATAAAATGTGCGAAACATATTTGTATGTAATTTGATAATTATGTACCCTCTCCTCTGTTTTTTTTTCTTCTTTTTTTTCTTTTTTTTCTCTTCTTTGTTTTTTTCACTTATTTCATTCCTGTTAAGAAATGTAAAGTGATTGTATTGTATAACAAAACAACTGTAACTGTACATGCTGGTTCTTGTTAATAAAAAAAAGTAACATGCTATTAGGTTATGTGACCGCTAGATGGCGATCTTGGATAATAAGAAGCTTACCACCACTAGGAGTTTGTCAGAGTCGTTGGTCTTTATTTATAATCACCTGTCTCCCTGTTCTACTGCATCCCAGAATAACACACGGCACCAAAAAAAAAGTAAAAATATATATTCAGTATATTTAATATGTTTTTGTCCGCAACTCGCCTTCACGCCGTGACGGAGATTCCCGAGCCTGTTTGGTCCAATGGGAGGCGTGCTCTCCTCAGCGCTCACCATGACAACGAGACTCCCAGCAGTGACGTCGCCATGTAAACATTTGCATATGCATTCCTATAAAGCACGGCGGTTCTCGCTCGGTGTTGTCAGTTCTCTCGGGGCTGCCCTTAGAAATTGACCAAGGTAAGTTCAAAATAAACTTCTCTTTCTAAACACCTGTGTCTCGTGTTTTTATTTGTCATGTACAGCAATACACTGTCAGGTCTGTTGAATGCATTTGTACGTAACGTGGTTTGACAATAAAGTAGCCTAACAAGTAAATAGTTGTTAAAAATGTACCTTCATTAGTCAACATTTGGGGAAGGTAGTAAAAAGTTAATCAAAGATGTCCTAAGACATAATGGTAATGTTATGGTTGTTACATGACTGTATTTATTATTATGTATGTATGTTTAAAACCAGCAGAATATATATATTTAACATGTCATGAACTTACTGTTCTTCAAAAAATTGCTCAATAAAAATTTCCTTAAGACAAGAATGGGTATTGTTTTGGTCTTTTTTTTTTTATTTTTTTTGTCAAACTACAGTAGGTTTTAAGTTACCACAGCAGATATAGGCTACCTATATCATTATATTGGTAGTCAGAGTTATTTTAATGACCCAAATCGAGTAAAATGTCTCCTACTCAAGTACTTTTTGGATGCAAAAGTCAAATTTACAGTTTTCAACAACAAAATTTTGTCTCGTAAAAATGACCAGTGGGGTGTGAGAAAAAAGTTAATGTCGACATATATATCATATATAAAAGAAGTTGAACAAGTTGTCATAATATTTAGTCATAATGCATTTTTCTGTACATTTCCATTAGACGTTTTTTTTTTCTAAATCTATAATTGGTAAATTGCTCCCAGATCAATCTGGACTTTGTCTAATGAAGGTGAGGTGTATCTGAAAGGAGATTGTCCTATGTTCACATTTCTACTTTTGTTTTGGGTTTGTTTTTTGTTTTCTTTGTCCTATGGAGTGCTGTCTTTTCCTTTCTGTATCACAATGACATGATCTGGCAACGAATCACAGTACAAGCCGCAAAAAAATGAAATAAATTAGCCGTAGCTTACATGAGGACGTCCATCCAGAGTACGCTGTTACATTGACAACATGAGTAAGTAATTTGACTGTCTTATCCGTACACAATGACACAAGGACTTGTCATTCTGACGGCACTGACATGTTCATTGAGAGATGAACCAAGGACTTTAAGCAAGAGACTGGCCTTTGCAGGTAATCCATGCTGTTTGGCTATTTGTATGTGCTGTTTTGAGAAATGCACTTACTGCTTAGCAAATTTCAAATCTGAGAAGTTTACCAAAGCGACTGAAAAAAAACTGTAATACAACACAAGTTAATGCAAAGATGAAAAGTCTGCAAAGACAAAAGTGTGTATTTTTATTTGCACATATCACTTTATAAAATTAGTAGCGTATACATAATTCGGTTTTATATTTTTGGCTTAATATTTAATACTCGTTTTGATGTAACCATGTCTATAGTGGAATGGAACATCACAACCGTGGTTTCTGCAGGTGTCACTCACTATTTCAAGTGTATGACTTTTTAAGTCTTTTCTTAAAACCATTGTGACCACGACATTTCTCAGAGGTGGCTATAAATATACAAATGTTGCACACATAACAATAGGCCTATATAAACATGAGCATATTGCTAACACAAAAAGTGCAACAGTCTTAACAGTCATGGGCTATATAGTTTGTACAATCATTTATTCATTTCTTCAATTTAATATTAATAACCTAACCTCTAGGAGACTGGTGGACAGCATGTGTTCAGGACAAGTCCATTGGTTTAATTTTGGAGATCATCCTCAATGGTCAGTTGTGGCCTGTGTTCATTTTCAATTTGATTACCATAAAGGGGTCAGAAAGTTTAACCTGGTGCTATAAGTTCAGTCTGTGCTGTTGATCTAACGTACAATCTAATCTAATACACAATTCTATGACAAAAATTAAGGGCCGATGGCTCTTTATTTGCATGCGATCCTTGCATGCATGAAATATTGCACATCATGACCAGTTTTGCTTGCTAACTGAAAACGTGCTAGATATAATGCAGTTTTTCGTTCAGAATTGTGGTATTTTTAAAGTACTATCAAGTTTTCTCACTGGCGAGCGACATGATCTAGTGGGTCCGTCATCTTTAATGTGCGCGTTGGTGATTTCAGGAGGCGTGGCTTTGGACAGCAGGGGAGGGATGGTATTTGAAATATTATGCTAACCAGTTAGCATTTTGGCAGATCACCTAGTGCAGCTTTAACTGATGTCACACTAAAGCTCCGATCTGTCAGAAGTCAAACTGTGGCATTTAAATATGGTCAGTAGTAAAGTAGAACTTATTGTGGTATTTTCAGCATTTTTTGTTAGCATGATTTGGAGGGGCTCAAAAAAATAAGCCAATGTTGTTCTTGAAAGTACCTTTTTGACCTTTGAAAAAGTACATAGTTAATGGCATAAAGACACACTGAAGGGGGGGGGGGGTTTCACTCATCAAAACAACTAATTGAATAAAAGACACCAAACATCCCCTAAAAGGTCATTCAGGGTGACAATAACAGTTCAAGCATCTAAAAAATATTATTCCTTCATTTTCTTTTCGGCTTGGTCCCTTTATTATTACACGCCACCGTGGAATTAGCCTGCCAACTTATCTAGCACAATTTTTACGCAGCGGATGACCTTCCGGCTGCAACCCATCTCTGGGAAACATCCACACACACACACACACACACACACTCAGTCACACTCATACACTACGGAAAACTTAGCCCACCCAATTCACCTGTACGGCATGTCTTTGGACTTGTGGGGGAAACCGGAGC
Organism: Danio rerio; assembly: GCF_049306965.1. Taxonomy (NCBI): domain Eukaryota; kingdom Metazoa; phylum Chordata; class Actinopteri; order Cypriniformes; family Danionidae; genus Danio; species Danio rerio. Next base: position 27,091,853 of record NC_133197.1, read on the forward strand.
ACCCGGAGGAAAACCCACGCGAATGCAGGGAGAACATGCAAACTCCACACAGAAACGGTAGCTGACCCAGCTGAGGCTCGAACCAGTGACCTTCCTGCTGTGAGGCAACGGCACTACCTGCTGCGTCCCCTAAAAAATATGATATGTATGGCAAATTTATATCCTAAATAGAGGGTCTCATCACTACAATTTATTTGTGTCTTTTTATTTTTGACAACCAAAGAGTGCTTAAACGGTCGGACGTCTAAAAAGAGACAGACGCTTGCTTAGCATGGCACAAGGTCCATTAGACCTTGTTTTATTGGATTTGGCAACCAAAGTATTGAGTCCCTAAAGAGATAGTTCACCCTAAAAATGAAAATGCACTCACCATTTACTGACCTACATGCATGTAGTTCTACACGTTTATTCATACGTTTGCATTACTGAGAGCAGGAGAGAGACCGGCTGCACTAGTAGGCAGTAACGTTATCTTCATAATATTGTTTAATTAGCATAAATGATTAGCAAATGAATCTGTCTCGTCAGCCTTTACAAGTGAAGGAATTATCTACACACAATCTGAATTCCCAATTAGAATAATACTACAAACTGTATAATACTATTCATGAAAACACCTAAATAACAGACTAATCCAAATGCCCAACACGAGCCAGCTGCGCTCCAGACCAGATCAGCTCGTGAGGTGGATCTTGTGCTTTTTAAAGTGTGAAGTTAATATATATATTCAAATTGTATGTATATAATCTGCTTGTAGACATACATACCATTAGAAGAATTACCATATCACAAGAACTGGATAAGTTAAATAGTTACTAGGTTTGGGTCAGGGGTTAACCTAGGTGGAAATTGAGGTCAGGGGTTAACCTAGGTGGAATTTGTGTGACATATGTAGAAATAAGGGAAAAACAGATGACAGAGGTGAAATTTGGAGTCAAGGGTTAAACTAGGAGGGATCTTGTGTAATATATGGAGAACAAAGGAAAACAACGGATGTAAAAGGGTATTTAAATAAGGCCAGAACAGAAGTGAGTGAGAATTTTTCAGACAGAGATGCTACTGGGGGTCTCCTGAAAGTTCTCCTTTGTTGTCGACAATAAAGTATATTCTTCTGATATTCATAACCTCCAGACTGAGTTTGATTTAGTAAGAGAAAAACCAAGAAAACCACTACATTTGGCGTCCCTCTGGGTGGGCTGGAAAGGAGCAGGACTGGTGTTACTGTGCATGCTGGACTGGAGAGAAAACACAAATATGTGGCCACAATAAAAAACGGTCTAAGCGATTTTATGCTTATTAGTTTGTGTTTTTTCTGCCAGGACCTGCTTGTAAATACACTTGAACTGTTTCTCCAGCTTTAAAGAATTAAAAGTAAATGTAAAAAAGATATTAAAGGAAAAAGGGGTTTTGAATAACAGAAGAAAAAGAATTTGCATGCAAATGATCTGTGTTTTCCTAAGAGGGCCTTGATGGATAGGATAAACATTAACTAGTAACCGTTACCCAGATTTGGGAAATTATTAATGATATAAGATATGCATAGAGCATTTATAGGTTTTAAGAGAGTCTTCAATGTGTGGTGACAGTTAAGAGATTAAAGCAGAGTAAGGTATGCAAATGATCTGTGTTTTCCTAAGTGGGCCTTGATGGATAGGATAAACATTAACTAGTAACTGTTACCCAGATTTGGGAAATTAATAATGATGTAAGAAATTCACAGAGCATTTATAAGTTTTAAGAGAGAGTCCTTAATGTGTGGTAACAGTTAAGAAATTAAAGCAGATTAAAATAGAGAGATGCGCGCTAAGACCTACGATACCGCTTTGTTAAAGGAGATGAACAAAGGGCTGCATGGGTAGGCAAGAAAACCTGTGGTTACCGCTCTAAGGTTAGAGGCTGCTCGGACAGGTCACTCATAAGGAGTGTAGTGTAGAGTATTTATTTAATTGAAGTGTTTGTGTATTTGCTGCTTCAGGTTGTGGCAAAATAGTCCACATTGGTGTGCAGAGAAGACTGCCTTCCTCCTCCTTGAATGAAATGAGGATGGGGGATGCAGCTCCTGTTACACTGAGTGGAGGAGAGGAGTGAATGAGAAGAGGAAAAGTAATAAGATTAGAAGTGTGAATGTGTTAAAAAGTTTGTTTTCAAAAAAGAATAGGTTAAAATAATGATTATAGTATATTATAATATAAAAGGAGGGCTGCATATGTGTGGTGTGATTTAAAGAGCAAGAAGAAAAGTGATTGATGCAGTTTAAGAGAAGAGATTATGATAGAAAGAAAGGAGTCTCCTAAATTAAAACTAATGGAACATGTGCATTTGAAAGACACAGAGTAAAAAAGCAGAAGAAAAAACATTTTTCTGAATTTATCTTTGTGTTTTAAGTTTGAATATGTTAAAAAAGAATAATAGGCAGAGTGGACTTAAATTCTTTACATAGCAACAGGTGAAAGACAGTCTGCTCCAGGATGGGGGTAAGGGAGAGATTTATGGTGTCCATGTGTGAACAATAGATTGCCTATTTACAGCACTAGGGAAACAGAGAAGAGGAGAGTTAATGAGAGGAGATCAAACTATAGATAAAATAATGACATAGACTTTAACATAATTTGGATAGAATATAAGTTATTAATGAATAGATAAATTATAAAGTAGTATAGTAAGAAAAATGAAATGAGGAAGTACTAATAATAGAGTTATATTATATAGAAAAGAGTTTGAAACTCTACTAATGAAAAAGAATAAATTAAGCCATAGTGATCAATATATATGGAGATAAAGGAAGTATGGAGTAAAAGAATGTATTAATAAACAAATAGATTTACTAAATAAGTATGAATAAATAACATATAAGTTAGTTCTTTGATTGAGAATAAAATAGAAAAAGAAAACTTGAAAAATAAATAGTGATTAATTGAAGATTTATTTATAAAATGTGTAACAAAATAAGCTTTAAAATGTATAAGAAAACCTAAGAGCTAAAAACTCAAATTACGGAAAGGAAAAATAATAAAATAGAAATAGGAAAAAATAAGTCCACTGTTTCATAGATAAAAATAGATGTTTAAAATATGCTTACAATATAGGCACGTTGAACAGATAAGATAAAAAGAAAAAAGCAGTAACAATTTAAAGAAATAATTGACTTTAGAGAATTTGATTGGATTTAAGGGAAAAAAATGTTTTTTCATCTTTCTCAAAGTCAGCTATATCATCTATTTGTAATAAAGTACAGTGATTCAGATGAAAACCATAGAAGCTCGGTAAATGTTAAAGAATGTGTTAGAGTGAGTTAAAAAATACATTTTAAAGTTTATGCAGTAAGAAGCTAAATTGATAAGTATGCATTGCACTTCAAAAATGAAAATTGCTTTTAGTAAATAAATAGGTGAATTTAATTAATAATATTAACTTTGAGCTATAGCAGTAATGATTTTGAACAGTTATACCAGATATTGGGTCACCATGTAGTATTGTTGAATTAAATCAGGTATGGAAAAACAGATATGGAAATAAAAAATGCAATACTAAAATATGTGACAGAGAAAATAAAAGATAAGATAATGACAAATGGCAAACAGAAGAAACATTTGATGTAAGCAGTGAAAAAATAGAAACTGAGTATAGAAAATGTTACAATGTAAAAATGAGTGGTTAGTAAAGGAACACTAGCATAGATGAGGAGAAATGTAAAGTAAAGCATAATCTGAAGCTAAAGAAATTATTTAGAAGGACACTAAAGAAATAGAAAATTAAACATATTTACATATGATAAAATGATTATGAATTACAGAAAAATAAACTGTTAAAACCGTAAAGAGGAAAAAATAGATGAGAGGAGTCTCCATTTGATGGAAAAAAAATGGGAAAGAAGGAAAGACTTTTATAGGTCATGAGCTAAATTCCATATATTAATTAAGAGGACAAAGGGATGGACTTTGGGGGACTGTGGTCTCTTACCTACCAGACATCTCTGAGTGCACTGGCAAATGGATAAGGTGTTTGAAAAACACAATGGACAAACTGTTGGCTGTGGACATTTGTGAAAGCAGTGAGGCAGGCACTGTATGCCCAGGAATTACTGAGGACTGGAAAGGCTACTTATGTTCAGAGACACTGAAAAGAGGCAAACAAGCTAATGATGAACTGATCAAAGAGAAAAAGCGCTCCACCAGAACTTTACAACAGCTCAATGAAAGAGAGAGGGGGAAGCTGTGGCCCTGGACACCACAGAAAAAACTGCACCAATCTATGAACCAGTTGTCTTCTCAGGGTGTGAGGAGGGGGAGTCTGGCAGTCCATCTCAAAGTAGTCGACCTATAGTCCAAATTGAGTACAATGTGACCACTCAGAGGGCAAAATAAAAGCAAAAGTGTAGCTACCCATTCTTGTATCAAATCAGACTCCTATCAATATGATAAAAAGAAAAGTATCATGTAAACTGTAAGAAAAGTCTTAGATGATAATGTACGATGAAACTTAAAATGTGTAATGTTTAAATGATAAATTATGAAGAATGGTAAATTATTTTGGTTCATTTTCATAGGTTAAATCATAGAGATTATTGAACATAGGAGGATAAATTATAATGCATGGTGGTGATAAAAAAAGATAATAAAAGACAATTTTTGATAACTAAAAAAAATTTTGGGTTAGAAGTTGATGGAGTTAAGTATTTAAGTTAAAATTAGGTAAAACTTATTTTGAGTAATCTAAACAGATTTGGGAGAAAAATTATGTCAGAGATTAAAACAGAAAAGTGATTTAAAGAAGAGCTAGAAACAAAAAAGTTAAATGAACTCACAATACTGAATAGGTCAAAAAGTAACAATTCTAAATGTACTAAAAGAATATTTGAAAGAGAAATGTGTTTAAAAACAGGAAACAGGTTGTTTTACAAATGTGAAGAAATAATTAAAAGCAAAAAAAGGATTAAAGACTTAAGATGAAAAATCAGATCAGCTAGTAAGGAACCTATAAAGAAATCCATTGATTTTTCAGTCAACTTGTAGAAAATTACAACAAAAAATGTATGTACAAACAGTGTGATGTGAAAGCAGGAAGGAATGGTAATAATATAAAATGCAAAATAAGAAATGGCTCAGAAATAAGAAATTATTAAGGGTAAGTGTCAAATTTTAATAATGGTTATCAGTCAGGACATAGAGGTAGACAAAATTAGCCAGCATAGGGAGGATTAATTCAAATTAAATCAGATGAAGGTCTGCTATGCTGGAATAGGCATTATTGAAACTTTTGAGAACACAGCAATATTAGAAACATTTAGATATGTTATGGCATTTCTAATTAAAGTCAATTTCAATTCGGTTGTGATTGTGTGGGTGACGAATAAAATGGATTCTATTTGAATTTGAATTGAATTTAATTTTTGATTATTATATTAGTCAAAGCAGACAAAACTAGATGTTGTAAAATTTATGATTTAGGAACAGTCAGTGATAGAGAATTTCTTAGCAGAGGTTCCTAACACGTACTGTACTTAAATTTGTTAGTTTGGATGCCAAATATGTTAAAGTAATTAATTGATTTCTGTTCAGTTAATTATCAGAGGAGGGTAGACATTTGGTTACACTTAAAGTAAAATAGACGTGTAGAATTTAGTTATCTGCAGGTACATCTAGCTCAAGCTAAGTAAAAGACAGAAATAAAACTTTTTTAGGGATGACGGGTTTAGTGTTAACAAGATTCTGTATCTATTCCAGATGCAATAATAACTGTTAAGCTGATAAATAAGAAATTGATTTTACATTAAAGAAAATAAGGTAGCAGGTCTAACACTAGTATAGAGTCACAACCTTAATTAGATTATAATACAAATTAAACAACGTACTAGTCTTTATGAACAATACATGTAGCATTAGAGGTGAACGGAAAAGACAAATAAGATTTATGTAATACATACAAAGTACAGATTGTTGAGGCAACAGCATTTCTAGATATTGTCATTGGTGATGTACATGGATTGAATCAAGGGTGAAGTAATAAGGAAAATTAAGCAGCAAGCAAAATGATTTGAAAAAAATGATCGCCTTTTTGAATGCAGTGATTAGTGAATTGTTGTACACATGTGACATTTGTGCAAAGTAGAATGTGAGTAAAAGATCAGCAATAGGCCTAAGGGGATATTCAAGAACTTGATTGTGGATGTTGTGGAAGGATAAAATTAGCTTAGGGCAAGAGATACAAGCTTTTTGGGCATGGCAGTTGTGGTAGATGAGTGAAAGTAATTCCATAAGCAGAGCAGGGAAGAAGAAACAGTTATTACCTTTAAGACAAGAGAAGTCTCAGATTTGGAATACCTTCAGAAATAAGTTTAATGTGTCTGCATTTAAAAATAGAGTAATAAAAGTTAAATAAAGTAAAGGTAATTAAGTAGATAAATAAGTGGATATGTGATTCAGTGAATAGATAAGTAAATGTATTGATAAAGAATTGGAAATCAAGAAAATTGAGCAATTACACATAATTGTAAGGAATGATTGAAAGAGCTGAAGATGATCCCTCAAGGCCTAGTTTAACAAGATGTGTTAAAATAATATACCTTTTGCATTAATAAGTGATTGCATGAAAACTGACAGAAACAAGCAACTAACATTGCATGAAATACTATTGGGTCGACCCTTGCATGTAATCTCGCAAATAACTTCGCATATAACCGTTTGGAATGTTTGGAGAACATTTCTAATGCATTGGAAAGAAGTTTGGTCTTTTATGAGGAAACTAACTGCCATGTGCAAAGCGATATCTGTACAGGAAACCAGAAAGAACCAGAAGCAGGAGATTAATCCGGTGATCGAGTATATCTGAGGTGTTCTGGAGAAAGTGGAGTGAAATCAGGATAAATGGACCTTATGCCAAGGTTTTCAAAGGGCATGCCATCAACTGGATACCATCTGGACCACAGCACAAGACAGCCAAAGGAAAAACACTCCAGCAAGAGAAAGTTAACAGGAAACAGAGGAGGCAGAAAATCCCAAAGCTCAAACCAACGAATTGCAAAGTGTGGCAGAAGCAGTTCATCAGAACAGTTGAAAGAGTAATTCTGATTATATACCTGAGTGAGAAATACAAAAGGTGCCACAAATTCAAGTGATGATAATCACCACAACTTCAGGTTATAGACTCTCAACATAAAGTCTCTAGCAACACTTTTAAAGGCTAGAACGAAACAAAGAATGCTTGCAAGTATGTGCCAGATTTAAGGTCAAAAAGATGAACTAGTGCTAAAAATTTTGATAGTTTAGAAGAAGAGGATGATGAAGAGGATCCATGCCTTGGGTGTTAAGTGCTAGACAACCTCTACCCCAAAACGGCGGCTCTCTACGATATGCAAAGTATCTGGGCTGAAGATCAACATACTCTACGGATTATGTTTGTGGGTGTTAGATTAGAATATTGTGTTGTGACCATAGATTGGGAGATTGTGCATGTTTATTTTTTGTTTTAGTTTTAATCTTTACTGTGTGTTAAATAACCATGACCCCCAGAAGCAAATGTATAACCACCTGTATGCTTAAAACAATACCTCTTATGACAACAACAAAATAGAATCGAGTCTTTTACTGTGTCCTCGTCAATAGTGGGCGCAGAAGTTTGGCTCGATTTTATTCCAAAGTGCAATTACATGATCTTGACATATATTTGTCATTAGGTAGTATGGCTAAGGGCTAGATCATGGAGTTGCACTATGGGCCAAAAAACAAGAATATTAAGACTTAAAGTCTTAAGAGGAGGGATTATATGAGGTGGATCTTGTGCTTTTTAAAGTGTGTAGTTAATATATATATTCAAATTGTATGTATATAATCTGCTTGTAGACACACATACCATTAGAAGAATTACCATATCACAAGAACTGGATAAGTTAAATAGTTACTAGGTTTGGGTCAGGGGTTAACCTAGGTGGAAATTGAGGTCAGGGGTTAACATAGGTGGAATTTGTGTGACATATGTAGAAATAAGGGAAAAACAGATGACAGAGGTGAAATTTGGAGTAAAGGGTTAAACTAGGAGGGATCTTGTGTAATATATGGAGAACAAAGGAAAACAACGGATGTAAAAGGGTATTTAAATAAGGCCAGAACAGGAGTGAGTGAGAATTTTTCAGACAGAGATGCTACTGGGGGTCTCCTGAAAGTTCTCCTTTGTTGTCGACAATAAAGTATATTCTTCTGATATTCATAACCTCCAGACTGAGTTTGATTTAGTAAGAGAAAAACCAAGAAAACCACTACACTCGATGACGTATAATGTCTCCGACGCCGCCTGTAGTCCCATTTAGCAACTTGATAGCAAGCGTCTTTTTAAAGAAGCATAACCCATTAAAAAATTCAAGAGTGTGCTGTAAGTGATGTGTTTTATGTCGTAGAACAAAACGTGAAAGTATTTTGAGTTTGTGTTTGCCACGAACCTTATTTAAGGGATTTTACTGAAACCCCATCGAGAAAACCCATTGACTTTGGGACGAAGGAACCGGAACTGCTAAAATTCTAACTCGCTTCCGGGTTTTTGCATACAAATTGACGTCATAGTTCCTCCACTCAATTAGGAGTAGGCTAGCCTCAACAAGACTGACTGCTCATTTAGTCTACATCTAGGCCTATTGAACTACGTGCTTTAGCATAGGCCAACGAACTGCAGGACAGACACCAATTCTCACTTAAGCTCTTTTCAGGTTATGATTAGACCTGTCCAGTTTCATCCCAGATGACCTTCTGAAGTGGTTTGAGCGATCGGATGAATATCTGATCAGAACAAAAAACAAACAAAAAAAAAAAACGAATGAAGTGAGCAAACAGCCTCAAAAACACAGACGTGACAGGAATATATATTGAATATAAATATATTATATTCATTATTTGATAAATATATAATATTCAATTACATAAAATAATTAAAAGGACAAACGCTGGACCTTTTGGCAACACTTTTTCAGTTTAGGTCACAATTCACAGTATTAACAAACAATTAAACTAACACTGCTAGAATAATAAACTAACTAGCTGTTTGTTAATAATTAGTAAGGTACTAATTGGGTTTACGTTTAGGTTAGGGCTAGGCATGCCACAACCCCGGCTACGGGCATGATGTAGTGGAGTAGCAAGTAACATGCTATTAGGTTATGTGACCGCTAGATGGCGATCTTGGATAATAAGAAGCTTACCACCACTAGGAGTTTGTCAGAGTCGTTGGTCTTTAATTATAATCATCTGTCTCCCTATTCTACTGCATCCCAGAATAACACACGGCACCAAAAAAAAATGTAAAAATATATATTCAGTATATTTAATATGTTTTTGTCTGCAACTCGCCGTCACGCCGTGACGGAGATTCCCGAGCCTGTTTGGTCCAATGGGAGGCGTGCTCTCCTCAGCGCTCACCATGACAACGAGACTCCCAGCAGTGACGTCGCCATGTAAACATTTGCATATGCATTCCTATAAAGCACGGCGGTTCTCGATCGGTGTTGTCAGTTCTCTCGGGGCTGCTCTTAGAAATTGACCAAGGTAAGTTCAAAATAAACTTCTCTTTCTAAACACCTGTGTCTCGTGTTTTTATTTGTCATGTACAGCAATACACTGTCATACAGGTCTGTTGAATGCATTTGTACGCAACGTGGTTTGACAATAAAGTAGCCTAACGAGTAAATAGTTGTTAAAAATGTACCTTCATTGGTCAACATTTAGGGAAGATAGTAAAAAGTTAATCAAAGATGTCCTAAGACATAATGGTAATGTTATGGTTGTTACATGACTGTATTTATTATTATGTATGTATGTTTAAAACCAGCAGAATATACTATATATTTAACATGTCATGAACTTACTGTTCTTCAAAAAATTGCTCAATAAAAATTTCCTTAAGACAAGAATGGGTATTGTTTTGGTCTTTTTTTTTTTTTTTTTTGTCAAACTACTGTAGGTTTTAAGTTACTAGAGCAGATATAGGCTACCTATATCATTATATTGGTAGTCAGAGTTATTTTAATGACCCAAATCGAGTAAAATGTCTCCTACTCAAGTACTTTTTGGATGCAAAAGTCAAATTTACAGTTTTCAACAACAAAATTTTGTCTCGTAAAAATGACCAGTGGGGTGTGAGAAAAAAGTTAATGTCGACATATATATCATATATAAAAGAAGTTGAACAAGTTGTCATAATATTTAGTCATAATGCATTTTTCTGTACATTTCCATTAGACGTTTTTTTTCTAAATCTATAATTGGTAAATTGCTCCCAGGTCAATCTGGACTTTGTCTAATGAAGGTGAGGTGTATCTGAAAGGAGATTGTCCTATGTTCACATTTCTACATTTGTTTTGGGTTTGTTTTTTGTTTTCTTTGTCCTATGGAGTGCTGTCTTTTCCTTTCTGTATCACAATGACATGATCTGGCAACGAATCACAGTACAAGCCGCAAAAAAATGAAATAAATTAGCCGTAGCTTACATGAGGACGTCCATCCAGAGTACGCTGTTACATTGACAACATGAGTAAGTAATTTGACTGTCTTATCCGTACACAATGACACAAGGACTTGTCATTCTGACGGCACTGACATGTTCATTGAGAGATGAACCAAGGACTTTAAGCAAGAGACTGGCCTTTGCAGGTAATCCATGCTGTTTGGCTATTTGTATGTGCTGTTTTGAGAAATGCACTTACTGCTTAGCAAATTTCAAATCTGAGAAGTTTACCAAAGCGACTGAAAAAAAAAACTGTAATACAACACAAGTTAATGCAAAGATGAAAAGTCTGCAAAGACAAAAGTGTGTATTTTTATTTGCACATATCACTTTATAAAAATAGTAGCGTATACATAATTCGGTTTTATATTTTTGGCTTAATATTTAATACTCGTTTTGATGTAACCATGTCTATAGTGGAATGGAACATCACAACCGTGGTTTCTGCAGGTGTCACTCACTATTTCAAGTGTATGACTTTTTAAGTCTTTTCTTCAAACCATTGTGACCCCGACATTTCTCAGAGGTGGCTATAAATATACAAATGTTGCACACATAACAATAGGCCTATATAAACATGACCATACTGCCAACACAAAAAGTGCAACAGTCTTGACAGTCATGGGCTGTATAGTTTGTACAATCATTTATTCATTTCTTTAATTTAATATTAATAACCTAACCTCAAGGAGACTGGTGGACAGCATATGTTCAGGACAAGTCCATTGGTTTAGTTTTGGAGATCATCCTCAATGGTCAGTTGTGGCCTGTGTTCATTTTCAATTTGATTACCATAAAGGGGTCAGAAAGTTTAACCTGGTGCTATAAGTTCAGTCTGTGCTGTTGATCTAACGTACAATCTAATCTAATACACAATTCTATGACAAAAATTAAGGGCCGATGGCTCTTTATTTGCATGCGATCCTTGCATGCATGAAATATTGCACATCATGACCAGTTTTGCTTGCTAACTGAAAACGTGCTAGATATAATGCAGTTTTTCGTTCAGAATTGTGGTATTTTTAAAGTACTATCAAGTTTTCTCACTGGCGAGCGACATGATCTAGTGGGTCCGTCATCTTTAATGTGCGCGTTGGTGATTTCAGGAGGCGTGGCTTTGGACAGCAGGGGAGGGATGGTATTTGAAATATTATGCTAACCAGTTAGCATTTTGGCAGATCACCTAGTGCAGCTTTAACTGATGTCACACTAAAGCTCCGATCTGTCAGAAGTCAAACTGTGGCATTTAAATATGGTCAGTAGTAAAGTAGAACTTATTGTGGTATTTTTAGCATTTTTTGTTAGCATGATTTGGAGGGGCTCAAAAAAATAAGCCAATGTTGTTCTTGAAAGTACCTTTTTGACCTTTGAAAAAGTACATAGTTAATGGCATAAAGACACACTGAAGGGGGGGAGGGGTTTCACTCATCAAAACAACTAATTAAATAAAAGACACCAAACATCCCCTAAAAGGTCATTCAGGGTGACAATAACAGTTCAAGCATCTAAAAAATATTATTCCTTCATTTTCTTTTCGGCTTGGTCCCTTTATTATTACACGCCACCGTGGAATTAACCTGCCAACTTATCCAGCACAATTTTTACGCAGCGGATGACCTTCCGGCCGCAACCCATCTCTGGGAAACATCTACACACACACACACACACACACACACACACTCAGTCACACTCATACACTACGGAAAACTTAGCCCACCCAATTCACCTGTACGGCATGTCTTTGGACTTGTGGGGGAAACCGGAGCACCCGGAGAAAAACCCACGCGAATGCAGGGAGAACATGCAAACTCCACACAGAAACGGTAGCTGACCCAGCTGAGGCTCGAACCAGTGACCTTCCTGCTGTGAGGCAACGGCACTACCTGCTGCGTCACCTAAAAAATATGATATGTATGGCAAATTTATATCCTAAATAGAGGGTCTCATCACTACAATTTATTTGTGTCTTTTTATTTTTGACAACCAAAGAGTGCTTAAACGGTCGGACGTCTAAAAAGAGACAGACGCTTGCTTAGCATGGCACAAGGTCCATTAGACCCTGTTTTATTGGATTTGACAACCAAAGTATTGAGTCCCTAAAGAGATAGTTCACCCTGAAAATGAAAATGCACTCACCATTTACTGACCTACATGCATGTAGTTCTACACGTTTATTCATACGTTTGCATTACTGAGAGCAGGAGAGAGACCGGCTGCACTAGTAGGCAGTAACGTTATCTTCATAATATTGTTTAATTAGCATAAATGATTAGCAAATGAATCTGTCTCGTCAGCCTTTACAAGTGAAGGAATTATCTACACACAATCTGAATTCCCAATTAGAATAATACTACAAACTGTATAATACTATTCATGAAAACACCTAAATAACAGACTAATCCAAATGCCCAACACGAGCGAGCTGCGCTCCAGACCAGATCAGCTTGTGAGGTGGATCTTGTGCTTTTTAAAGTGTGAAGTTAATATATATATTCAAATTGTATGTATATAATCTGCTTGTAGACATAAATACCATTAGAAGAATTACCATATCACAAGAACTGGATAAGTTAAATAGTTACTAGGTTTGGGTCAGGGGTTAACCTAGGTGGAAATTAAGGTCAGGGGTTAACCTAGGTGGAATTTGTGTGACATATGTAGAAATAAGGGAAAAACAGATGACAGAGGTGAAATTTGGAGTCAAGGGTTAAAATAGGAGGGATCTTGTGTAATATATGGAGAACAAAGGAAAACAACGGATGTAAAAGGGTATTTAAATAAGGCCAGAACAGGAGTGAGTGAGAATTTTTCAGACAGAGATGCTACTGGGGGTCTCCTGAAAGTTCTCCTTTGTTGTCGACAATAAAGTATATTCTTCTGATATTCATAACCTCCAGACTGAGTTTGATTTAGTAAGAGAAAAACCAAGAAAACCACTACATTTGGCGTCCCTCTGGGTGGGCTGGAAAGGAGCAGGACTGGTGTTACTGTGCATGCTGGACTGGAGAGAAAACACAAATATGTGGCCACAATAAAAAACGGTAAGCGATTTTATGCTTATTAGTTTGTGTTTTTTCTGCCAGGACCTGCTTGTACAGGTAAATACACTTGAACTGTTTCTCCAGCTTTAAAGAATTAAAAGTAAATGTAAAAAAGATATTAAAGGAAAAAGGGGTTTTGAATAACAGAAGAAAAAGAATTTGCATGCAAATGATCTGTGTTTTCCTAAGAGGGCCTTGATGGATAGGATAAACATTAACTAGTAACCGTTACCCAGATTTGGGAAATTATTAATGATATAAGATATGCATAGAGCATTTATAGGTTTTAAGAGAGTCTTCAATGTGTGGTGACAGTTAAGAGATTAAAGCAGAGTAAGGTATGCAAATGATCTGTGTTTTCCTAAGTGGGCCTTGATGGATAGGATAAACATTAACTAGTAACTGTTACCCAGATTTGGGAAATTAATAATGATGTAAGAAATTCACAGAGCATTTATAAGTTTTAAGAGAGAGTCCTTAATGTGTGGTAACAGTTAAGAGATTAAAGCAGATTAAAATAGAGAGATGCGCGCTAAGACCTACGATACCGCTTTGTTAAAGGAGATGAACAAAGGGCTGCATGGGTAGGCAAGAAAACCTGTGGTTACCGCTCTAAGGTTAGAGGCTGCTCGGACAGGTCACTCAAGAGGAGTGTAGTGTAGAGTATTTATTTAATTGAAGTGTTTGTGTATTTGCTGCTTCAGATTGTGGCAAAATAGTCCACATTGGTGGGCAGAGAAGACTGCCTTCCTCCTCCTTGAATGGAATGAGGATGGGGGGATGCAGCTCCTGTTACACTGAGTGGAGGAAAGGAGTGAATGAGAAGAGGAAAAGTAATAAGATTAGAAGTGTGAATGTGTTAAAAAGTATGTTTTCAAAAAAGAGTAGGTTAAAATAATGATTATAGTATATTATAATATAAAAAGAGGGCTGCATATGTGTGGTGTGATTTAAAGAGCAAGAAGAAAAGTGATTGATGCAGTTTAAGAGAAGAGATTATGATATAAAGAGAGGAGTCTCTTAAATCAAAACTAATGGAACATGTTGCATTTGAAAGACACAGAGTAAAAGGCAGAATAATATAATAGTTAAACATTTTTCTGAAATTATCTTTGTGTTTTAAGGTTGAATATGTTAAAAAAAGAACAATAGGCAGAGTGAACTTAAATTCTTTACATAGCAACAGGTGAAAGACAGTCTGCTCCAGGATGGGGGTAAGGGAGAGATTTATGGTGTCCATGTGTGAACAATAGATTGCCTATTTACAGCACTAGGGAAACAGAGAAGAGGAGAGTTAATGAGAGGAGATCAAACTATAGATAAAATAATGACATAGACTTTAACATAATTTGGATAGAATATAAGTTATTAATGAATAGATAAATTATAAAGTAGTATAGTAAGAAAAATGAAATGAGGAAATACTAATAATAGAGTTATATTATATAGAAAAGAGTTTGAAACTTTACTAATGAAAAAGAATAAATGAAGTCATAGTGATAATTATATATAGAGAGATAAAGGAAGTATGGAGTAAAAGAATATATTAATAAACAAATAGATTTACTAAATAAGTATGAATAAATAACATATAAGTTAGTTCTTTGATTGAGAATAAAATAGAAAAAGAAAACTTGAAAAATAAATAGTGATTAATTGAAGATTTATTTGTAAAATGTGTAACAAAATAAGCTTTAAAATGTATAAGAAAACCTAAGAGCTAAAAACTCAAATTACAGAAAGGAAAAAGAATAAAATAGAAATAGGAAAAAATAAGTCCACTGTTTCATAGATAAAAATAGATGTTTAAAATATGCTTACAATATAGGCACATTGAACAGATAAGATAAAAAGAAAAAAGCAGTAACAATTTAAAGAAATAATTGACTTTAGAGAATTTGATTGGATTTAAGGGAAAAAAAATGTTTTGTCATCTTTCTCAAAGTCAGCTATGTCATTTGTTTGTAGTAAAGTACAGTGATTCAGATGAAAATCATAGAAGCTAGGTAAATGTTAAAGAATGCATTAGAGTGAGTTAAAAAATTAATTTTAAAGTTTAAGCAGTAAGAAGCTAAATTGATAAGTAAACATTGCACTTCCAAAAATGAAAAATGCTTTTAGTAAATAAATATGTGAGTTTAATTAATATGAACCCTGAGCTATAGCAGTAATGATTTTTAACAGTTATTCCAGATATTGGGCCACCATGTAGTATTGTTGAATTAAATCAGGTATGGAAAAACAGATATGGAAATAAAAAATGCAATACTAAAATATGTGACAGAGAAAATAAAAGATAAGATAATGACAAATGGCAAACAGAAGAAACATTTGATGTAAGCAGTGAAAAAATAGAAACTGAGTATAGAAAATGTTACAATGTAAAAATGAGTGGTTAGTAAAGGAACACTACCATAGATGAGGAGAAATGTAAAGTAAAGCATAATCTGAAGCTAAAGAAATTATTTAGAAGGACACTAAAGAATTAGAAAATTAAATATATTTACATATGATAAAATGATTATGAATTAGAGAAAAATAAACTGTTAAAACTGTAAAGAGGAAAAAATAGATGAGAGGAGTCTCCATTTGATGGAAAAAAAAATGGGAAAGAAGGAAATATTTTATAGGTTATGAGTTAAATTCCATATATTAATTAAGAGGACAAAGGGATGGACTTTGGGGGACTGTGGTCTCTTATCTACCAGACATCTCTGAGTGCACTGGCAAATAGAAAAGGTGTTTGAAAAACACAATGGACAAACTGTTGGCTGTGGACATTTGTGAAAGCAGTGAGGCAGGCACTGCATGCCCAGGAATTACTGAGGACTGGAAAGGCTACTTATGTTCAGAGACACTAAAAAGAGGCAAACAAGCTAATGATGAACTGATCAAAGAGAAAAAGCGCTCCACCAGAACTTTACAACAGCTCAATGAAAGAAGCCAGCACTAAGAAAGAAGGGGGAAACACTGTGCCCTGATATGGACACCACAGAAAAGACTACACCAATCTATGAACCAGTTGTCTTCTCAGGGTGTGAGGAGGGGGAGTCTGGTAGTCCATCTCAAAGCAGTCGACCTATAGTCCAAATTGACTACAATGTGACCACTCAGAGGGCAAAATAAGAGCAAAAGTGTAGCTACCCATTCTTGTATCAAATCAGACTCCTATCAATTTGAATAAAAGAAAAGTATCATGTAAACTGTGAAAAGTCTTAGATGATAATGTACGATGAAACTTTAAATGTGTTATGTTGAAATGATAAATTATGAAGAATGTTAAATTATTTTGGTTAATTTTCATAGGTTAATTCATAGAGATTATTGAACATAGGAGGATAAATTATAATGCATGGTGGTGATAAAAAAGATAATAAAAGACAGTTTTTGATAACTAAAAAAATAATAATTTGGGTTAGAAGTTGATGGAGTTAAGTATTTAAGTTAAAATTAGGGAAAACTTATTTTGAGTAAACTAAACTTAGATTTGGGAGAACAATTATGTCAGAGATTAAGACAGAAAAGTGATTTAAAGAAGAAATAGAAACACAAAAAAGTAAAATGAACTCACAGTACTTATTAAGCCAAAAAGTAACAATTCTAAATGTACTAAAATAATATGTGAAAGAGAAAAGTGTTTAAAAACAGAAAACACATTGTTTTACAAATGTGAAGAAATAATTAAAAGCAAAAAAGAATTAAGGACTAAAGGAGAAAAATCAGATCAGATAGAGAGGAACCTATAAAGAAATCCAGTGATTTTTCAGTCAACTTGTAGAAAATTACAACAAAAAGTTTATGAATAACCAGTTTGATGTGAGAACAGGAAGGAATTAGGAGCTGAAAATGCTGAAAAGTGAAAAATGTTAATTAATATAAAATGCAAAATAAGAAATTATTTAGGTAAATGTCAAATTTTAATAATGATTAACGTTCAGGACATTAGAGGTAGACAAAATTAGCCGGCATAGGGAGGATTAATAAAAAATTAAACCAGATGCAGGTCTGTTATATGCTGGAATAGGCATTATTGAAACTTTTGAGAACATAGCAATATTAGAAACATTTAAATATGTTATGGCATTTCTAATTTGGTTGTGATTGTATAGGTAACTAATACAATGGATTTTATTTTAATTTGATTAAAATTTAATTTTTGATGATGGCATTAGTCAAAACAGGCAAAACTAGATGTTGTAAAATTTATGATTTAAGAACAGTCAGTGATAGAGAATTTATTAGCAGAGGTCCTAACACGCACTGTACTTAAATTTTTTGTTTGGATGCCAAATATGTTAAAGTAATTGATTTCTGTTCAGTTAATTATCAGAGGAGGGTAGACACTTGGGTACACTTAAAGTAAATAGGCTGTTATACATACATTAGAATGCATAAAAGGATTTAGAATATTTCGTGATGGATATTGTAATGTGTAGGATTTAGTTATCTGCAAGTAAGCTGATAAATAAGAAATTGATTTTACATGAAAGAAAATAAGGTAGCAGGTATAACACTAGTATAGAGTCACAACATCAATTAGATGATAGTGCAAATTAAACAACATATTGGTCTCCATGAACAATATATGTAGTATTAGAGATGAAAGAAAAAGACAAATAAGATTTATGTAATACATACAAAGAACAGATTGTTGAGGCAACAGCATTTTAATAGATTGGCATTTGAGATGTACATGGTTTGAATCAAGGGTGAAGTGGTAAAGAAAATTGAGCACCAAGGAAAATGATCGCCTTTTTGAATGCAGTGATTAGTGAATTGTTGTCCACATGTGACATTTGTGCAAAGTAGAATGTGAGTAAAAGATCAGCAATAGGCCTAAGGGGATATTCAAGAATTTTATTGTGGGTGTTGTGATATAATAAAGCTAGCTTAGGACAAGAGATACAAGCTTTTGGGCATGACAGTTGTGGTAGATGAGTGAAGGTAATTTCATTAGCAGAGCAGGGAAGAAGAAACAGTTATTACATTTAAGACTAGAGAAGTCTCAGATTTGGAGTAACCTCTGAAGAAAGTTCAAATAATGTGTCTGCATTTAAAAATAAATTAAAGTAATTAAAGTCAATTAAAGTGAATAAAGGTAATTAAGTAGATAAATAAGTGGATATATAATTCAGTGAATAGATAAATAAATTAATTGATAAAGTATTGGAAATAAAGAAAATTGAGAAATTACACATAATTGTAAGGAATGATTGAAAGAGCTAAAGATGATTCATCAAGGCCTAGTTTAACAAGATGTGTTAAAATAATATACCTTTTGCATTAATAAGTGATTGCATGAAAACTGACAGAAACAAGCAACTAACATTGCATGAAATACTATTGGGTCGACCCTTACATGTAATCTCGTATTTAACCTTGTGGAATGTTTGGAGAACATTTCTAATGCATTAGAAAGAAGTTTGGTCTTTTATAAGGAAACTACCTGCCATGTGCAAAGCAATATCTGTACAGGAAACCAGAAAGGACCAGAAGCAGGAGATTAATCCGGTGATCGAGTATATCTGAGGTGCTCTGGAGAAAGTGGAGTGAAGTCAGGAGAAATGGACCTTATGCCAAGGTTACCAAAGGGGATGCCATCAACTGGGTACCATCGGGACCACAGCACAAGACAGCCAAATGAAAAAACTCCAACAAGAGAAAGTTAACGGGAAACAGAGGAGGCAGAAAATCCCAAAGCTCAAACCAACGAATTGCAAAGTGTGGCAGAAGCAGTTCATCAGAACAGTTAAAAGAGTAATTCTGATTATATACCTGAGTGAGAAATACAGAAGGTGCCACAAATTCAAGTGATGATAATCACCACAACTTCAGGTTATAGACTCTCAACATAAAGTCTTTAGCAACACTTTTTAAGGCTAGAACGAAACAAAGAATGCTCGCAAGTATGTGCCAGATTTAGGGTCAAAAAGATGAACTAGTGCTAAAAATTTTTATAGTTTAGATAAAGAAGAGGATGATGAAGAGGATCCATGCCTTGGGTGTTAAGTGCTAGTAACCTCTACCCCAAAACGGCGGCTCTCTACGATACGCAAAGTATCTGAGCTGAAGATCAACGTACTCTACGGATTATGTTTTGTGGGTGTTAGATTAGAATATTGTGTTGTGACCCTAGATTGGGAGATTGTGCATGTTCATTTTTTGTTTTAGTTTTATTCTTTACTGTATGTTAAATAATCATGACCCCCAGAAGCAAATAGATAACTAATTGTATGCTTAAAATACTACTTTTTATGATATCAACAAAATAGAATCAAGTCTTTTACTGTGTCCTCGTCAGAACAGGACACAGAGGTTTGGCGTGATTCTATTCCAAAGTGCAATTACATGATTTGGTCATTTGTAATAATACTGTGACATATATTTGTCATTAGGTAATCTGGCTGAGGGCTAGATCATGGAGTTGCACTATGGGCCAAAAGCAAGAATATTAAGACTTAAAGTCTTAAGAGGAGGGATTATATGAGGTGGATTTTGTGCTCTTTGGAGTGTGAAGTTAATCTATATATTCAGGTTATATTGTATAATCTGCTTGTAGACTTGCATACCATTAAAACAATTGGAAAGGGGAAATGGCCTGAGGAAACAACTAGGGGTCATAAAAGAAGGGATGAAAAGAGAGTGGTAAAAGAGCCTGAGGTGTCTCAGGAAACAGATGTCAGAGGTGGTATTTGGGGTCAGGGGTTAAAATAGGAGGGATCTTGTGTAATATATGGAGAACAAAGGAAAACAACGGATGTAAAAGGGTATTTAAATAAGGCCAGAACAGGAGTGAGGCAGAATTTTTCAGACAGAGATGCTACTGGGGGTCTCCTGAAAGTTCTCCTTTGTTGTCGAAAATAAAGTATATTCTTCTGATATTCATAACCTCCAGACTGAGTTTGATTTAGTAAGAGAAAAACCAAGAAAACCACTACACTGGCCGCAACCCATCTCTGGGAAACATCCACACACACACACACTCAGTCACACTCATACACTACGGAAAACTTAGCCCACCCAATTCACCTGTACGGCATGTCTTTGGACTTGTGGGGGAAACCGGAGCACCCGGAGGAAAACCCACGCGAATGCAGGGAGAACATGCAAACTCCACACAGAAACGGTAGCTGACCCAGCTGAGGCTCGAACCAGTGACCTTCCTGCTGTGAGGCAACGGCACTACCTACTGCGTCACCTAAAAAATATGATATGTATGGCAAATTTATATCCTAAATAGAGGGTCTCATCACTACAATTTATTTGTGTCTTTTTATTTTTGACAACCAAAGAGTGCTTAAACGGTCGGACGTCTAAAAAGAGACAGACGCTTGCTTAGCATGGCACAAGGTCCATTAGACCTTGTTTTATTGGATTTGGCAACCAAAGTGTTGAGTCCCTAAAGAGATAGTTCACCCTAAAAATGAAAATGCACTCACCATTTACTGACCTACATGCAAGTAGTTCTACACGTTTATTCATACGTTTGCATTACTGAGAGCAGGAGAGAGACCGGCTGCACTAGTAGGCAGTAACGTTATCTTCATAATATTGTTTAATTAGCATAAATGATTAGCAAATGAATCTGTCTCGTCAGCCTTTACAAGTGAAGGAATTATCTACACACAATCTGAATTCCCAATTAGAATAATACTACAAACTGTATAATACTATTCATGAAAACACCTAAATAACAGACTAATCCAAATGCCCAACACGAGCCAGCTGCGCTCCAGACCAGATCAGCTCGATGACGTATAATGTCTCCGACGCCGCCCGTAGTCCCATTTAGCAACTTGATAGCAAGCGTCTTTTTAAAGAAGCATAACCCATTAAAAAATTCAAGAGTGTGCTGTAAGTGATGTGTTTTATGTCGTAGAACAAGACGTGAAAGTATTTTGAGTTTGTGTTTGCCACGAACCTTATTTAAGCGATTTTACTGAAACCCCATCGAGAAAACCCATTGACTTTGGGACGAAGGAACCGGAACTGCTAAAATTCTAACTCGCTTCCGGGTTTTTGCATACAAATTGACGTCATAGTTCCTCCACTCAGTTAGGAGTAGGCTAGCCTCAACAAGACTGACTGCTCATTTAGTCTACATCTAGGCCTATTGAACTACGTGCTTTAGCATAGGCCAACGAACTGCAGGGCAGACACCAATTCTCACTTAAGCTCATTTCAGGTTATGATTAGACCTGTCCAGTTTCATCTGGAACGCATCCCAGATGACCTTCTGAAGTGGTTTGAGCGATCGGATGGATATCTGATCAGAACAAAAAACAAACGAAAAAAAAAAAAAACCGAATGAAGTGAGCAAACAGCCTCAAAAACACAGACGTGACAGGAATATATATTGAATATAAATATATTATATTCATTATTTGATAAATATATAATATTCAATTACATAAAATAATTAAAAGGACAAACGCTGGACCTTTTGGCAACACTTTTTCAGTTTAGGTCACAATTCACAGTATTAACAAACAATTAAACTAACACTGCTAGCATAATAAACTAACTAGCTGTTTGTTAATAATTAGTAAGGTACTAATTGGGTTTACGTTTAGGTTAGGGCTAGGCATGCCCCCACCCCGGCTACGGGCATGATGTAGTGGAGTAGCATGTAACATGCTATTAGGTTATGTGACCGCTAGATGGCGATCTTGGATAATAAGAAGCTTACCACCACTAGGAGTTTGTCAGAGTCGTTGGTCTTCAATTATAATCATCTGTCTCCCTGTTCTACTGCATCCCAGAATAACACACGGCACCAAAAAAATGTAAAAATATATATTCAGTATATTTAATATGTTTTTGTCCGCAACTCGCCGTCACGCCGTGACGGAGATTCCCGAGCCTGTTTGGTCCAATGGGAGGCGTGCTCTCCTCAGCGCTCACCATGACAACGAGACTCCCAGCAGTGACGTCGCCATGTAAACATTTGCATAAGCATTCCTATAAAGCACGGCGGTTCTCGCTCGGTGTTGTCAGTTCTCTCGGGGCTGCCCATAGAAATTGACCAAGGTAAGTTCAAAATAAACTTCTCTTTCTAAACACCTGTGTCTCGTGTTTTTATTTGTCATGTACAGCAATACACTGTCATACAGGTCTGTTGAATGCATTTGTACGCAACGTGGTTTGACAATAAAGTAGCCTAACGAGTAAATAGTTGTTAAAAATGTACCTTCATTAGTCAACATTTGGGGAAGGTAGTAAAAAGTTAATCAAAGATGTCCTAAGACATAATGGTAATGTTATGGTTGTTACATGACTGTATTTATTATTATGTATGTATGTTTAAAACCAGCAGAATATACTATATATTTAACATGTCATGAACTTACTGTTCTTCAAAAAAATTGCTCAATAAAAATTTCCTTAAGACAAGAATGGGTATTGTTTTGGTCTTTTTTTTTTTTTTTTTTTTTTTTTTTTTGTCAAACTACCGTAGGTTTTAAGTTACTAGAGCAGATATAGGCTACCTATATCATTATATTGGTAGTCAGAGTTATTTTAATGACCCAAATCGAGTAAAATGTCTCCTACTCAAGTACTTTTTGGATGCAAAAGTCAAATTTACAGTTTTCAGCAACAAAATTTTGTCTCGTAAAAATGACCAGTGGGGTGTGAGAAAAAAGTTAATGTCGACATATATATTATATATAAAAGAAGTTGAACAAGTTGTCATAATATTTAGTCATAATGCATTTTTCTGTACATTTCTATTAGACGTTTTTTTTCTAAATCTATAATTGGTAAATTGCTCCCAGGTCAATCTGGACTTTGTCTAATGAAGGTGAGGTGTATCTGAAAGGAGATTGTCCTATGTTCACATTTCTACTTTTGTTTTGGGTTTGTTTTTTGTTTTCTTTGTCCTATGGAGTGCTGTCTTTTCCTTTCTGTATCACAATGACATGATCTGGCAACAAATCACAGTACTACAAGCTGCAAAAAAATGAAATAAATTAGCCGTAGCTTACATGAGGACGTCCATCCAGAGTACGCTGTTACATTGACAACATGAGTAAGTAATTTGACTGTCTTATCCGTACACAATGACACAAGGACTTGTCATTCTGACGGCACTGACATGTTCATTGAGAGATGAACCAAGGACTTTAAGCAAGAGACTGGCCTTTGCAGGTAATCCATGCTGTTTGGCTATTTGTATGTGCTGTTTTGAGAAATGCACTTACTGCTTAGCAAATTTCAAATCTGAGAAGTTTACCAAAGCGACTGAAAAAAAAACTGTAATACAACACAAGTTAATGCAAAGATGAAAAGTCTGCAAAGACAAAAGTGTGTATTTTTATTTGCACATATCACTTTATAAAAATAGTAGCGTATACATAATTCGGTTTTATATTTTTGGCTTAATATTTAATACTCGTTTTGATGTAACCATGTCTATAGTGGAATGGAACATCACAACCGTGGTTTCTGCAGGTGTCACTCACTATTTCAAGTGTATGACTTTTTAAGTCTTTTCTTCAAACCATTGTGACCCCGACATTTCTCAGAGGTGGCTATAAATATACAAATGTTGCACACATAACAATAGGCCTATATAAACATGAGCATATTGCCAACACAAAAAGTGCAACAGTCTTAACAGTCATGGGCTATATAGTTTGTACAATCATTTGTTCATTTCTTTAATTTAATATTAATAACCTAACCTCAAGGAGACTGGTGGACAGCATGTGTTCAGGACAAGTCCATTGGTTTAATTTTGGAGATCATCCTCAATGGTCAGTTGTGGCCTGTGTTCATTTTCAATTTGATTACCATAAAGGGGTCAGAAAGTTTAACCTGGTGCTATAAGTTCAGTCTGTGCTGTTGATCTAACGTACAATCTAATCTAATACACAATTCTATGACAAAAATTAAGGGCCGATGGCTCTTTATTTGCATGCGATCCTTGCATGCATGAAATATTGCACATCATGACCAGTTTTGCTTGCTAACTGAAAACGTGCTAGATATAATGCAGTTTTTCGTTCAGAATTGTGGTATTTTTAAAGTACTATCAAGTTTTCTCACTGGCGAGCGACATGATCTAGTGGGTCCGTCATCTTTAATGTGCGCGTTGGTGATTTCAGGAGGCGTGGCTTTGGACAGCAGGGGAGGGATTGTATTTGAAATATTATGCTAACCAGTTAGCATTTTGGCAGATCACCTAGTGCAGCTTTAACTGATGTCACACTAAAGCTCCGATCTGTCAGAAGTCAAACTGTGGCATTTAAATATGGTCAGTAGTAAAGTAGAACTTATTGTGGTATTTTCAGCATTTTTTGTTAGCATGATTTGGAGGGGCTCAAAAAAATAAGCCAATGTTGTTCTTGAAAGTACCTTTTTGACCTTTGAAAAAGTACATAGTTAATGGCATAAAGACACACTGAAGGGGGGGGGGGGGGTTCACTCATCAAAACAACTAATTAAATAAAAGACACCAAACATCCCCTAAAAGGTCATTCAGGGTGACAATAACAGTTCAAGCATCTAAAAATGTTATTCCTTCATTTTCTTTTCGGCTTGGTCCCTTTATTATTACACGCCACCGTGGAATTAACCTGCCAACTTATCCAGCACAATTTTTACGCAGCGGATGACCTTCCGGCCGCAACCCATCTCTGGGAAACATCCACACACACACACACACACACACTCAGTCACACTCATACACTACGGAAAACTTAGCCCACCCAATTCACCTGTACGGCATGTCTTTGGACTTGTGGGGGAATCCGGAGCACCCGGAGGAAAACCCACGCGAATGCAGGGAGAACATGCAAACTCCACACAGAAACGGTAGCTGACCCAGCTGAGGCTCGAACCAGTGACCTTCCTGCTGTGAGGCAACGGCACTACCTACTGCGTCACCTAAAAAATATGATATGTATGGCAAATTTATATCCTAAATAGAGGGTCTCATCACTACAATTTATTTGTGTCTTTTTATTTTTGACAACCAAAGAGTGCTTAAACGGTCGGACGTCTAAAAAGAGACAGACGCTTGCTTAGCATGGCACAAGGTCCATTAGACCTTGTTTTATTGGATTTGGCAACCAAAGTGTTGAGTCCCTAAAGAGATAGTTCACCCTAAAAATGAAAATGCACTCACCATTTACTGACCTACATGCATGTAGTTCTACACGTTTATTCATACGTTTGCATTACTGAGAGCAGGAGAGAGACCGGCTGCACTAGTAGGCAGTAACGTTATCTTCATAATATTGTTTAATTAGCATAAATGATTAGCAAATGAATCTGTCTCGTCAGCCTTTACAAGTGAAGGAATTATCTACACACAATCTGAATTCCCAATTAGAATAATACTACAAACTGTATAATACTATTCATGAAAACACCTAAATAACAGACTAATCCAAATGCCCAACACGAGCCAGCTGCGCTCCAGACCAGATCAGCTCGATGACGTATAATGTCTCCGACGCCGCCCGTAGTCCCATTTAGCAACTTGATAGCAAGCGTCTTTTTAAAGAAGCATAACCCATTAAAAAATTCAAGAGTGTGCTGTAAGTGATGTGTTTTATGTCGTAGAACAAAACGTGAAAGTATTTTGAGTTTGTGTTTGCCACGAACCTTATTTAAGCGATTTTACTGAAACCCCATCGAGAAAACCCATTGACTTTGGGACGAAGGAACCGGAACTGCTAAAATTCTAACTCGCTTCCGGGTTTTTGCATACAAATTGACGTCATAGTTCCTCCACTCAGTTAGGAGTAGGCTAGCCTCAACAAGACTGACTGCTCATTTAGTCTACATCTAGGCCTATTGAACTACGTGCTTTAGCATAGGCCAACGAACTGCAGGGCAGACACCAATTCTCACTTAAGCTCATTTCAGGTTATGATTAGACCTGTCCAGTTTCATCTGGAACGCATCCCAGATGACCTTCTGAAGTGGTTTGAGCGATCGGATGGATATCTGATCAGAACAAAAAACAAACGAAAAAAAAAAAAAACCGAATGAAGTGAGCAAACAGCCTCAAAAACACAGACGTGACAGGAATATATATTGAATATAAATATATTATATTCATTATTTGATAAATATATAATATTCAATTACATAAAATAATTAAAAGGACAAACGCTGGACCTTTTGGCAACACTTTTTCAGTTTAGGTCACAATTCACAGTATTAACAAACAATTAAACTAACACTGCTAGCATAATAAACTAACTAGCTGTTTGTTAATAATTAGTAAGGTACTAATTGGGTTTACGTTTAGGTTAGGGCTAGGCATGCCCCCACCCCGGCTACGGGCATGATGTAGTGGAGTAGCATGTAACATGCTATTAGGTTATGTGACCGCTAGATGGCGATCTTGGATAATAAGAAGCTTACCACCACTAGGAGTTTGTCAGAGTCGTTGGTCTTCAATTATAATCATCTGTCTCCCTGTTCTACTGCATCCCAGAATAACACACGGCACCAAAAAAATGTAAAAATATATATTCAGTATATTTAATATGTTTTTGTCCGCAACTCGCCGTCACGCCGTGACGGAGATTCCCGAGCCTGTTTGGTCCAATGGGAGGCGTGCTCTCCTCAGCGCTCACCATGACAACGAGACTCCCAGCAGTGACGTCGCCATGTAAACATTTGCATAAGCATTCCTATAAAGCACGGCGGTTCTCGCTCGGTGTTGTCAGTTCTCTCGGGGCTGCCCATAGAAATTGACCAAGGTAAGTTCAAAATAAACTTCTCTTTCTAAACACCTGTGTCTCGTGTTTTTATTTGTCATGTACAGCAATACACTGTCATACAGGTCTGTTGAATGCATTTGTACGCAACGTGGTTTGACAATAAAGTAGCCTAACGAGTAAATAGTTGTTAAAAATGTACCTTCATTAGTCAACATTTGGGGAAGGTAGTAAAAAGTTAATCAAAGATGTCCTAAGACATAATGGTAATGTTATGGTTGTTACATGACTGTATTTATTATTATGTATGTATGTTTAAAACCAGCAGAATATACTATATATTTAACATGTCATGAACTTACTGTTCTTCAAAAAAATTGCTCAATAAAAATTTCCTTAAGACAAGAATGGGTATTGTTTTGGTCTTTTTTTTTTTTTTTTTTTTTTTTGTCAAACTACCGTAGGTTTTAAGTTACTAGAGCAGATATAGGCTACCTATATCATAATATTGGTAGTCAGAGTTATTTTAATGACCCAAATCGAGTAAAATGTCTCCTACTCAAGTACTTTTTGGATGCAAAAGTCAAATTTACAGTTTTCAACAACAAAATTTTGTCTCGTAAAAATGACCAGTGGGGTGTGAGAAAAAAGTTAATGTCGACATATATATTATATATAAAAGAAGTTGAACAAGTTGTCATAATATTTAGTCATAATGCATTTTTCTGTACATTTCTATTAGACGTTT
This sequence comes from Danio rerio, assembly GCF_049306965.1. Classification (NCBI taxonomy): domain Eukaryota; kingdom Metazoa; phylum Chordata; class Actinopteri; order Cypriniformes; family Danionidae; genus Danio; species Danio rerio. The sequence continues at coordinate 27,119,806 of NC_133197.1, forward strand.
TTTTTCTAAATCTATAATTGGTAAATTGCTCCCAGGTCAATCTGGACTTTGTCTAATGAAGGTGAGGTGTATCTGAAAGGAGATTGTCCTATGTTCACATTTCTACTTTTGTTTTGGGTTTGTTTTTTGTTTTCTTTGTCCTATGGAGTGCTGTCTTTTCCTTTCTGTATCACAATGACATGATCTGGCAACAAATCACAGTACTACAAGCTGCAAAAAAATGAAATAAATTAGCCGTAGCTTACATGAGGACGTCCATCCAGAGTACGCTGTTACATTGACAACATGAGTAAGTAATTTGACTGTCTTATCCGTACACAATGACACAAGGACTTGTCATTCTGACGGCACTGACATGTTCATTGAGAGATGAACCAAGGACTTTAAGCAAGAGACTGGCCTTTGCAGGTAATCCATGCTGTTTGGCTATTTGTATGTGCTGTTTTGAGAAATGCACTTACTGCTTAGCAAATTTCAAATCTGAGAAGTTTACCAAAGCGACTGAAAAAAAAACTGTAATACAACACAAGTTAATGCAAAGATGAAAAGTCTGCAAAGACAAAAGTGTGTATTTTTATTTGCACATATCACTTTATAAAAATAGTAGCGTATACATAATTCGGTTTTATATTTTTGGCTTAATATTTAATACTCGTTTTGATGTAACCATGTCTATAGTGGAATGGAACATCACAACCGTGGTTTCTGCAGGTGTCACTCACTATTTCAAGTGTATGACTTTTTAAGTCTTTTCTTCAAACCATTGTGACCCCGACATTTCTCAGAGGTGGCTATAAATATACAAATGTTGCACACATAACAATAGGCCTATATAAACATGAGCATATTGCCAACACAAAAAGTGCAACAGTCTTAACAGTCATGGGCTATATAGTTTGTACAATCATTTGTTCATTTCTTTAATTTAATATTAATAACCTAACCTCAAGGAGACTGGTGGACAGCATGTGTTCAGGACAAGTCCATTGGTTTAATTTTGGAGATCATCCTCAATGGTCAGTTGTGGCCTGTGTTCATTTTCAATTTGATTACCATAAAGGGGTCAGAAAGTTTAACCTGGTGCTATAAGTTCAGTCTGTGCTGTTGATCTAACGTACAATCTAATCTAATACACAATTCTATGACAAAAATTAAGGGCCGATGGCTCTTTATTTGCATGCGATCCTTGCATGCATGAAATATTGCACATCATGACCAGTTTTGCTTGCTAACTGAAAACGTGCTAGATATAATGCAGTTTTTCGTTCAGAATTGTGGTATTTTTAAAGTACTATCAAGTTTTCTCACTGGCGAGCGACATGATCTAGTGGGTCCGTCATCTTTAATGTGCGCGTTGGTGATTTCAGGAGGCGTGGCTTTGGACAGCAGGGGAGGGATTGTATTTGAAATATTATGCTAACCAGTTAGCATTTTGGCAGATCACCTAGTGCAGCTTTAACTGATGTCACACTAAAGCTCCGATCTGTCAGAAGTCAAACTGTGGCATTTAAATATGGTCAGTAGTAAAGTAGAACTTATTGTGGTATTTTCAGCATTTTTTGTTAGCATGATTTGGAGGGGCTCAAAAAAATAAGCCAATGTTGTTCTTGAAAGTACCTTTTTGACCTTTGAAAAAGTACATAGTTAATGGCATAAAGACACACTGAAGGGGGGGGGGGGGGGGGTTTCACTCATCAAAACAACTAATTAAATAAAAGACACCAAACATCCCCTAAAAGGTCATTCAGGGTGACAATAACAGTTCAAGCATCTAAAAATGTTATTCCTTCATTTTCTTTTCGGCTTGGTCCCTTTATTATTACACGCCACCGTGGAATTAACCTGCCAACTTATCCAGCACAATTTTTACGCAGCGGATGACCTTCCGGCCGCAACCCATCTCTGGGAAACATCCACACACACACACACACACACACTCAGTCACACTCATACACTACGGAAAACTTAGCCCACCCAATTCACCTGTACGGCATGTCTTTGGACTTGTGGGGGAAACCGGAGCACCCGGAGGAAAACCCACGCGAATGCAGGGAGAACATGCAAACTCCACACAGAAACGGTAGCTGACCCAGCTGAGGCTCGAACCAGTGACCTTCCTGCTGTGAGGCAACGGCACTACCTACTGCGTCACCTAAAAAATATGATATGTATGGCAAATTTATATCCTAAATAGAGGGTCTCATCACTACAATTTATTTGTGTCTTTTTATTTTTGACAACCAAAGAGTGCTTAAACGGTCGGACGTCTAAAAAGAGACAGACGCTTGCTTAGCATGGCACAAGGTCCATTAGACCTTGTTTTATTGGATTTGGCAACCAAAGTGTTGAGTCCCTAAAGAGATAGTTCACCCTAAAAATGAAAATGCACTCACCATTTACTGACCTACATGCATGTAGTTCTACACGTTTATTCATACGTTTGCATTACTGAGAGCAGGAGAGAGACCGGCTGCACTAGTAGGCAGTAACGTTATCTTCATAATATTGTTTAATTAGCATAAATGATTAGCAAATGAATCTGTCTCGTCAGCCTTTACAAGTGAAGGAATTATCTACACACAATCTGAATTCCCAATTAGAATAATACTACAAACTGTATAATACTATTCATGAAAACACCTAAATAACAGACTAATCCAAATGCCCAACACGAGCCAGCTGCGCTCCAGACCAGATCAGCTCGATGACGTATAATGTCTCCGACGCCGCCCGTAGTCCCATTTAGCAACTTGATAGCAAGCGTCTTTTTAAAGAAGCATAACCCATTAAAAAATTCAAGAGTGTGCTGTAAGTGATGTGTTTTATGTCGTAGAACAAAACGTGAAAGTATTTTGAGTTTGTGTTTGCCACGAACCTTATTTAAGCGATTTTACTGAAACCCCATCGAGAAAACCCATTGACTTTGGGACGAAGGAACCGGAACTGCTAAAATTCTAACTCGCTTCCGGGTTTTTGCATACAAATTGACGTCATAGTTCCTCCACTCAGTTAGGAGTAGGCTAGCCTCAACAAGACTGACTGCTCATTTAGTCTACATCTAGGCCTATTGAACTACGTGCTTTAGCATAGGCCAACGAACTGCAGGGCAGACACCAATTCTCACTTAAGCTCATTTCAGGTTATGATTAGACCTGTCCAGTTTCATCTGGAACGCATCCCAGATGACCTTCTGAAGTGGTTTGAGCGATCGGATGGATATCTGATCAGAACAAAAAACAAACGAAAAAAAAAAAAAAACCGAATGAAGTGAGCAAACAGCCTCAAAAACACAGACGTGACAGGAATATATATTGAATATAAATATATTATATTCATTATTTGATAAATATATAATATTCAATTACATAAAATAATTAAAAGGACAAACGCTGGACCTTTTGGCAACACTTTTTCAGTTTAGGTCACAATTCACAGTATTAACAAACAATTAAACTAACACTGCTAGCATAATAAACTAACTAGCTGTTTGTTAATAATTAGTAAGGTACTAATTGGGTTTACGTTTAGGTTAGGGCTAGGCATGCCCCCACCCCGGCTACGGGCATGATGTAGTGGAGTAGCATGTAACATGCTATTAGGTTATGTGACCGCTAGATGGCGATCTTGGATAATAAGAAGCTTACCACCACTAGGAGTTTGTCAGAGTCGTTGGTCTTCAATTATAATCATCTGTCTCCCTGTTCTACTGCATCCCAGAATAACACACGGCACCAAAAAAATGTAAAAATATATATTCAGTATATTTAATATGTTTTTGTCCGCAACTCGCCGTCACGCCGTGACGGAGATTCCCGAGCCTGTTTGGTCCAATGGGAGGCGTGCTCTCCTCAGCGCTCACCATGACAACGAGACTCCCAGCAGTGACGTCGCCATGTAAACATTTGCATAAGCATTCCTATAAAGCACGGCGGTTCTCGCTCGGTGTTGTCAGTTCTCTCGGGGCTGCCCATAGAAATTGACCAAGGTAAGTTCAAAATAAACTTCTCTTTCTAAACACCTGTGTCTCGTGTTTTTATTTGTCATGTACAGCAATACACTGTCATACAGGTCTGTTGAATGCATTTGTACGCAACGTGGTTTGACAATAAAGTAGCCTAACGAGTAAATAGTTGTTAAAAATGTACCTTCATTAGTCAACATTTGGGGAAGGTAGTAAAAAGTTAATCAAAGATGTCCTAAGACATAATGGTAATGTTATGGTTGTTACATGACTGTATTTATTATTATGTATGTATGTTTAAAACCAGCAGAATATACTATATATTTAACATGTCATGAACTTACTGTTCTTCAAAAAAATTGCTCAATAAAAATTTCCTTAAGACAAGAATGGGTATTGTTTTGGTCTTTTTTTTTTTTTTTTTGTCAAACTACCGTAGGTTTTAAGTTACTAGAGCAGATATAGGCTACCTATATCATTATATTGGTAGTCAGAGTTATTTTAATGACCCAAATCGAGTAAAATGTCTCCTACTCAAGTACTTTTTGGATGCAAAAGTCAAATTTACAGTTTTCAACAACAAAATTTTGTCTCGTAAAAATGACCAGTGGGGTGTGAGAAAAAAGTTAATGTCGACATATATATTATATATAAAAGAAGTTGAACAAGTTGTCATAATATTTAGTCATAATGCATTTTTCTGTACATTTCCATTAGACGTTTTTTTTTCTAAATCTATAATTGGTAAATTGCTCCCAGGTCAATCTGGACTTTGTCTAATGAAGGTGAGGTGTATCTGAAAGGAGATTGTCCTATGTTCACATTTCTACTTTTGTTTTGGGTTTGTTTTTTGTTTTCTTTGTCCTATGGAGTGCTGTCTTTTCCTTTCTGTATCACAATGACATGATCTGGCAACAAATCACAGTACTACAAGCTGCAAAAAAATGAAATAAATTAGCCGTAGCTTACATGAGGACGTCCATCCAGAGTACGCTGTTACATTGACAACATGAGTAAGTAATTTGACTGTCTTATCCGTACACAATGACACAAGGACTTGTCATTCTGACGGCACTGACATGTTCATTGAGAGATGAACCAAGGACTTTAAGCAAGAGACTGGCCTTTGCAGGTAATCCATGCTGTTTGGCTATTTGTATGTGCTGTTTTGAGAAATGCACTTACTGCTTAGCAAATTTCAAATCTGAGAAGTTTACCAAAGCGACTGAAAAAAAAACTGTAATACAACACAAGTTAATGCAAAGATGAAAAGTCTGCAAAGACAAAAGTGTGTATTTTTATTTGCACATATCACTTTATAAAAATAGTAGCGTATACATAATTCGGTTTTATATTTTTGGCTTAATATTTAATACTCGTTTTGATGTAACCATGTCTATAGTGGAATGGAACATCACAACCGTGGTTTCTGCAGGTGTCACTCACTATTTCAAGTGTATGACTTTTTAAGTCTTTTCTTCAAACCATTGTGACCCCGACATTTCTCAGAGGTGGCTATAAATATACAAATGTTGCACACATAACAATAGGCCTATATAAACATGAGCATATTGCCAACACAAAAAGTGCAACAGTCTTAACAGTCATGGGCTATATAGTTTGTACAATCATTTGTTCATTTCTTTAATTTAATATTAATAACCTAACCTCAAGGAGACTGGTGGACAGCATGTGTTCAGGACAAGTCCATTGGTTTAATATTGGAGATCACCCTCAATGGTCAGTTGTGGCCTGTGTTCATTTTCAATTTGATTACCATAAAGGGGTCAGAAAGTTTAACCTGGTGCTATAAGTTCAGTCTGTGCTGTTGATCTAACGTACAATCTAATCTAATACACAATTCTATGACAAAAATTAAGGGCCGATGGCTCTTTATTTGCATGCGATCCTTGCATGCATGAAATATTGCACATCATGACCAGTTTTGCTTGCTAACTGAAAACGTGCTAGATATAATGCAGTTTTTCGTTCAGAATTGTGGTATTTTTAAAGTACTATCAAGTTTTCTCACTGGCGAGCGACATGATCTAGTGGGTCCGTCATCTTTAATGTGCGCGTTGGTGATTTCAGGAGGCGTGGCTTTGGACAGCAGGGGAGGGATTGTATTTGAAATATTATGCTAACCAGTTAGCATTTTGGCAGATCACCTAGTGCAGCTTTAACTGATGTCACACTAAAGCTCCGATCTGTCAGAAGTCAAACTGTGGCATTTAAATATGGTCAGTAGTAAAGTAGAACTTATTGTGGTATTTTCAGCATTTTTTGTTAGTATGATTTGGAGGGGCTCAAAAAAATAAGCCAATGTTGTTCTTGAAAGTACCTTTTTGACCTTTGAAAAAGTACATAGTTAATGGCATAAAGACACACTGAAGTGGGGGGGGGGGTTTCACTCATCAAAACAACTAATTAAATAAAAGACACCAAACATCCCCTAAAAGGTCATTCAGGGTGACAATAACAGTTCAAGCATCTAAAAATGTTATTCCTTCATTTTCTTTTCGGCTTGGTCCCTTTATTATTACACGCCACCGTGGAATTAACCTGCCAACTTATCCAGCACAATTTTTACGCAGCGGATGACCTTCCGGCCGCAACCCATCTCTGGGAAACATCCACACACACACACACACACACACTCAGTCACACTCATACACTACGGAAAACTTAGCCCACCCAATTCACCTGTACGGCATGTCTTTGGACTTGTGGGGGAAACCGGAGCACCCGGAGGAAAACCCACGCGAATGCAGGGAGAACATGCAAACTCCACACAGAAACGGTAGCTGACCCAGCTGAGGCTCGAACCAGTGACCTTCCTGCTGTGAGGCAACGGCACTACCTACTGCGTCACCTAAAAAATATGATATGTATGGCAAATTTATATCCTAAATAGAGGGTCTCATCACTACAATTTATTTGTGTCTTTTTATTTTTGACAACCAAAGAGTGCTTAAACGGTCGGACGTCTAAAAAGAGACAGACGCTTGCTTAGCATGGCACAAGGTCCATTAGACCTTGTTTTATTGGATTTGGCAACCAAAGTGTTGAGTCCCTAAAGAGATAGTTCACCCTAAAAATGAAAATGCACTCACCATTTACTGACCTACATGCATGTAGTTCTACACGTTTATTCATACGTTTGCATTACTGAGAGCAGGAGAGAGACCGGCTGCACTAGTAGGCAGTAACGTTATCTTCATAATATTGTTTAATTAGCATAAATGATTAGCAAATGAATCTGTCTCGTCAGCCTTTACAAGTGAAGGAATTATCTACACACAATCTGAATTCCCAATTAGAATAATACTACAAACTGTATAATACTATTCATGAAAACACCTAAATAACAGACTAATCCAAATGCCCAACACGAGCCAGCTGCGCTCCAGACCAGATCAGCTCGATGACGTATAATGTCTCCGACGCCGCCCGTAGTCCCATTTAGCAACTTGATAGCAAGCGTCTTTTTAAAGAAGCATAACCCATTAAAAAATTCAAGAGTGTGCTGTAAGTGATGTGTTTTATGTCGTAGAACAAGACGTGAAAGTATTTTGAGTTTGTGTTTGCCACGAACCTTATTTAAGCGATTTTACTGAAACCCCATCGAGAAAACCCATTGACTTTGGGACGAAGGAACCGGAACTGCTAAAATTCTAACTCGCTTCCGGGTTTTTGCATACAAATTGACGTCATAGTTCCTCCACTCAGTTAGGAGTAGGCTAGCCTCAACAAGACTGACTGCTCATTTAGTCTACATCTAGGCCTATTGAACTACGTGCTTTAGCATAGGCCAACGAACTGCAGGGCAGACACCAATTCTCACTTAAGCTCATTTCAGGTTATGATTAGACCTGTCCAGTTTCATCTGGAACGCATCCCAGATGACCTTCTGAAGTGGTTTGAGCGATCGGATGGATATCTGATCAGAACAAAAAACAAACGAAAAAAAAAAAAAAACCGAATGAAGTGAGCAAACAGCCTCAAAAACACAGACGTGACAGGAATATATATTGAATATAAATATATTATATTCATTATTTGATAAATATATAATATTCAATTACATAAAATAATTAAAAGGACAAACGCTGGACCTTTTGGCAACACTTTTTCAGTTTAGGTCACAATTCACAGTATTAACAAACAATTAAACTAACACTGCTAGCATAATAAACTAACTAGCTGTTTGTTAATAATTAGTAAGGTACTAATTGGGTTTACGTTTAGGTTAGGGCTAGGCATGCCCCCACCCCGGCTACGGGCATGATGTAGTGGAGTAGCATGTAACATGCTATTAGGTTATGTGACCGCTAGATGGCGATCTTGGATAATAAGAAGCTTACCACCACTAGGAGTTTGTCAGAGTCGTTGGTCTTCAATTATAATCATCTGTCTCCCTGTTCTACTGCATCCCAGAATAACACACGGCACCAAAAAAATGTAAAAATATATATTCAGTATATTTAATATGTTTTTGTCCGCAACTCGCCGTCACGCCGTGACGGAGATTCCCGAGCCTGTTTGGTCCAATGGGAGGCGTGCTCTCCTCAGCGCTCACCATGACAACGAGACTCCCAGCAGTGACGTCGCCATGTAAACATTTGCATAAGCATTCCTATAAAGCACGGCGGTTCTCGCTCGGTGTTGTCAGTTCTCTCGGGGCTGCCCATAGAAATTGACCAAGGTAAGTTCAAAATAAACTACTCTTTCTAAACACCTGTGTCTCGTGTTTTTATTTGTCATGTACAGCAATACACTGTCATACAGGTCTGTTGAATGCATTTGTACGCAACGTGGTTTGACAATAAAGTAGCCTAACGAGTAAATAGTTGTTAAAAATGTACCTTCATTAGTCAACATTTGGGGAAGGTAGTAAAAAGTTAATCAAAGATGTCCTAAGACATAATGGTAATGTTATGGTTGTTACATGACTGTATTTATTATTATGTATGTATGTTTAAAACCAGCAGAATATACTATATATTTAACATGTCATGAACTTACTGTTCTTCAAAAAAATTGCTCAATAAAAATTTCCTTAAGACAAGAATGGGTATTGTTTTGGTCTTTTTTTTTTTTTTTTTTTTTTGTCAAACTACCGTAGGTTTTAAGTTACCAGAGCAGATATAGGCTACCTATATCATTATATTGGTAGTCAGAGTTATTTTAATGACCCAAATCGAGTAAAATGTCTCCTACTCAAGTACTTTTTGGATGCAAAAGTCAAATTTACAGTTTTCAACAACAAAATTTTGTCTCGTAAAAATGACCAGTGGGGTGTGAGAAAAAAGTTAATGTCGACATATATATTATATATAAAAGAAGTTGAACAAGTTGTCATAATATTTAGTCATAATGCATTTTTCTGTACATTTCTATTAGACGTTTTTTTTCTAAATCTATAATTGGTAAATTGCTCCCAGGTCAATCTGGACTTTGTCTAATGAAGGTGAGGTGTATCTGAAAGGAGATTGTCCTATGTTCACATTTCTACTTTTGTTTTGGGTTTGTTTTTTGTTTTCTTTGTCCTATGGAGTGCTGTCTTTTCCTTTCTGTATCACAATGACATGATCTGGCAACAAATCACAGTACTACAAGCTGCAAAAAAATGAAATAAATTAGCCGTAGCTTACATGAGGACGTCCATCCAGAGTACGCTGTTACATTGACAACATGAGTAAGTAATTTGACTGTCTTATCCGTACACAATGACACAAGGACTTGTCATTCTGACGGCACTGACATGTTCATTGAGAGATGAACCAAGGACTTTAAGCAAGAGACTGGCCTTTGCAGGTAATCCATGCTGTTTGGCTGTTTGTATGTGCTGTTTTGAGAAATGCACTTACTGCTTAGCAAATTTCAAATCTGAGAAGTTTACCAAAGCGACTGAAAAAAAAACTGTAATACAACACAAGTTAATGCAAAGATGAAAAGTCTGCAAAGACAAAAGTGTGTATTTTTATTTGCACATATCACTTTATAAAAATAGTAGCGTATACATAATTCGGTTTTATATTTTTGGCTTAATATTTAATACTTGTTTTGATGTAACCATGTCTATAGTGGAATGGAACATCACAACCGTGGTTTCTGCAGGTGTCACTCACTATTTCAAGTGTATGACTTTTTAAGTCTTTTCTTCAAACCATTGTGACCCCGACATTTCTCAGAGGTGGCTATAAATATACAAATGTTGCACACATAACAATAGGCCTATATAAACATGAGCATATTGCCAACACAAAAAGTGCAACAGTCTTAACAGTCATGGGCTATATAGTTTGTACAATCATTTGTTCATTTCTTTAATTTAATATTAATAACCTAACCTCAAGGAGACTGGTGGACAGCATGTGTTCAGGACAAGTCCATTGGTTTAATTTTGGAGATCATCCTCAATGGTCAGTTGTGGCCTGTGTTCATTTTCAATTTGATTACCATAAAGGGGTCAGAAAGTTTAACCTGGTGCTATAAGTTCAGTCTGTGCTGTTGATCTAACGTACAATCTAATCTAATACACAATTCTATGACAAAAATTAAGGGCCGATGGCTCTTTATTTGCATGCGATCCTTGCATGCATGAAATATTGCACATCATGACCAGTTTTGCTTGCTAACTGAAAACGTGCTAGATATAATGCAGTTTTTCGTTCAGAATTGTGGTATTTTTAAAGTACTATCAAGTTTTCTCACTGGCGAGCGACATGATCTAGTGGGTCCGTCATCTTTAATGTGCGCGTTGGTGATTTCAGGAGGCGTGGCTTTGGACAGCAGGGGAGGGATTGTATTTGAAATATTATGCTAACCAGTTAGCATTTTGGCAGATCACCTAGTGCAGCTTTAACTGATGTCACACTAAAGCTCCGATCTGTCAGAAGTCAAACTGTGGCATTTAAATATGGTCAGTAGTAAAGTAGAACTTATTGTGGTATTTTCAGCATTTTTTGTTAGCATGATTTGGAGGGGCTCAAAAAAATAAGCCAATGTTGTTCTTGAAAGTACCTTTTTGACCTTTGAAAAAGTACATAGTTAATGGCATAAAGACACACTGAAGGGGGGGGGGGGGTTTCACTCATCAAAACAACTAATTAAATAAAAGACACCAAACATCCCCTAAAAGGTCATTCAGGGTGACAATAACAGTTCAAGCATCTAAAAATATTATTCCTTCATTTTCTTTTCGGCTTGGTCCCTTTATTATTACACGCCACCGTGGAATTAACCTGTCAACTTATCCAGCACAATTTTTACGCAGCGGATGACCTTCCGGCCGCAACCCATCTCTGGGAAACATCCACACACACACACACACACTCAGTCACACTCATACACTACGGAAAACTTAGCCCACCCAATTCACCTGTACGGCATGTCTTTGGACTTGTGGGGGAAACCGGAGCACCCGGAGGAAAACCCACGCGAATGCAGGGAGAACATGCAAACTCCACACAGAAACGGTAGCTGACCCAGCTGAGGCTCGAACCAGTGACCTTCCTGCTGTGAGGCAACGGCACTACCTACTGCGTCACCTAAAAAATATGATATGTATGGCAAATTTATATCCTAAATAGAGGGTCTCATCACTACAATTTATTTGTGTCTTTTTATTTTTGACAACCAAAGAGTGCTTAAACGGTCGGACGTCTAAAAAGAGACAGACGCTTGCTTAGCATGGCACAAGGTCCATTAGACCTTGTTTTATTGGATTTGGCAACCAAAGTGTTGAGTCCCTAAAGAGATAGTTCACCCTAAAAATGAAAATGCACTCACCATTTACTGACCTACATGCATGTAGTTCTACACGTTTATTCATACGTTTGCATTACTGAGAGCAGGAGAGAGACCGGCTGCACTAGTAGGCAGTAACGTTATCTTCATAATATTGTTTAATTAGCATAAATGATTAGCAAATGAATCTGTCTCGTCAGCCTTTACAAGTGAAGGAATTATCTACACACAATCTGAATTCCCAATTAGAATAATACTACAAACTGTATAATACTATTCATGAAAACACCTAAATAACAGACTAATCCAAATGCCCAACACGAGCCAGCTGCGCTCCAGACCAGATCAGCTCGATGACGTATAATGTCTCCGACGCCGCCCGTAGTCCCATTTAGCAACTTGATAGCAAGCGTCTTTTTAAAGAAGCATAACCCATTAAAAAATTCAAGAGTGTGCTGTAAGTGATGTGTTTTATGTCGTAGAACAAAACGTGAAAGTATTTTGAGTTTGTGTTTGCCACGAACCTTATTTAAGCGATTTTACTGAAACCCCATCGAGAAAACCCATTGACTTTGGGACGAAGGAACCGGAACTGCTAAAATTCTAACTCGCTTCCGGGTTTTTGCATACAAATTGACGTCATAGTTCCTCCACTCAGTTAGGAGTAGGCTAGCCTCAACAAGACTGACTGCTCATTTAGTCTACATCTAGGCCTATTGAACTACGTGCTTTAGCATAGGCCAACGAACTGCAGGGCAGACACCAATTCTCACTTAAGCTCATTTCAGGTTATGATTAGACCTGTCCAGTTTCATCTGGAACGCATCCCAGATGACCTTCTGAAGTGGTTTGAGCGATCGGATGGATATCTGATCAGAACAAAAAACAAACGAAAAAAAAAAAAAAACCGAATGAAGTGAGCAAACAGCCTCAAAAACACAGACGTGACAGGAATATATATTGAATATAAATATATTATATTCATTATTTGATAAATATATAATATTCAATTACATAAAATAATTAAAAGGACAAACGCTGGACCTTTTGGCAACACTTTTTCAGTTTAGGTCACAATTCACAGTATTAACAAACAATTAAACTAACACTGCTAGCATAATAAACTAACTAGCTGTTTGTTAATAATTAGTAAGGTACTAATTGGGTTTACGTTTAGGTTAGGGCTAGGCATGCCCCCACCCCGGCTACGGGCATGATGTAGTGGAGTAGCATGTAACATGCTATTAGGTTATGTGACCGCTAGATGGCGATCTTGGATAATAAGAAGCTTACCACCACTAGGAGTTTGTCAGAGTCGTTGGTCTTCAATTATAATCATCTGTCTCCCTGTTCTACTGCATCCCAGAATAACACACGGCACCAAAAAAATGTAAAAATATATATTCAGTATATTTAATATGTTTTTGTCCGCAACTCGCCGTCACGCCGTGACGGAGATTCCCGAGCCTGTTTGGTCCAATGGGAGGCGTGCTCTCCTCAGCGCTCACCATGACAACGAGACTCCCAGCAGTGACGTCGCCATGTAAACATTTGCATAAGCATTCCTATAAAGCACGGCGGTTCTCGCTCGGTGTTGTCAGTTCTCTCGGGGCTGCCCATAGAAATTGACCAAGGTAAGTTCAAAATAAACTTCTCTTTCTAAACACCTGTGTCTCGTGTTTTTATTTGTCATGTACAGCAATACACTGTCATACAGGTCTGTTGAATGCATTTGTACGCAACGTGGTTTGACAATAAAGTAGCCTAACGAGTAAATAGTTGTTAAAAATGTACCTTCATTAGTCAACATTTGGGGAAGGTAGTAAAAAGTTAATCAAAGATGTCCTAAGACATAATGGTAATGTTATGGTTGTTACATGACTGTATTTATTATTATGTATGTATGTTTAAAACCAGCAGAATATACTATATATTTAACATGTCATGAACTTACTGTTCTTCAAAAAAATTGCTCAATAAAAATTTCCTTAAGACAAGAATGGGTATTGTTTTGGTCTTTTTTTTTTTTTTTTTTGTCAAACTACCGTAGGTTTTAAGTTACTAGAGCAGATATAGGCTACCTATATCATTATATTGGTAGTCAGAGTTATTTTAATGACCCAAATCGAGTAAAATGTCTCCTACTCAAGTACTTTTTGGATGCAAAAGTCAAATTTACAGTTTTCAACAACAAAATTTTGTCTCGTAAAAATGACCAGTGGGGTGTGAGAAAAAAGTTAATGTCGACATATATATTATATATAAAAGAAGTTGAACAAGTTGTCATAATATTTAGTCATAATGCATTTTTCTGTACATTTCCATTAGACGTTTTTTTTTCTAAATCTATAATTGGTAAATTGCTCCCAGGTCAATCTGGACTTTGTCTAATGAAGGTGAGGTGTATCTGAAAGGAGATTGTCCTATGTTCACATTTCTACTTTTGTTTTGGGTTTGTTTTTTGTTTTCTTTGTCCTATGGAGTGCTGTCTTTTCCTTTCTGTATCACAATGACATGATCTGGCAACAAATCACAGTACTACAAGCTGCAAAAAAATGAAATAAATTAGCCGTAGCTTACATGAGGACGTCCATCCAGAGTACGCTGTTACATTGACAACATGAGTAAGTAATTTGACTGTCTTATCCGTACACAATGACACAAGGACTTGTCATTCTGACGGCACTGACATGTTCATTGAGAGATGAACCAAGGACTTTAAGCAAGAGACTGGCCTTTGCAGGTAATCCATGCTGTTTGGCTATTTGTATGTGCTGTTTTGAGAAATGCACTTACTGCTTAGCAAATTTCAAATCTGAGAAGTTTACCAAAGCGACTGAAAAAAAAACTGTAATACAACACAAGTTAATGCAAAGATGAAAAGTCTGCAAAGACAAAAGTGTGTATTTTTATTTGCACATATCACTTTATAAAAATAGTAGCGTATACATAATTCGGTTTTATATTTTTGGCTTAATATTTAATACTCGTTTTGATGTAACCATGTCTATAGTGGAATGGAACATCACAACCGTGGTTTCTGCAGGTGTCACTCACTATTTCAAGTGTATGACTTTTTAAGTCTTTTCTTCAAACCATTGTGACCCCGACATTTCTCAGAGGTGGCTATAAATATACAAATGTTGCACACATAACAATAGGCCTATATAAACATGAGCATATTGCCAACACAAAAAGTGCAACAGTCTTAACAGTCATGGGCTATATAGTTTGTACAATCATTTGTTCATTTCTTTAATTTAATATTAATAACCTAACCTCAAGGAGACTGGTGGACAGCATGTGTTCAGGACAAGTCCATTGGTTTAATTTTGGAGATCATCCTCAATGGTCAGTTGTGGCCTGTGTTCATTTTCAATTTGATTACCATAAAGGGGTCAGAAAGTTTAACCTGGTGCTATAAGTTCAGTCTGTGCTGTTGATCTAACGTACAATCTAATCTAATACACAATTCTATGACAAAAATTAAGGGCCGATGGCTCTTTATTTGCATGCGATCCTTGCATGCATGAAATATTGTACATCATGACCAGTTTTGCTTGCTAACTGAAAACGTGCTAGATATAATGCAGTTTTTCGTTCAGAATTGTGGTATTTTTAAAGTACTATCAAGTTTTCTCACTGGCGAGCGACATGATCTAGTGGGTCCGTCATCTTTAATGTGCGCGTTGGTGATTTCAGGAGGCGTGGCTTTGGACAGCAGGGGAGGGATTGTATTTGAAATATTATGCTAACCAGTTAGCATTTTGGCAGATCACCTAGTGCAGCTTTAACTGATGTCACACTAAAGCTCCGATCTGTCAGAAGTCAAACTGTGGCATTTAAATATGGTCAGTAGTAAAGTAGAACTTATTGTGGTATTTTCAGCATTTTTTGTTAGCATGATTTGGAGGGGTTTAAAAAAATAAGCCAATGTTGTTCTTGAAAGTACCTTTTTGACCTTTGAAAAAGTACATAGTTAATGGCATAAAGACACACTGAAGGGGGGGGGGGTTTCACTCATCAAAACAACTAATTAAATAAAAGACACCAAACATCCCCTAAAAGGTCATTCAGGGTGACAATAACAGTTCAAGCATCTAAAAAATATTATTCCTTCATTTTCTTTTCGGCTTGGTCCCTTTATTATTACACGCCACCGTGGAATTAACCTGCCAACTTATCCAGCACAATTTTTACGCAGCGGATGACCTTCCGGCCGCAACCCATCTCTGGGAAACATCCACACACACACACACACACACTCAGTCACATTCATACACTACGGAAAACTTAGCCCACCCAATTCACCTGTACGGCATGTCTTTGGACTTGTGGGGGAAACCGGAGCACCCGGAGGAAAACCCACGCGAATGCAGGGAGAACATGCAAACTCCACACAGAAACGGTAGCTGACCCAGCTGAGGCTCGAACCAGTGACCTTCCTGCTGTGAGGCAACGGCACTACCTACTGCGTCACCTAAAAAATATGATATGTATGGCAAATTTATATCCTAAATAGAGGGTCTCATCACTACAATTTATTTGTGTCTTTTTATTTTTGACAACCAAAGAGTGCTTAAACGGTCGGACGTCTAAAAAGAGACAGACGCTTGCTTAGCATGGCACAAGGTCCATTAGACCTTGTTTTATTGGATTTGGCAACCAAAGTGTTGAGTCCCTAAAGAGATAGTTCACCCTAAAAATGAAAATGCACTCACCATTTACTGACCTACATGCATGTAGTTCTACACGTTTATTCATACGTTTGCATTACTGAGAGCAGGAGAGAGACCGGCTGCACTAGTAGGCAGTAACGTTATCTTCATAATATTGTTTAATTAGCATAAATGATTAGCAAATGAATCTGTCTCGTCAGCCTTTACAAGTGAAGGAATTATCTACACACAATCTGAATTCCCAATTAGAATAATACTACAAACTGTATAATACTATTCATGAAAACACCTAAATAACAGACTAATCCAAATGCCCAACACGAGCCAGCTGCGCTCCAGACCAGATCAGCTCGATGACGTATAATGTCTCCGACGCCGCCCGTAGTCCCATTTAGCAACTTGATAGCAAGCGTCTTTTTAAAGAAGCATAACCCATTAAAAAATTCAAGAGTGTGCTGTAAGTGATGTGTTTTATGTCGTAGAACAAAACGTGAAAGTATTTTGAGTTTGTGTTTGCCACGAACCTTATTTAAGCGATTTTACTGAAACCCCATCGAGAAAACCCATTGACTTTGGGACGAAGGAACCGGAACTGCTAAAATTCTAACTCGCTTCCGGGTTTTTGCATACAAATTGACGTCATAGTTCCTCCACTCAATTCGGAGTAGGCTAGCCTCAACAAGACTGACTGCTCATTTAGTCTACATCTAGGCCTATTGAACTACGTGCTTTAGCATAGGCCAACGAACTGCAGGACAGACACCAATTCTCACTTAAGCTCATTTCAGGTTATGATTAGACCTGTCCAGTTTCATCTGGAACGCATCCCAGATGACCTTCTGAAGTGGTTTGAGCGATCGGATATATATCTGATCAGAACAAAAAACAAAAAACACAAAAAAAAAAAAAACGAATGAAGTGAGCAAACAGCCTCAAAAACACAGACGTGACAGGAATATATATTGAATATAAATATATTATATTCATTATTTGATAAATATATAATATTCAATTACATAAAATAATTAAAAGGACAAATGCTGGACCTTTTGGCAACACTTTTTCAGTTTAGGTCACAATTCACAGTATTAACAAACAATTAAACTAACACTGTTAGCATAATAAACTAACTAGCTGTTTGTTAATAATTAGTAAGGTACTAATTGGGTTTACGTTTAGGTTAGGGCTAGGCATGCCCCCACCCCGGCTACGGGCATGATGTAGTGGAGTAGCATGTAACATGCTATTAGGTTATGTGACCGCTAGATGGCGATCTTGGATAATAAGAAGCTTACCACCACTAGGAGTTTGTCAGAGTCGTTGGTCTTTAATTATAATCATCTGTCTCCCTATTCTACTGCATCCCAGAATAACACACGGCACCAAAAAAAATGTAAAAATATATATTCAGTATATTTAATATGTTTTTGTCCGCAACTCGCCGTCACGCCGTGACGGAGATTCCCGAGCCTGTTTGGTCCAATGGGAGGCGTGCTCTCCTCAGCGCTCACCATGACAACGAGACTCCCAGCAGTGACGTCGCCATGTAAACATTTGCATATGCATTCCTATAAAGCACGGCGGTTCTCGCTCGGTGTTGTCAGTTCTCTCGGGGCTGCTCTTAGAAATTGACCAAGGTAAGTTCAAAATAAACTTCTCTTTCTAAACACCTGTGTCTCGTGTTTTTATTTGTCATGCACAGCAATACACTGTCATACAGGTCTGTTGAATGCATTTGTACGCAACGTGGTTTGACAATAAAGTAGCCTAACGAGTAAATAGTTGTTAAAAATGTACCTTCATTAGTCAACATTTGGGGAAGGTAGTAAAAAGTTAATCAAAGATGTCCTAAGACATAATAATGTTATGGTTGTTACATGACTGTATTTATTATTATGTATGTATGTTTAAAACCAGCAGAATATACTATATATTTAACATGTCATGAACTTACTGTTCTTCAAAAAAATTGCTCAATAAAAATTTCCTTAAGACAAGAATGGGTATTGTTTTGGTTTTTTTTTGTTTGTTTTTTGTCAAACTACTGTAGGTTTTAAGATACCACAGCAGATATAGGCTACCTATATCATTATATTGGTAGTCAGAGTTATTTTAATGACCCAAATCGAGTAAAATGTCTCCTACTCAAGAACTTTTTGCATGCAAAAGTCAAATTTACAGTTTTCCACACCAAAATTTTGTCTCGTAAAAATGACCAGTGGGGTGTGAGAAAAAAGTTAATGTTAAGTTATATTATATATAAAAGAAGTTGAACAAGTTGTCATAATATTTAGTCATAATGCATTTTTCTGTACATTTCCATTAGACGTTTTATTCTAAATCTATAATTGGTAAATTGCTCCCAGGTCAATCTGGACTTTGTCTAATGAAGGTGAGGTGTATCTGAAAGGAGATTGTCCTATGTTCACATTTCTACTTTTGTTTTGGGTTTGTTTTTTGTTTTCTTTGTCCTATGGAGTGCTGTCTTTTCCTTTCTGTATCACAATGACATGATCTGGCAACGAATCACAGTACAAGCCGCAAAAAAATAAAATAAATTAGCCGTAGCTTACATGAGGAAGTCCATCCAGAGTAAGCTGTTACATTGACAACATGAGTAAGTAGTTTGACTGTCTTATCCGTACACAACGACACAAGGACTTGTCATTCTGACGGCACTGACATGTTCATTGAGAGATGAACCAAGGACTTTAAGCAAGAGACTGGCCTTTGCAGGTAATCCATGCTGTTTGGCTATTTGTTATGTGCTGTTTTGAGAAATGCACTTACTGCTTAGCAAATTTCAAATCTGAGAAGTTTACCAAAGCGACTGAAAAAAAACTGTAATACAACACAAGTTAATGCAAAGATGAAAAGTCTGCAAAGACAAAAGTGTGTATTTTTATTTGCACATATCATTTTATAAAAATTGTAGTGTATACATAATTCGGTTTTATATTTTTGGCTTAATATTTATTACTCGTTTTGATGTAACCATGATATTACAAAAAAAGAAGAGAGTAATGTATTGTAAAACAGATATTTATAAAAATCTATAGTGGAATGGAAAGTCACAACCATGGTTTTTGCAGGTGTCAGTCACTATTTCAAATGTATGACTTTTTAAGTCTTTTTTTTTTAAAACCATTGTAACTTCGACATTCTCAGAGGTGGTTATGAATATACAAATGTTGGACAAATAACAGCCCCTGCCTGCATATAGGGCACCTATAATTGTTATTTCTGTTTAAAATGCATCAAAAAGATAAATCAGGATACAATAAACTTGTTCTAATTAAAAGGCTGTTGTTATAAAATTAAATAACGATATACAGTATAACCAATTATTTTCAAGAGGCCAATCAGCTTTCAGTAAAATTTCCTTGCGTCATCACCTTTATTAGTAGGAGAGAAATCTTTACATTTACAAGTCTTACAAGTCTCGTGGAAATTCGAGTGAATAAAGTTTTAAAAACAACACCAAACAAACGAGCTTATTTATAAATGTACCATAATGAAGAAGTGGACGATGATGATATTATTCTCCATTCGTGAAATCACCAGGCATCATATACTGCGTTCAGAACAATTATTGGATTATTTTCTGAGGATCATATTTATAATTATTTATGCTAAATATGAGATTATTGACGATTCAGGCTAAAGCAGGGCATTATGAAAGGTCATATGACTGATGTCCCTGACGTCACTTCTCGCGTTAATGTAAGGCCCATTGAGAGACGACTGAATACGTGCATATAAACCCAATCAAACCCATCGCAATCTGTTGGTTGAGAGACGAGACGACTTTGAAGAATATTTCTTTGCGGATCCCAAGAATTCTGAAGCTGTTCAAGGATTTCTCTCTCTCAGTTTTTTTTTTTCTGTACTTTGTGCCATTCTGCTCTAGTAATATTTTTGAAATCTGTTTTCTTTCTAGGATGGTCATTCCACACCTGTGCTTGTGGAAGTGGCAATGATGCTTAAGTTGATGAATGCTCCACAATGTTCAAACATCATCGGATTACACGACTGGGTCAAGAATGAGAACGACTTCATTCTCAGTCTGGAGTACGCAGAGTCATGCCAGACCTTGGAACAGTACATCAAAGATACATTGGACATTAGTTAAAACCGAGCACGCCAGTTAATGTGTCAGTTGATACAAGCTGTTAAGTTCTGCACTGAGCGTGGAGTTTTCCATGGAGATATCCACACGGAGAACATCCTGGGTTTTTCAAAAGGTTTAATCCGGATAAAATTGATCCGGATTTAGTAATCCTGTTTTTTGCGATCCGTGATCACCTAATCCAGTTTACTTTTTGAGCCAGTTTTTCAAAGCAACATTGGATTGGATCAATCTGATCCGGATAGGAACTTTTCAGGATCACTAAATCTTGATTACCAGTGCTCAATCACAATGTAGATGGATAGATAGACCTATGTAAAGAGCAACAAGTAGAATAGCCAGTGTGGGGTAAATATAACTTTTATTTGAAATGAAAACTAAGAACATTTTATAAATAATAAAATAATTATAATAATAAATAATAAAAGCAAGAAAAACCCCACCCCATCCTCTTCCAGCAGTCCGCTCATCTGAGATCTACAACACTGTACATTGAGGATATTTATAATAAGTTTCAAATGTAGATGTATTGAATAAAAAAAGACAATGTTGAAACCTCCACAATAATGTCAGACTTCCTCATCTGATGTGAAGGGAGCAGCTTGTCTGAGCGTATTCTTTAGGAGGCAGATCTCAAGTGTGGTCTTGGTTTTGCAGTTTGGTCAGAGTCAGTTGTTCCTTTGCCAGATGAAGCTGAACTTCTGCCCAGTCTCTTTTTACAATTGTATATAAATATGGTAACAGAATAAAATGTATTGTTTTTGGTAAATTTTGACAGCTGTTTGGGGGATTATTTTATGAGGCCAAACTTTTTCTATTTTGCTGTAGGCCTATATTGAAAGTCTAAATACGTTAAAGCCAATAATCACTATAGCCTGACAGATGAACAAATAAAATTAAAACCTTATGAATAAATAGTATATCTCGTAAGATACTGCATGATCCAAATATAGTTTTATTTAATAAATTTTTTAAGTTTTCATTCCATTTTGGGCATGAAATCAACGCTAAATCCACCCTTCTGATGGGATCAGTTTAATCCAGGTTTTTTGGATCAAAGTGATCCAGATCCTACAAAAAAGGTCTGAAAAACCCAAACTAAAGGTTTGATCCGGATCAAAATCAAGATTGGATTACGTGATCTAATCCGATTATGTAATCCGTTTTTTTTTTTTTTTGAAAAACCCATTTTCAGGATTTGATCCAATCGCTTATCCAAAATCCTAGTGGATTACTTTTGAAAAACTGGGCCCTGGTGACTCAACCCCGATTACAGCTCAAATTGATCGACTTTGGTTGTGCTCAGCCCACAATAGCGATCAATATCTAGGTGAGTTGGCATTTTGTGTTAGATTCTTTGCTCACAGTATTGTCATATGAAATGACTGAATTCTGAAAATGTCTCTCTTATAGGAGTTATTTTCTGCACGCCACCTGAGGTTTTCAGGGATCCCACATTCTATGCTGACCCGCTAAACGTCTGGACAATTGGCATCGTGCTGTATGAAATCTTGCATGCAGAATTGCCCTTTTCGTGACGAAGATTCAGTAATGTTTGAATCCGCTGAGATACACCCCAGGTTATCTACAGGTAATCAGACACCTCTGAACAATCTCAGCCTCAGTGACAGAATAAAATATGTCAGTCACGAGTAGAAAAGGATTAAATATAATAGTTACTGTAGATATTAAAGTTATTTTATTGTGGATGTTTTGTAATTTGATGTAGTAAGATTTAAACATGTTCATGAATCTTGAGTATGCAGACATATTTCACACTCTCTGTGTCCCTTTTCAGCATGCCAGGACTTGATTTCCCAGTGTTTCATCTGCTGTCCACTTTAGCGGCTGCAGTTACATCAGTTAGAAAAGCAACAGTGGTTCAATCTAACGACCCCAAATCTTATGGAGCTGTTAGACGCCAGGATGTAGAGGAACACACCTAGCACAAAAATACATCTTCATTCTTTCTTTGCTTCATGCTATTCCTGTTGTTTTCTCTTCTGCTCTGTTTAGAGTCACAAGTCTTATTTGACAGCCCTTCATATCACTGCTTAAATAACTGTGTTGTTTCTGATTGTTTTTTTTCTCTTCATTTTAGAAAACACTAAAGAAGCGAGAAAGAGGAGGAGCAGCATTTCCAGAAATTTCACAAGCCTGTTAAAGTTATTAATTACTGCCTCACGTTAATCCAAACCTCTAAAGGCTGATTTATACTTCTGCGTCAAACACCGGCGTATGCTACGGCGCTGACGCATAGCCCTTCGCCGTGGCCGTCGCTGTCACTGACGTATACCTCTCAAAAAATGTAACTACACGTCGCAACAACGCGTAGCGCAAGCTCTGTGATTGGTCGGCTTGGTAGCGCTGACGAGTCGGGGCGGGACCGAGAGCCGCGCGAATGGCGCAAGCCCGATGTAGCGATTGTTTACAAGTGTGGAGTCCCGTGAAGGAGCTCCGGATGGAAAGTTTTGTTTTGTGTTTACCTTATAGTTAAAGCTGTTGCACGTCCGCCGGTTTCTGCCTCAAAATGAGCGAGTTTGAGTCACTTGTACAACCAGGAAGTGTTCAGGAAACGCAAAACAGAAGCGAAGAAACTCGACACAGAGGAACATTTACACATCACTGCCATTTAGCGTTTCGGAAGTGTTAATGCAGACCAACAGAGACAGCGTGCAGAAGTATAAATGCACAGCTGCGCCGTGAGTTACGCCGGTCACTTGACGCAGAAGTATAAACCAGGCTTAAGACCTTACTTTTCTTCTGTGTCAGTTCATGACATGTGTTGATGAGAGCTCTGTCCTGCACTGTATGTGTGTCGCACTTAAATGCATTTAAAGTGCTACAATGCCCACATCAACCTATTTTGGGAAAAACTGAAAAAAAAACTTGACTTTTTTGGGGCTAAGCCCCTTATCCCTTTGACATAGCAACGCCCCTGCTTTAGCCACCGGGCCACCCCCCTGTGCAGGGCCCTGGGTAGCACAATCGCCTCACAGCAAGAAGGTCGCTGGTTCAAGCCTCGGCTTGGTCAGTTGGCGTTTCTGTGTGGAGTTTGCATGTTCTCCCCCTGTTGGTGTGGGTTTCCTCCGAGTGCTCCGGTTTCCCACACAAGAATTCACCAAGAAGGTGAATTGGGTAGGCTAAATTGTCCATAGTGTATGAGTGTGAATGAGTGTGTATGGATGTTTCCCAGAGATAGGTTGCAGATGGAAGGGCATACGCTGCGTAAAACATGGGCTGGATAAGTTGGTGGTTCATTCCTCTGTGGCGACCCCGGATTAATAAAGGGACTAAGCTGAAAAGAAAATAAATGAATTAATATATTGCTTCCATCATCTAGAAAACAATTTAAATATATATTTTTTTGTAGATTAAACAGTAGCTTATTGTGTGCTAGAGAATTGAGAGAATAGAGTTTGTGCTGGAATAATTATGATTATAATATTATTATAAATTATGTTTATGTTTAAATTACAATTTGAAAAATGATGTGCCTTATGAAGCAGTAATATTTTTGAAAGTGTCATTGAAAACGACTTTAAAATAAGGTTAATTTTTAATAGCGAACACAAATAAATAAAATACTGTTAAATGTATTGCTCATTGTTGGTTCTAGTTTATACATTTGCTACTATTAACAAATGTTACCCGCATTTTTAGTAGTTTTTTCTACAATAATCAACATTATGTTGTAAATATAATTTGTTATAATTACACAATTTACAAGTAACAAATCCAATACAAAGTGTGTGCCACGTGTGTATGTGCGTGTGCATATGTGTGTCTTACAATGTAAAATACACACACATTCACACAAATGTACACAACATAGGCTCATTCTGAAAATGTAGCCCTATATATGTTTCTGGAGATCACAAATTATGTAGCCAGAATTACGTATGGTTGCATTTTATCTTTAAAACGAACGCTACGGGTGGTAAAACGACATTGCTTTTTACTTACTAGCTGACCATTTATCCTCCATATGGATGGCTTTTCAGCTGTTGTAAGAGCCATTATGTTTTGTAATGCTGTTTTGACCACTGGGTGGAGTGGGGGTTTGGAGGAGTATATAGGTAGACAAAGACTTAGAACAACAGGTGTGTAATTAGAGGGAAGCACAACATTTTTTGACCGTGTTTGAAAGAGCTTTATTGAGGCATTCAATGTGATTTTATGAGCATTTATATACCAGACTGTAAGTGGAAATTGAGCCATAAGAACTGTCTGTGCAAAAAATAAATCTGATAAGCAGTATTTGGAGGATGATTCGTTTGTTGAGCTCTCACGCGTCAGAAACAACCCTACA
This sequence comes from Danio rerio, assembly GCF_049306965.1. NCBI lineage: Eukaryota > Metazoa > Chordata > Actinopteri > Cypriniformes > Danionidae > Danio > Danio rerio. The sequence continues at coordinate 27,144,639 of NC_133197.1, forward strand.
ACACCTCAAGTGACAAAATGGTCATTTGTGTCACTACATTTGTCTAAAAATGGCTTCTTTGTGGATCATCATGCATCATTTTTGGACTTTCTTGAGGAGCAGCCGTGATGAACTGAATGAATGAAACAAAGGTATGTGTAGCGCTACTTAATGAATGACTTTGTGTGCACACAATAGCGTAAATCCAATGCATTGGTTGCTTAAGTTTTAAAGTTGCTTAGGAGGAAAACGATTTCAGCTGTGAATATGAGTTTAATGAATTGTGATGATGATGGTGCGACTACCTGTGAACAGACAGAGACTATTGTGCCATTTGAGAAGTTTGAAACAGAGCATGTGAGGGAAAAGCGGCTCATTAAGCTTACTCCTAAGGCTTTATTGGAAAAATTGGAAACTTTGCAAAAGACACGAAAGTGTAAACTAAGCAAGGCAAAGAACTTAATGGCTATTATAAAGGATTTTATGTCCAACCGAGAATATGAAAAGGAGGTGCAGTGTTCCTTTGAGAAATTCATCAAATTGAGAGACGAAACAAAGGAAATGCACAATTCGGTGATGGTTCTTTTGCCCAGTGAAGAAAAGGAAAAACAACAAACATGGTTCAATGGAAAGATGTTGATTTGCGATGAGTTTGTAGATGATGTTGAGAAATGGTTGAGCGCTGAAAGTCAAGTTTCATGTTCTGGTGTTGATGCAAGGGTATGTCAAGAGGATGTTAATCCAGATGATAGCATTTCCAACATATCCTCATGTAAATCCAGTAAATCGTCCAGTAAGAAAAGTTCAAGCAGTGTACGTAGTGGGAGATCTTCTGCTGCTTCAGCACGAATCATGGCAGAGGCAGAGAAAGCTGCATTAATGGCGCGTGCAGCTGCTTTAAAGGAAAAGCATACTTTGGAGGTACAACAAGAAAAGCTGAGACATAGACAAGAACAGCTGGATATTGATGCAGAGATTGCAGCCGCTACTGCAAAAATTGCTGTTTTAAATAATCAGTCTCTCAAAACCTGCACTGATGATATGAATGCATATTGTGATAAAGGAACTGTTACTCTCAACCCGCATGCAGAGGCATATGTGCCAATAGAAGTCCCCCTGCAAGAAAGCTCAAGGAACGTGATTCAGCAAATTCACAGTGTGCCACAAATTGATCCTCATTTCACGTCACAAATGCAATCCTCAAGTGTAATGCAGAACAGTGATGGAATAATAACTTCGAACCTTTGTAGTATCTTGCAAAAACAAAATGAGATTACCACTCTGCTTGTACAACAACAACAATCCAGCACACTGCCTCAAAGAGATATTCCTGTGTTTGATGGCAATCCTCTGCAATATAAAACTTTTATGAGAGCATTTGAGCATGGAATAGAAGACAAAACCAAAAATAGTAGAGATTGTTTATACTTTCTGGAACAATATACACAAGGTCAGCCAAGGGAGATTGTGCGCAGTTGTCAGCATATGGATGCACAAAGAGGGTATGTGCAAGCTAAAGCATTGTTAAAGGAACATTACGGCAATGAATTCAAAATAGCTTCTGCATATGTAGAAAAGGTTTTGGCATGGCCTTCAATAAAATCTGAGGATGTAAATTCATTGCAGAGTTATGCTCTCTTTTTGCGTGGATGCTGTAATGTAATGGAAGAAATTGACTATATGGAAGAGCTAGAGATGCCAAGCAATTTGAAAACCATCATCATGAAGTTGCCTTACAAATTAAGGGAAAATTGGAGAACTGTTGCATGTGAGTTAATGGAAAGACGCAAGCAGAGAGCACGGTTTAAAGATATTGTGATATTTGTTGAACGTCAAGTCAAAATGTCATCAGATCCCTTGTTTGGTGATATCCAGAGTACCCAGCCTGTGCAACAGAAATCCCAACCTAAGACTAAAGTTAGAAACAGTTTTGCAACAACAGTTGTCACCAACAATAAATCAATTCAATGCTGTGAGACTGATATAAGATCAAAGGCCCAAGTTGTATGTTTGTGCTGCAAACGTGATCACTTATTGGAGCAGTGTACACAAATGCAAAACAAGCTGCATAAAGACAAATTGAACTTTCTAAAGGAAAAAGGTGTTTGTTTTGGCTGTCTTTCTTTTGGACACATAAGCAAAAGATGTGATAAGCGCTTGACTTGTGCAGTGTGTGGTCAAAAGCATCCCAGCATTTTGCATATCCAACAAAAGGAAAGAGTGTGCACTCAAGAACAAAGTCATTCATCTTTAAGTAGTGCACATGTTGCCCTTACAACATGTGGGCAAACAGGGGCCGGTGACGATGGAGACTGTGCATTATCAATTGTACCAGTTCAAGTCAAATCCAGCAAGGGACAAACGGTAATTCAAACCTATGCATTTTTGGATCCTGGCAGTTCTGCCACATTTTGTTCAGAACACTTAATGCATAGTTTGAAATTAAAGGGAAAGGAAACTAATATTGTTTTGAAAACAATGGGCAATCAAAGGGCTGTTAATAGCACTGTTTTGACTGGATTGGAAGTGTCTAACCTTCTTGATGACACCTTTTATAGTCTTCCAGAAGTCTTCACTCAAGAAAGAATGCCTGTATCCAGAGACAACATTGTCACTCAAAAGGATTTGGAAAATTGGCCATATCTGAAAGGTGTTGAGATTCCTCAAATTCCTGCTGATGTGGATTTGCTGATTGGAGCAAATGCTTCCAGGGTAATGGAGCCCTGGGAGGTTATAAACAGCAATGGAGATGGACCTTATGCAGTTAGAACCCTATTGGGATGGGTTGTAAATGGACCACTCCAAGGAAGCAGGAATAAGGTCAAATGTTCAGGTGTGACTGTTAACAGGATTTCTGTAAGAAAATTGGAGGATATGCTTGGTAAACAATACAATCATGACTTTAATGAGAATTCTGTTGAAAAGAAGGAAATGTCAAGAGAAGAGCATGCCTTTATGGAAAAGGTAAGCAAGTCAATTGAGTTTCAAGATGGACATTATAAATTGAATCTTCCTTTTAGGATGGAAATTCCCATGTTGCCAAACAACCTTTGTGTGGCTAAACAGCGCTTAATTGGATTGAAAAGGAAATTTGAAAGAAACAAGATTTTCCATCAAGAATATAAAGATTTCATGGATGAGGTAATTAAACACGGTTATGCCGAAATAGTACCGTTACATCAATTAAAACAGGATGAAGGGAAAGTTTGGTATATCCCTCACCATGGGGTTTATCACCCCAAGAAGCAAACATTAAGAGTGGTGTTTGATTGTGGAGCTGCCTTTAAAGGTACATCATTGAATGATCAGCTTCTGCAGGGTCCTAATCTGACAAATTCACTGTTGGGAGTTCTTGTGAGGTTTCGACAAGAGCCTATTGCATTTATGGCTGATGTAAAAGCAATGTTTCACCAGGTTAAAGTTGCAGAAGAAGATACTGACTTTCTTCGTTTCCTATGGTGGCCAGATGGTGATATCAATCAGGACTCTGTGGAATACAGGATGAAAGTGCATTTGTTTGGTGCTGTGTCGTCCCCAAGTTGTGCTTGCTATGCTTTACGTAGAACTGCTGAGGACAACAAAGATGACTTTCCTGAAAAGGTAATTGACACAATTCACACAAACTTCTACATGGATGATTGTTTGAAAAGTGTACCTTCTGAGGAAGAGGCCGTCTTGATGATCAAGGATCTCACAGATGTCTGCTTAGCAGGAGGTTTCCAGTTAATAAAATGGATCAGCAATAGCCGTATTGTGCTACAAAGTGTACCTGAAGAACACCGAGCCCAGGGCATAAAAATGATGGATCTGGACAAGGACCAGTTGCCAATGGAAAGAGCTCTTGGTTTGTGGTGGTGTGTTGAATCCGACACTTTCAATTTTAAAATAACTAGCAAAGATCATCCTTGCACCAGGCGGGGTGTCCTGTCAAAGGTATGCTCTGTCTATGATCCTTTAGGATTTTTGGCTCCATTCACTCTTACAGCAAAAATTCTCCTGCAAGAGTTATGTAGGATAAGATGTGGATGGGATGATCTGCTACCCTCAAATCTCCAAAGGCAGTGGTCTTTATGGTTAAAAGAGCTTGAGAAGATGGCAGATTTCAAGATGGACAGATGTCTAAAACCAGCAGGAATGGATGAACTTACCAACGTTCAGTTGCATCATTTTGCTGACGCAAGTACACTTGGATATGGCACTGTGACGTACCTTAGGATGGAGACAAAACATGATGTTCACGTAACATTCCTACTCAGTAAAGCTAGAGTAGCACCTTTGAAATCAGTAACTATTCCACGTCTTGAATTGACAGCTGCTGTGCTTGCTGCTCGAGTGGACAAAATGTTAAGGGCAGAGATGCAGTTTCCATTGGTTGATTCAGTATTCTGGACAGATAGTACGTCCGTGTTGAAATACATAAAAAATGAGGACAAACGTTTTCTTACCTTTGTCGCCAACAGGATCTCTGCAATAAGAGAAATTACAACACCATTACAGTGGCGATACATACCTACGACTCAAAATCCAGCAGACTGTTGCTCCAGAGGTCTGAAAGCAGATCAGCTGTTAACAAACAGAGAATGGATCAATGGACCAAGTTATCTGTGGAAACCAGTGGAAGAATGGCCAGCACAAATATTTGATTCTGCTCTTAAAGCAGATGATCCTGAAGTCAAGAGGAACATATGTGTAAATAGCACTCTTGTAAGTGAACAGTCAAATGCTACTCATAGGCTGATTACTCATTTCTCAGACTGGACAAAGTTGAAGGTTGCTGTTGCTTGGCTCTTGAAATTAAAGACAGTTCTGAAACAACGAAGTCAAAAGAGAAAGGAAATTCAAGCCTCTTTAGACTCTTCTGGAGTAACTTCTAAAAAGACGGAGAAAGAACTTAGAAAACTAACTGGTTCTGTGGTTACACCAAATTTAAGTTTGCAGGATGTGAATGAAGCTGAAGTAGCTATTGTTGCATTCAGTCAAAGGCAACAGTTTAAAAAGGAAATCGATGCTCTGTCAGTTTCACCTGTTTCAAAAATAAGCCGAGACAGCAAGCTGTATAAATTGGATCCCGTCTATCAAGACGGTATTTTGAGAGTAGGAGGACGATTGAGAAATTCTGCTATGCCGGAAGAAAGAAAGCATCCGATCATTCTGGCTAAGGATCAGCATATTGCCACGCTCATCTTGCGTCATATACACCAACAGTTAGGTCACAGTGGAAGAAATTATATGCTTTCAGAGCTGAGGAAAAGATATTGGATCATTAAGGGTAATGCAGCTGCCAGAAGGATTATATCGAGTTGTGGCCATTGTAGACGTTTTGGAGTTAAGGTGGGTGAGCAGAAGATGGCAGACTTGCCGAAGGAACGACTCCTTCCCGATTTGCCTCCATTTTCGAATGTTGGGGTGGATTATTTTGGTCCTGTGGAAGTTAAAAGAGGACGCTCCATTGTAAAACGTTACGGAGTCATCTTTACTTGCATGGCAAGTCGAGCAGTTCATCTGGAAGTCGCCTACTCATTGGACACTGATTCATGTATTAACACTCTTCGAAGATTTATCTGCAGACGAGGGCAAGTAACTCAAATAAGATCAGATAATGGTACCAACTTTGTTGCCGCAGAAAAGGAATTAAAGGAATCACTGAGATCATGGAATCAAAACAAGATTCAAAGGGCAATGCTCCAGAAAGGTGTCCAGTGGAGTTTCAATCCTCCAGGAGGTTCGCATTATGGTGGAATCTGGGAACGTGTAATCAGAATGGTCAAAAGAATTTTGAATTCCATCCTACATCAGCAGATTTTGGATGATGAAGGATTCCATACTGTACTATGTGAAATTGAGGCCATTCTAAATGATCGCCCAATAACTAAGTTGTCAGATGACCCCAATGATTTGGAGCCACTTACTCCAAACCATCTTCTTCAGATGAAAGGTAAACCAGTATTACCACCTGGATTATTTGAAAAATCTGAATTATACAGCAAGAGGAGATGGAAACAGGTCCAGTATATGTGTGACTTATTCTGGAAAAGATGGACAAATGAATATTTGCCTTTGCTTCAAGATCGGCAGAAATGGAATAAGGAAAGGAGAAACTTTGTTCCTGGTGACATTGTTGTCATTGTGGACTCGTCTGCCCCTCGAGGGTCTTGGTTAATGGGGCGAATTCTGGAGGTTTTTCCAGATAAAAATGGACTTGTTCGTTCTGTGCGAGTACAAACTAAAACCAGTGTACTTGAGAGACCCGTGACAAAACTTTGTCTGTTGTATGACAACATGGAAATATAATGGACTGATGGTAAAGACTGTTAAATTTGACACCTACACAGAATTGATTAATGCAATGTTTATAGTGTTGCTTTAATGGCTCTTTGTATGTACATTGTTGAATTGTTATGTCTACCTGCCATGTACAATTAGGGGCCGGGGTGTAAGAGCCATTATGTTTTGTAATGCTGTTTTGACCACTGGGTGGAGTGGGGGTTTGGAGGAGTATATAGGTAGACAAAGACTTAGAACAACAGGTGTGTAATTAGAGGGAAGCACAACATTTTTTGACCGTGTTTGAAAGAGCTTTATTGAGGCATTCAATGTGATTTTATGAGCATTTATATACCAGACTGTAAGTGGAAATTGAGCCATAAGAACTGTCTGTGCAAAAAATAAATCTGATAAGCAGTATTTGGAGGATGATTCGTTTGTTGAGCTCTCACGCGTCAGAAACAACCCTACAACACCTCAAGTGACAAAATGGTCATTTGTGTCACTACAGCTGTTACCATTTAGCTCACCATGCAGGCCTGTAGCCGAGAGGTTGTTGGGGGGGGATATCCCCTATATGAGCTTATTTAGTGATTACAAAATATAAAAATTGACTGTGGAAAGTTGAATAAGCTAGCTAATTTGTTATTATAGGCTACAGTTTTTTATTTTAAAATAGGTTCTATCCTTATGGATGATACTAAATTTGTATTTACAATTGGCATAAGTATTTTTTTTTCCTTTTTAATGCTAATCTCATAACAATTTAAATTGTAAATAAACTGGAAATATTTTTGGTGCAACTAAAAAGTGTGATTATGATCCAAGGTTATAATAGTTTTAGATCTTTATTAGTTTTAGTTTCTATTTTGTTTTCATAGGTTTTTAGAGGCAGATTTACTAGTTTTTATTAGTTTCTGTATTTCTATATTAGTTCAGTTTTCGTTTAGTTTTTAAAAGCTTCCGTATTAGTTTTAGTTTTTTTTTCTAAATAGGGATAGTTTTGGTGCGAGATTCAAAATCATCAGATTAAAAACTCCGCCATACATTTTTTGAAACCTGTATTCAGAGGAGACATTACCGCGTAAGCAACAGCAAGGATGATTGGAAGAGAACCAGTTCGATCTGGCCAATGTCAGCAGGACTACTCTGAGGTACGGGTCAAACACCTGCAGCGCTTAGGCTTACAGTAAGATTATTTATTACATACATTTACAAAGACGTAAACGAATGAGGTTTTTGCTATATTTTTTGTTAGTTTTAGTTAGTTTTGTATGTACACAATACAGTTTCAGTTCTAGTTAAAAAAAACTTGTTTTTATTTTTATTTCAGTTGAAGACAATTATTTTAAATTTTAGTTTTAGTTTTTTATTTACTTTTTATTCGTGAACTATGCGCTTGTTAAGTCGTGATGTATCAGGGATGTAATATTGTTTCCGGGTTTAAGCAGCTACTCATAAGAACTGAGAAAATATTTGTTTATGATCACTTTTTAGTCCTATCACACTTTAAAGTAAATTTTATTTACAGTCATAGTGTACACAACAGTCTCTGGATTTGCTGCATCACAAATCACAAATTTGTAAAAAATTAATTACTTTTTGTCTATCGGATATTAGGCATGCATATATATTGTGATCGTTATTTTCGAAAGTATTACATCGCTTTATAAATGTTTATTATTACCATTTGATAAACCTCCCCAATCAGTTTGATAGAGAGCTTTGACCCGGAAGCTGCTTTGCATGACGTCACGCTTAACAAGCAAATAATAACCTTGTTATGATCACCATCCCATAAGCGAATCCATCAACGATTAGTTCTTAAAATGTAACTAAAATTCATAATTGAATTTAATTTGCTTTCTTTTTCTGAATAGCTTTTTTGTTGTTGTTGGGTTTAGGGAAGTGGGCGGGCGAATCAGTCCTTTCGAAAACACTATTGGTTGGGTTTAGGGAAGGAGGAGGGTGGGTCAGTCAATTGGCCATTTAGTCAGTCGACAGCAGCCTCTAGTGGATTTATGAGAGAACAGCAGGTGTGAATGACACTCGTGAGAGAAATTGGAGATCTGAAAAAGTGTACACAGCGGCCTCACAATCATTTTAAAAATGAACCCACTCTCAGAAAGTTTTGCTGGATTGTTGGAAAGAAGTAAAAGAACAATAGAAACAACAGAGGTTTGCTTTTAGAGTTTTGTAAGGGTGTATTAGCACACATCTTACAGCAGTGCTCATGTTACAGTGTAATTAGGTGTAATTACATAACAACGACCACTTATTAGATAAACCTTGATTAGACACAATGCCTACTGAAACCCATTAAAATGATGAAGAAAACATTCATGCAGGTTCTCATTTTGTGGGGAATGCTTCAAAATGTATAGTTTTTTATTTGCAGAGCACTTTTAACAATATTATGTGGGGTTGTTGGTGTCTAATAAATTGGTACCTAATAAATCCAAATTATATCAGTAGTAGTTTTGTTTTCATGTGACGTTGCACAAAAATAATGATAAACCTTTTTATGATTATTGACTTATCCAAGTCCATATAATCATAGTAATCATTTATTCATTCTTTTTTTTCGGCCTATTCCTTTTATTAATCATGGGTCGCTACAGCGGAATGAACTGCTAACTTATCCAGCATATGTTTTATGCAGCGGTTGTCCTTCTAGCTGCAACCCATCACTGGGAAACATCCATACACACTCTCATTCACACACACACTACGGACAATTTTAGTTTACCCAATCCACCCATAACACATGTCTTTGGACTGTGGGGAAACTGGAGCACCAAGAGAAAACCCACACGAACAGTGGGAGAACATGTAAATTCCACACAGAAATGCCAACTGACCCAGCCGAGGCTCGAACCAGTGACCTTCTTGCTGTGAGGCGATCGTGCTACCCACTGCGCCGCCGTGACACCCAATAATAGTAGTAATAACAATAATATTCTGCTCAAACCCAAGTATATAGAACAACTTTATTTATTTTTTCATTGACAAAACAATTAAAATATATATATATTTTTTTAAATGAGATAAATCAACACAATTCTTGAGGTTTTTTGAGAGGACAAATGAATTGTTTTATGTTCAATCCAGTTAAATTTGTAAAAAAAAAAAATTAAGTTAAGTTAATTGGTTTGTGTTAGAACAACATGAAATAATTGTGTGGAACCCAGCATTTTTACAGTGTATGTAAACAAACTGTAATTTAAAGGGTTAAGATATTTATTTTTAGAAGTTATCATCATTACTAATCAGTGTTGCATAAGTTTTTTCAAAAAGAAAGTAATTAATTGCTTATTACTTTCCCAGAGATGGGTTGCAGCTGGAAGGGCATCCGCTGCATAAAAACATGCGCTGGATAAGTTAGCGGTTCATTCCGCTGTGGCGACCCCTGATTAATAAAGAGACTAAAGCCTGGTATATACTTCTGCGTCAAGTGACTGGCGTAGCTAATGGCGCATGCAACACGCGTAGCTGTGCATTTATACTTCTGTCTCTGTTGATCTGCATTAACACCTCCAAAATGCTAGTTGGCAGTGAGGTGTTAATGGTTCTCTGTTGTCGAGTTTCTTCGCCTGGGTTTTGTACTTTCTGAACGCTTCAGGGATATACAAGTGACTCAAACTCACTCATTTTGAGGCAGGAACCGGTGGACGTGCAACAACTTTAACTATGAGGTAAACACAAAACAAAACTTTCCATCAGGAGCTCCTTCGCGGGACTCCACACATGTAAACAATCGCGGCTCTCGGTCCCGCTCAGACTCGTCAGCACTACCAAGCCAACCAATCACAAAGCTTGCACTACGGGTCGTTGCGACGTGAAGTTACATTTTTTGAGAGGTGCACGTCAGCGACGCCGACGGCCACGACGTACGGCTATGCCTCAGCGGTATGTGGCTGCATTTCATCTTTAAAGCGATCGCTGCGTGGCGGTATAATGTCATTCCTTTTCGTGTTTACCAGTGACAGCTTACCTCTTTGTGGACAGCTTTTTCACTGTTACTAATTTGCCCAGTGGCTCACCATGTACGTTGGTGGACTTGTGACGTGGAGCGGAGTTGACTGTGATGACAGGGTTTAGGTCCAGCCAAGAACGATTCCAGCACACATTTAAGACAAAAATAACAGCCAAAAAATAAAATAAACAACTAAATCGGCGGGTCAATCGGTGCTTTTAAAAAGTAGGGTTTAGGGAAGGAGGACGGTGGGTCAGTCGATCAGTCAGTGAGTCGACAGTGGCCTCTGGTGGATTTAAGCGAGAACAGCAGGTGCAAATGGCACTTGTGAGAGAAATTTGAGATCTGCTCAAGCATACACAGCGGCCTCTGGTGGGTTCACAAAAACAAATACTGCTTCTGGGACATATTTATTTTTCTCCACAAATGTATACAGCATTACATTTTCAGAATGAACCTCGATATTTGCATTTTTGTAAAGTATAAGAAACGGAAATTAAATGACATAAAATGAACAGTAATCCTTTATGTGTGTGTGTGTGTGTGTGTGTGTGTGTGTGTGTGTGTGTGTGTGTGTGTGTGTGTGTGTGTGTGTGTGTGTGCGTGCTTGTGTGTTTGTATGTGCATGTATGTGTGTGTGTGTGTAAAAAAGTAATTAAATTACAGCATCTAGTTACTTTTCCAAAAATAGGACTAACGCTGGTCAAGAAATCTCAGTAATCTCAGATAAGTCAGAACAAGTTTAAAAGATAAAAAACTTTTATGATGTTTTTGATATTTATATACTCTATCCTGATTATAGCTCAGAAAGAAGTGACTTATAAATCACCATTAGGGCCAGACAAAATCTCTGGATCTTTAGTATTTCTGCGCTGTATTTTGTAAAAGCATCTCATAAAGCAAAAAAATATATATAAATAACAAAAAATAAGTTCTTGTATCATAACTAATTTTATTTAAAGTTTTCATAGCAAATTCAATTTGAAGAGCCACACCCTGTGTTGGTTTGTATCACCTGGTAACAGGATGCCAAACCCTTGCTCCTATTCGCTTACAGGTCTCCGCCCACATTTACATACAACAGCTCTCATATAAAACCAGCATCCGGAGTCTCATTGTCACATTCACACAGAGACACTGGACTGAGACCGACCACAATGTCTAATATTGCAAAAGTGCTTTCCAGGAGACAGGACAGAGGAGAAGGGCTGGGGACAAATGAGAAGGCCATTCCCTACAACAAGCAGGACTACCAAAGCCTGAAGCAGGAATGTCTGGCTAAAAGAGCCTTGTTTTGTGACCCAACTTTCCCCGCTGAATCTGACTCTCTGGGGTACAATGAACTGGGACGATACTCCTTTAAAACCAAAGGAGTGCAGTGGAAGAGACCCAAGGTAATGTGCGTGTGTGTGTGTGTTTGCTTTCTTTGCACAGGTGGAGTTTAAGCAAATAAAAGGTGTGTTTTTGATGCTTGTGAGTGTTTAATAGAATATGTTTGTACTTGATAAAATCATTAAAATGCCATTAAAATCCATTTGTTTGCTCAGAGTCCAGAATAAAAGGCTCATTCAAACTTTATTCAGTGTAAATATCAGTAATAAATATTAATATGACATTAAGTAAGCTTAGACTGAAATTTTTTTGTCTCCCTTGTGTGTTTTTAGAATTCATTTCTATGTGATTCCTTTTATAAAATACTTAAGTTTTATCATATTTATCTAATAAATGTATAGAAATGAGGGTTGATTCAATGTAAAAGAGTAACTCAATGTGAAATTATATGAAGGGAAAAAACATTTTTTATATTGTTATTGTTGTCTTTGTGGCATTTAAAGTGTTTTTTCCAGCATAAATTAACCATTTCCAAGTAAAAAAAAAATAAAAAAACATGTTAAGATTCAATCTATATTAAGTGTATTTAAAAAAAACAACTTTTGACAATATAATAATACAAAAACTATATTATATATTTTTTATATTTATTATATATATATTAAATATTTTATATATATATTTTCACACTTAATCAAGTTCATTTTGATGTCAGTAAATTAAATGTATAAAAATGCTGATTTTTATGTATTTATTTTGCTCTATTTTAAAATAATTTCTCTTTTAGCTTGTATTTAACGTTTCCAAAACGATTAAACAAAATTCAATAACACTTAAGTAACAATTCACATCATTAACTACTGACTTATTACCTGCCTATTATTCAAATATTTACTGTTTATTAGTACTTATAAAGTATGATCTTATTCTACATTCTAAATACAAAATACTATCACAATAACTATTACCTTAATAATTATTAATAAACAGAAAATTTGTTGTAAATTGAGCTAATAGTGTCAGTTAATGGTTTGTCAATGGTGTGAATTGTGCATAAAAATAAAGCATGAGCATATGAATGTGTGTATGCACATAAATATTTGAATAAGTGCGTGTACTGATATAATCACATGGAAAATGATGGTTACTCAGTTTCCTCTTCAGGCGTATTAGGGTTTCTGTTATCGTGTGTTGATACTAATAACAACCAGTCTCAGCAGTCTGCTTTGTTATATAAATAGGGCTTTTCTTTCTTCTCATTTTATACGTAAATGTTAGTTCACCTGAAGCATATTCACCTTACAGTATGCGCTGTTTGCTTAGAGCAAATAAAGAGTGTTTTGTTATGCAGGTGTACCACTATACAGCGTAATATTATCAACTCTAATTGTTTTCATATTTTTAAAGGAGCTGTGCTCAAACCCTGAGTTCATCATGGACGGGGCCAATCGGACAGACATCTGCCAGGGAGCTTTAGGTGAGAAAAGATCCGTTATCCAATAGTGACCGGGTGTGGCTGTAATACAATAGAGCATCAATGATTAAAGGACAGACACTGTGGACAAAACATTACTCTTCATGCACCTGTCAGTAATGAGAAGTCCTTTTTTTCATCCTAATGTAAACAAAACATGCAAAAAACTTTAAGTGTTAGTTTTAGTGCATTTTATCAATGTGTGTCTGTACATTGCAAACAACTATCTGAATACAAGAAATCGATGAATGACTTAAGAAGATACAGGCTAGAAACAAGGCAAATTATCTGCCAGTGCAGTAACTTCAATCTTTGTTTTCGAAAATACTATTGGTTGGGTTTAGGGAAGAATGAGTGTGGGTCAGTCTATCGATCAGTCAGTCATTCAGTCAGTCGACAGCGGCCTCTGGTGAATTTATGTGAGAACAGCGGGCACGAATGGCACTCTCGAGAGAAATTTCAAATCTGAAAAATCGTACAGCGGCCTTTCATGGATTTGCGAAAAACAAAAACCACAAAAAACATAGCTCCTGGGATGTATTTGATGGTCTACAAAAATGTACATTAAGGTACGATTTCAGAATGAGCCGGGGTTGTTATACTTGGTTAGATGTCTTGAAAAAAAAACTAAAAATTATTATTTTTTGTTTTTTAAACATTCAAAGCACAATGACTTACAAATGATGACCAACCAACAACACAACAATTGACTATAAAAGATACAATATACAAACAATACATAAGAAAGTAAAATAATAATAGATAAATACAATGAGCCAATAATAATAATAGAAATTAAAGGAAAATACTATTTCCTGCAGAATTTATGTCTTTAAAATAATCTATGAAAGGTTTCCAGATTTGATAGAATTTGTTGATTGAACTTTGTAGTAAAGTTCGTTGTTGTGGGAAGAAGAGAGGGTCAGGTGAGCAAAATCTATTATTATATTTTAGATTGCAACACACGTGAGGCTGTGTGTGTGTGTGTGTGTGTGTGCGTGCGTGCGTGCGTGCGTGCGTGCGTGTGTGCTCTCTCTTCTCTCCCGACTGCTACTCAAGAAGGGAGTCTCTTCGGCGGCCTAATCACCAGAAAGACAGGTGTTATTTATCATTTCTGATTGACCTGCTGATTAGCCGCCGGGCTCCGAGCATGCTCTCCCCCCTTATTGCGTGTTAGATCACGCTTACCACTCCACAAACTTCTTCCTTTCTTAGGGAGAATCTGATTTTCTCCAGTTCCAAATGTTTTAATACATCCCCTTATTAGACGTATATAGAAGCAGCTTTTTTGTTTCCAGTTTAATATTATTAACCTCTGTAGTACACTGACAAATGGAACTATATTTTGTTCTGTGCTGTGTTTAGCTATCTAAAAATCAGTAATGCCTAGAACAGCAATAAGGGCGTCTGGTTCTATCTGCCTTAGACATATTAATTTTTTTAATGGTCAAACTTAAATCAAGTTATTATTACCGATAAAAATCAACTTCTAAAGAACAAAGCTGGTCTTGATTTTGTCTCTGGTTGTAAGAAAGCTAAATTTGCAGGCACATAAGTTTTACTAAGTAAGAAAAAAGGAGGAGAAATAATCTTAAAACAACTGTGTAAAATAATCTTACACAATCTGATTTATTCTTAAAACAAAATCAATACGATTTTTGGGGCTAGAAAAACGACACAAGATAGATACAAGATTTTATTCTACAAAATGTTCACAGTATTTCTTGAGATATGGAGTGATAAATAAGCAATTCCCCTTAGAAAATATATTATTGTTTATTTAGCCCTTTTCAAGTGGAAATTTCCCAAAGTTAAAAGTGATCATGTCTCCAAAATCTGTCATTTGGCTTCCAGCAAATAAATCAGACTTATCCACAATTCCCTGCTTTGACTTGATAAATAAAACAAGATTTTTGAACCTGAAATTATCCAAAGTTCAGGTGTTAGAAATGTATGCAACTTAGTTTATATTGTATTAGAAAATGCCTCCTTTACATAACATAATATAACATTTCAGAATATTTGTAATGCAAAAAATAAAAAAATAAAAAAACATTGTAAATGATTAAAAGCGAGCAATCATGTTTTTCTCACCATACTGTAAGTAGTCATTTAGAATGGCTAAAGGCAAAGAAGAGCTGATAGAGATCAGGCTGGCTTAGATGTGTGTACATCATGGCTCTGTATTTGAGTCACATGGTCAAGAAACAAGATAAAACAAGATTATAATTGTCTCTTTTTTCTCTCTTCTTATTTACTTTTTATTTATCTTATTTATGGGTTGTTTTATGGAGACTTATTTGCTAGTTTCAAGGATGGAAACTTTTGTATTGGGGCTCAATATTTAAAGAAGGGATGTCTTAAATGTCAATTACTGAATTTTATTTTGGTCCAAGCCAAATTAGCGGTGTACATGAGCATAAAGAACAAGATTTAAAAGATGTCTTGGAAAAAATGTTGTTTTGTTTTCTTCTTTTTTGAAGTCAAAAGCCGATCTTGTCTTTTTTTAATTGAAAAAGTTTAACAAAAGTGCACTGTGTTTTTAAAAGGAGAACTGCTTTTTATACACGTGTTATATTTATGCTAGAATTTTGGATTTGGGGTTTTATATATTGTGAATCTGTTTTTGTCATTTGTAAAAAAGGGGAATTCACAAGTGTAGCCATTCAATTAGTAATTTTTACACTAAAAACTTATGACAACAAATGTTTTATGCTACTTTAACTTAATTTCCTAAGTTAATCAGCTTTCAACTACCTTTGTTTAGCTATAGAAATTAACATAATATGCAGTCTGACTGAAGTTAAGATGACTAGAAAGGTTCATTTGAGTCAACTAAAAACCTATAGGGGTAAACGGGATGAACATTAGCGATTACCATTTATTTCACGATATACATATTTAAACAGGTACCATAGTTATTGAGATTTTTTTAACAAACTTAAATACTTCAGAAATTAAAACTTCAGAAATTCCTTGTACTCAGATCTAGATAAGCATGGATTCATTCCTTTTCCTTTGACTTAGTCTCTTATTTATCAGGGGTCACCAAAGCGGAATAAACCGCCAACTATTCAGGCAAATGTTTTACGCAGCAAATAACCTTCCAGCGACAACCCAGTACTGGGAAACTAGATAAACATACTTACTAAAATATGAATTTAGATTATTCTTTTTTTGACAACAAATTCCCCTTCAGGTCAAATTTAATTTATTAAAAAATAAATACCACTTACATCCTAAATATGACAAATTAAATATGTAAACACAAAAGGGCTTTTGAAAAATTCCAAGCGTTTCCCTCAGTTTCATGTAATCTATGCTCACTTATTTACATGTCACGCGATAAACTGAATAAAATAATTACCATACACTGTCATATTGCCCCCAGCCCTATTCATTCAGCAATCCTACAACCTGAACCACTGTCTAAAAAAACCTTACAAGGTGTTTATTTACCTGTATGACATGTTTGCTTTATGTTGACATGAGCACACTTTCCTCCACCCCAAACTCACACAGGCTCCTATTGTGTAGCACTAAAGACCATGACTGCTAAATTAAATCGTTACATTAGAAAAGACAATGATGCACGCAGCTTTTGATAATGCGATAAAAATGACTCACTTGAACAAAAAGAGATGTGTAAAATGAGCCAATGTCTCCAAGCAGACAGAAACCTGATGGAAAGTAATATGAGATGGGAGGACATTTTTCATCCGTCTTGCATTGGTGTTTAAAAGATATTTGATAGGTGCCTAAACATAGACGTCTTGGCTTAAACAAGGCAAAATTTGGGCTGTCAGTGAAAATCTAATAGACTTCTAGTTCATAAATCAGGTCATCAAATACACTCAAAACATTATTTTTGCTACTTGTACATACTTATGTAAAATAAGCCGAATTAACACAATTCTTCCGTTTTTGTGGGGACAGCATCATTATTTTATGTTCAATTTAAGTTGATTGAACATTTAAAAAAAGCTGTCGTTAAGAATACTCAACAGTTGTGTTGTTTCAACACATTTTAAATTAGTTGTTTGAACAAAATTTGGTAACACTTTATTTTGATGGTCCATTTGATTATTACTGTCTGCTTGATATCTGCTGATTTTGCTCCTTCAACAGACATTTAACTGACTATAAGAAACTTTGCAAGTACATGTCAACTTACCCTAACCCTAGCCCCAACCTAACAGTCTACTTATAATATAATGAGAATTAGTTGACATGTAGATGAAATGTAACTTAATTCAACAAATGGACCATCAAAATAAAGTGTGACCGAACCAACAGCAAAAGTCCTTGTGTGCAGTGTGCAGATTAGACGTAACTCACAGGTGTAGTGATTCCTTCTTATCTATTTGTTTACATTGTTAGATGTCTATTAGATTTTCACTGACAGCCCAGATTTAGCATTGTTTTAGCCTATTATAGTAATAAACACAAAATGGTTTGGTGGACAAGCTTAGAATGTGTATGCTTGTAAGCAAATATTCTCTGGGGAATGCAATACATATGTAAAAAAGAAGTGAGAAGTTGTGTGGGCGAATATAAAATTTGACTGGGGATTGCAATACGTTTGCTATATAACAAATGTTGTGGTGGCAAATTCCAAATTTCTTGGAGGAGTCTCTATAATATTCTGGTGTTTAGCTTAAGTTCCTCTATCAGTTTAAGTTGATTGGCCTTTTTCATTTGCTTTGTTATTGTCTTATTAAGCATTGTTTCAATGATACCTCAGATACTGTAATTTCTCCACATATGAACAACTCTGCCCATTTTATTTTCCTTTAGCTATTCTCCACTCCATTCAAGCCGGTCAGAATGATCATATCAATAGTACAAATAAAGAGTTCAGATGCAAAGGCCTGATGTTTGAAATTTAGTTTTACAACCTCAAAATATATGTTTATGTTTATATGTTTATAAAACAAATATGTTTATGTTTATCTATTTTACTTTAAAGGCAAAGATTTATTGCCATAGAAAGGTGAAATTAATGAACCTACTCAGAGGAACCTGAAAAAAGGCTTATTTTAGATTAATATTTCATATGGCACTTAAGAGAGAACTCTTTAAGTGAAGTTTAATATATTAAACTAATTCCAATGGCTCTGGCTTCTTGCTGGAACATCTGGCATATCTGCGCGGAGCTGGCACGTTCTCCCCATGTCCGCGTGGGTTTCCCCCGGGGGTCCCCGGTTTCCTCTCAAGGCCCGAATACGCTCCACATTATAGACCAAATAAACCTAAGTCTCTTTTACAAGATGTCTCGCTCTCAGGAAGTTCACATTGGCCTTAGCTGCGGGGGAAGTTTTAAAATCATAATGTGCTCAATCTCCCCTCGCCCTGCAAAGGGAGGGAGCCCTGGACTCGAGGATCCCTGGAGCTCAGGGCTCTCTCCCAGGACAGCATACCAAACAAGCTTTTGTAAATCATGAGTTAAGTGTGAACTCTTAAAATGTTCTGTGTCAGCACAAGTGACTTTACCTATCATGTTTTATACCATTTTAAACATCAATGTGCGACTTGTACATTCACAGAAATAAACATATAAAAAATAAACAAATAAATAGTATACGTGTCACATGGGTCTAACACAGTGGTTCTCAAACTGCGGTATGTGTACCACTAGTGGTACGCGGGCTTCCTTCTAGTGGTATGTGGAGGAATCAAATATGTCAAATATGCTACATATATTTCAAAATTTATCAAAAATGATTTATATATGAATATGACATATAATGATATTTATTATATGACATATAGCCTGTATTTCTGGGGTCCAGGCAACATTTTCAGGTGTTGATGAATTGGCTACTATGCTAATACTTTACATTTAAGTACAGCACTTTTCTTTTTACCCTAAGCACATTTTAATTTAAATGTTGGCGTTTTTAGTTTGTTTTTTTACATTTAAGCACAGTACAGTGTTAACTTTCAGACTAATTATGTTTAAAGTGGCTGACAATAATAAATATTCTTAATAACAGGAATTAATCTGCCACGTTTTTTAACTGTACAGAGCTGTAGCTGCTTTACTGGGCTTACTATGCTACTGTATTTCAATACTGCTCATTATGGCGGTACTTGGAAAGACAATTTTTTTCTGAGGTGATACTTGATGAAAAAAGTTTGAGGACCCCTGGTCTAACAGACAACAAACAAAAAAACAAAAATCACACATTGGTTATTTAAAACATCTACAAGTCTGTGTTTCGATTTCTTAATCAGTTATATTATTTTAAACAAATTTAGAGAAATAATTTCTTTAAACAGCAACTTTGTTTGTAGATTTATCCATGGAAAAGATGCTGCGTATTTAAAAGCCTTTTTTCCCATCTCAGTCTGCACTTTAGAAACAGACAGTACATAATTATCCTGTGATCGATGGCCATAGCTGAGGACAGTTTTTTTAACAAACGTAATTCTGGAGATTTTATAGGAGTAAACACAATATAGATTTGTAAACAAAGATATGTCAATGCTTGAGCCTACAGATGTACAAAGCAGACCAACCTACCCTAGTAAACAATGATGAGTAAGAAATTTAAAACTAGTTATAAATATTAGTGCACCATGGTAAACAGTATTTAATACATGCAGACTTGTATATAGATAACATAACCATAGTCCAATATCGACATAAATGTTGCATCAACCAGCTTCTTTTTAACATCAAAAGAAAGGCAGGCTTTAATTCTAAAATAGAACATTGAAATCACTTTGATTTTTTACCAATTGCTGAATGTGAGAACCAAATGAAAGAGTATCATCAATTAAAATTCCAAGATATTTGTACTTATATTTGTATAATCCCAACAAAAATTTGTAATATTTAACCCACTGCAAAAGGTATCCCCTTATCTGTTGTCTTCAACTCAAATTACCTCGTTCCCCTGAAGTCACAAACTCTTCAGATCTAAAGCATTCCACAATGCAAATTCCCATTGTTATACAAGCACCTGGGGGATATTCAGTCTGTTTAAAAAAAAAGAGACTCTTTAGGGCGATTCTGTAGCTAGGTCAATTTTAAGCTTATAAACTCCATACTATAGCTCTCAAAAGATAGGTATGCACCTTTTATACTTTTAGGTGCCATTTAAACCAATGAGTTCTGGCTTTAAAACTAAATTTTCTTAAGGTTATGCCTAGTATGCAAAGCACAGTTATTAACATAAAAACAGAGCGCTTTAAGATACTAATGAGTTAAATAAAGTGATCAAACGTTCATCTAAATTCATTTATCATGATTATTATTATTGGAAAAATCATCTCTTATAAAATGGTGTCAGACATGAGTGTAATTGAAACTAAAAACAGACCAAACAGCAGACTAAAAACCAAACATGCTAGCAAAAGTTGGTTCTTCAGTGGCATCACTGCAAAAACACACTTTATTTACAAGATCATAGTTTCAGCCACAGTTTCAGCAAAATCCTTTTGATTTAAGACACTGTTGTGAAAAATATATAATGAAACATGGGAGTGGTTAAATAACTAAGCTTGAAAATTGCAGTTTCAAAGCACACAGTGGTTGATCCATGAACCATCAGTCTTGAGCCACACAAAAACAAAGAAGCCCAGGCTAATCCTACAGGCTGTCTCTGTAATGAGTGCAACAGAAAACAGTAAAATCATCAGCTTAATGCAGAATAACCCAATAAGTAACTAATGAAGTTCATGTTTCATTTGCAGGAGACTGTTGGCTTTTGGCGGCCATTGCGTCTCTGACTCTGGATAAGGAAATCCTGGAACGTGTAGTTCCATCAGGACAGAGTTTTACAGAGGATTACGCTGGCATCTTTCACTTTCAGGTCAGAACATGTTTTTAAAAATCTGAGACCACCAGGAAAAATCTGGGACTAAAATAAAAAAAAAAATGATACCATGCTGCTATACTGAAGTCCCTTATTTATTAGGGATCGCCACAGCAGAATGAACTGTCAACCATTCTGACATATATTTTATGCAGCAGATACCCTTCCAGCCCCATCCCTAAACTCAACTGTCATTGAATGATTAGCAAATTGTGCTAAAATGAGGTCATACACAGTCATACAAATAAGCCACTAAATAAAAATGTTACTACATTCTAGTGAGATTGCGTTGATAGGTTTGAGACAGACTTGCATAATGCTAGTCTATGGTCTTTATTTGCTCCCACATCAGTATCTACATTGACCATCAAATACTGTAGTTATAGCATACGCCTGGAAGAGATTGTATTGTTGACTTGCTGGGATGACACTATGGCCCAATCCCATCTCTATTTTTTTTACCCCTTCCTCTTGGCCCTTAAAACAGAGGCCCTGTTTACACTAGTGCGTTTTAATTATAAAACGGCGTTTTAGAATGAAAACGATCTGCGTCCACACTAGCGTTTTACCCAGCTTTTCTGAACTGCTCTCCGTCCACACCAAAACACTGAAAACACACATCACGTGACCACACACACACACACACTCTCGGGCAAGCGCTGCAGCATTTCTACCCAGATGAGAGCTGTGCTGGTCGGACTGCTCATCAAGCATCTCCCGCTGGATCTAATCTCACTATATTTGCTAAACGTGATATTTAATTAATCTTGTTGTCTATATCTAACGACATATTCCACGACTTTGGTCTTTTGAATCGATTCACAGATAACGTGTTTTGGCTGAGCGCAAAAGATAAGTTTTGCGCAAAGATAAGTTAATGATTAATGTAACCACGTACATTCTGTATATTGACTGATTGCTTTCCTTCATTTCCTATAATGTATAAACTTATTATGTGTTATACTTTCATAATGGCTATCCCTAGTAGCAAAGAATTCTGGCCCAGATTTGGCATAAAGCTGGCACAGCAGGCATTCATCCGGCACTGGCATACAGCATGTGGCCAAACATGGCCCAGGTTTGGCAGAGGCGGCACCGTCTTTAAGGCAGCACACAAGATTTGGGCCAGATGAAAAACGTAGTATTTAGCCCAGATTCAAAAATTTGATAAGTGGGCCATGTGAGTTTGGCCAGTCTTGACCCACATTTAAAATACACTAAAATCATTTTTGAGTAAAGAAAAAAAATTCTACCAATCTGGTCACTTTGAGAAAAAGCGTGCCCATAGTGTGCCTAAAGCGCATCACTCCGTGGGTTTCTCAATTTCATTGCAATCGTGACACACCAACCTATCTGGCCCTGTTCAGGCCCAGTTATGAGTTATTAACTTGGCTGAGACTTGGCCCAGATATGGTCCGTGTTTGGCCCTTGTCTGGAAGCCAGATTTGGTCCAGTCATGTACCGTAATTCACTGCGGCATGTGGGCCAAGCAAAACGTGGGCCAGAGAAATTTTGCTATGTGGGATATTATTGATTATTAAAACTGACATTCAGCAAAGCAAAGGATACGTTTAATATTTTCAATGAAAATGAAAGTGATGTTATATAGGCTCTGTTTTATTATAAATACAGTGAAGATGCAGCACGACGCCTCAGCATTTCTGCTGTCTGTTAAGTTGTTAGTATCTAAAATGAAAATAGCAGTTCCTTAAATCATGTTTTCATTTTATTGTTGAGAAAGTGAAACAACGTAGCCAGGATGATGTGAATGAAGTTATAAAGTACACTGTTCCCTTTGAAGATTTAGCGGACATGTCCTCGAGGGTCTGTTTTTCATATCAAACTTGCGAAGTCTGAACTTACAGGGAAAGGATGCGAGACTGAACGGTGTGTGTGTAGGTTACTTAATATTGAGGAAAAGCCCCAATCAGATTTTCCGTTTTCAGATGTCTCCGTTTTCCCCCATTCACACTGAGACGGAGCAGCAGCATTTTAGAATGAAAATGGCCTCTACAGCGTTTTCGAAACGCTAAGTTTTCTGTGCTCGAAAACTCTGGCGTAGTGTGGACGGATGGCGAAACCGTAGCAAAACTTATGTATTTTAGCCTAACTGTTTTAGTCAATAATATACCAATTACAAAATGTAAACATGTGGTTGTTTTCGTATCTCAGTTTTGGCAGTATGGCGAATGGGTGGATGTGGTCATTGATGACCGGCTGCCGACCAGAGATGGGAAGCTGCTGTTTGTGCACTCAGCCGAAGGCTCTGAGTTCTGGAGCGCTCTGTTGGAAAAAGCCTATGCAAAGTAAGTGTGGATAAACTGCTGCTACTTCCTGAAATGTAATAACGAACAACATGATTCTGAGTCATCTGAATCGCTTGGTAAACACTGTACCTGCAACCACATCCTACAAAACACACAACATGTCAAACATCCATGACGGTGGTGCTAATTCCTGTATTTCCAAGGGTAAATGGCTCATATGAAGCGCTGACAGGAGGTTCAACCACTGAGGGATTTGAGGATTTCACTGGAGGAATCACTGAGAACTATGAGCTGAGCAAAGCTCCTCCCAATCTGTTCAAGCTCGTACAGAAAGCACTGGCGCTGGGATCATTGCTGGGCTGCTCTATTGACGTGAGTCCCATTCATCATCAATTTGAGCTTATGACTCTTCTGGAGCAAGATAAATGCCATTTAAATACGTAATACTCCAGAGATTTTTAGTTAGATCTTTTACTAGAGCAGGTTAACAAACACAAATGTTCGGCTTTATTCATGAAGATCTAGATTAGAGGATACTAATTTACTTGTGAAATCCAACAATTTGCATGTGCTTCTTGTTTTGTTTGTCTCACCCACATGTAAAGGTATAGTCTACCCAAACATGAAAACTACCTCATCATTCACTAGTACTCAAGTGGTTCTAAACTTTGTGAACTTTATGAATTTCTTTCTTCTGTTGAGCATGAAAAATTTAACTCTGAAGAATGTTGAAACAAAGCAGCCATTGACATTAATAGTCAAGTAATATCATGTCATTGTCTGCCGTTTATCTGGATCCGGATTAAGCAGAAAACACCCCAGACAGCTCCTCCAGCTCCCCCAAGGGGATCCCAAGGCTTTCCCAGGCAATCCGAAAGACACAGTCTCTGGCTACATAGCAAAATTTCTCTGGCCCAGATCTGGCCCATACGCTCAGTTTTTGCTTGGCCCACATGCCGCTGTAAATTACGGTACATGACTGGATCATGTCTGGCATACACGGCCAAACATGGACCATATCTGAGCCAAGTCTCAGCCTAGTCAATAACCCAGAACTGGGTCAGATGTGTTGGTGTGTCACAACTGCAATGAATACGATAAACGCATGAAGCATTTTTTCTTAGGTGTGCTATGAGTGTGCTTTTTCTCGAGTGACCTGATTGGTAGAGTTATTTCTTTACTAAAAAATAATTTAAATGTATTTTAAAAATGGGTCTTGATACGCCAAACTTACGTGACTAACATATACATTTTTAACATCTGTACCAAATACTGCATTTTACATCTGGCCCAAGTCTTGTGTGCCACCTCTGCCAAACCTGGGCCATGTTTGGCCCACATGCTGTATGCAAGTGTAAATAAACACCTGCTGTGCCAGCTTTATGCCAAATCTGGGCCAGAATTCTTTGCTACCTGGGTGGGTTTCTTCCCGATGGGACAAGCCCAAAACACCTCCCCATTCTGGAGGCATCTAAAATAGATGTCCATGCCACCTCTACCAGCATCTCTTGACACATACATTGTAAGAACAAAAATACCAGGGAAGTCTATAGCTGTTTTTTCCCCAACATTCCTCAGTATATCATAAAATTGTGTTCAACAGATGAAAGCAACTCAGGTTTGCAAAAAGTGTAGGGAGAGTAAATGATGATAGAATGTTAACTTTTAGCTAAAGTATCAGGAGATAGAAGTGTGATTTTATTGGCTTAATTAAAATAAATGAGGTATACAAAAGAAAATAAACATTCATTTTGTTCTATTCTGTTCTATTTTACCATATTTTAGCTTTATTATACATTACTGTTCCTATATATATATATATACATATATATATATATATATATATATATATATATATATATATATATATATATGTGTGTGTGTGTGTGTGTGTGTGTGTGTGTGTGTATGAAATTTTAGAAACTTTATAAATGTATTTGATGTAACCTTTAATTAATAGAATGTGTCCTTGCTGGGTCATTTTTTTTTTAAATAATGAATAAAATGCATTTGTATGGTATTTTATGTAAATTTTACATCCATATTTTTAAAATGAAAATAAAATTCCCTATAATTTTATATCAGCAAAAATAATGCATTTATTCGATACTTTTAAAAAGAAAAATCACATTTATTACCTGAATATGTATCCCTAATAATAAATTAACACTTATTAACAATAATTAATAACAATAATAATAATAACTAAAAATGCCCAGAAACTAAAATAATCATGTGTAATTGTTTCACAGATTACCAATTCATATGAGACTGAGGCAGTGACGAGTCTGAAGCTGGTGAAGGGACATGCATACTCAGTCACGGCTGCAGAGGAGGTCAGAAAACACCACCAATACAACAATACAGACTCAACAGAAATAACTTTTATTGACTGTAAACATACCTGCAGGTTCACTTCAGAGGCAGTCTGGTTCAGCTGGTGCGAATCAGGAACCCGTGGGGTGAGGTGGAGTGGACGGGGGCCTGGAGCGACAAGTGAGTTTCCCAAACAAATAAACATAAGCTGTTTTCATCACCATATTTTAATGCGTATTTTGTAAACATATCTGAAGATCACAAATTATTTAGCCAAAGGTACATATGGCTGTATTTCATCTTTACATTGGGGTGGTATAACTACGGGGGTGAGACCGCTTACCTCCATATGGACGGCTAACGGATTCGGCATGTTACCTGAGGATGGAAAGGTGTCACGCAGGAAAGTGGAGAGCAAGGGGCGGGGGTGTGTGGGGTGAGGGCTGTCGGATGGCAGGAGGCTGGCGTGGACGAAGGACGAAAGTGAAAAGGACCGGGGTTGATGCGGACAAAAGTGAAGAGGGTTGGGGAGTTGCGGAAAAAAGTAAAAGTGAACAGCGGACGGGGCAGGAGGGCAGTCAAGGAGGTGGATCGGTAAAATCAGGTGCCCTGGCTTTGAGTCTGGGGAAGAATGGTTCCTGAAAGCAGGTAAGACAAAAACAAAAGCTAAAAAATAAAGCAAACAAGTAAATAACAGGGTGGTAAAAAGAACAACAAAAACAACAAACAAAATCAGGAGGCTTTCTTTTTGTGGATTGCTTTTTAAAACACTTTGGTTGGGTTTTGGGAAGGGGGAGGGTGGGCCAGTCAATCGGTCAGTCATTCAGTCAGTAGAGAGTCAGTCAACAGCGGCCTCTGGTGGATTTATGTGCTGGTGCGAATAGCACTCTCGAGATAAATTTGATATCTGAAAAAGCGTACACATCCGTCTCTGGTGGATTCGAGAAAACAAAAACTGCAAAAAAATGTAGGTCCTAGGACGTATTTTGCTCTCTCCAGAAATGTATATGAGGTATGCAATGAGCCTGGTTTGTCCGGAAAATTGCCAAAAACACCGGATTATGTCTGCCAGTCCAGTATCTTACCTTGTTAGTAAAATGTACCTGTAGGAAAGTGATAATGCGTCTCCAGCCCTCATCAGGCAGGTAAAGGTCAAAACAGGGACGTACAGGGGAATGGTCGGGACTTTGTAAACAGTAAAACAAAGCAAAAGTCAAAAACATAACAAGGCAAACACTTCATTATGCTCACTTACAGTTTACAAGACTCAAGCAAAGCTTGTGTGAAAGTGTGGTGTGTATATAGTCCAGGTAATTAATGAAGATGAGTTTCAGCTGTGTGTGTGTGTGTGTGTGTGTGTGTGTGTGTGTGTGTGTGTGTGTGTGTGTGTGTGTGTGTGTGTGTGTGTGTGTGTGTGTGTGTGTGTGTGTGTGTGTGTGTGTGTGTGTGTGTKTTTGTGTGTGTGTGTGTGTGTGTGTGTGTGTGTGTGTGTGTGTGTGTGTGTGTATGTGTGTGTGTGTGTGTGTGTGTCCGGACGACTGTCAGCTGTGGCAGGAGTGATTAGAGCCAAGACTTCTGACAGTTGTAGTTTAGTTCAGTGGCAGACCTTTAGTTTTCCAGCGATCTGCAACTGCTAGATCGCTGGTGATCATAACACACATATTAAAAAAGGGGAATAGAATCTTGAAAATACTATAAAAACAAAAATGTCTTTTTCAGTTCCAAAGAGTGGGACAGTGTCCGACCAGAAGAGAAAGCTAAACTGGATTATTCAGCTGAAGATGGAGAGTTCTGGTAAGATTTTTATTCCTATACTCCAACTCAACACGTAACTTCACTAATGACTAATCTTCTAACTAATCTTCTTCGTCCTCTCAGGATGGCGTATTCTGACTTCATACAGCAGTTCTCCAAGTTGGAGATCTGTAATCTGACTCCTGACACTCTTTCGAGTGAAGAAGTGAATCGCTGGAGCTACAGTCAGTTTGAAGGCAACTGGAGGGTGGGCTCCACTGCGGGAGGCTGCAGGAACAACCCTGGTAGATCCAATCATCCACAATGTGCTTGAAAACAAGCTTTGTTTGCACTGTTCAACTGTTTGGTTTCTTCTCTCCAGCAACGTTCTGCTCAAACCCTCAGTTTATGATCAAGCTGGAGGAAATAGATGATGATCCTCATGACGGAGTGAACGGCTGCACATTCCTAGTGGGTTTGATACAGAAAGATGGTCGTAAAGACAAGCGCTTTGGACGAGACCTAAACACCATCGGCTTTGCCATCTATAAGGTAATTTGCACAGGACTATCACTTATACTTCTGAAACAAGTGATATTACGTGCGACAGCTTGTGAATAATGAATAATGTCAAATGTTTTTGTGTTTTTCAGGTTCCGGATGAGGTATTTATGAACTTCATTCTTCTTGGACACAAGAGTCACTTGACACCACTTATTTAACCTGTCTTTTTTTCAGAGAGCCCCTAAAGCAATGGTCTTTAACTCAATTCCTGGAGGGCCGCAGCTTCTGCATAGTTTACTGTAGCTCCAACTCTAACCTGATTAATAGTCTCTTGTAGTCTTGAACACCCTTGATTAGTTGGGTGAGCTGTGTTTGATTAGGTTTGGAGCAAAACTGTGCAGAACTGCTGTCCTCCAGGAATACAGTTTGAGACTTATGCCCTAAAGGGACATGGCCATGGTTAAAAAAGAAAAGAAATGGAGATTATTGTGAGACTTTTGATTGTAGAACTTGTGACTTGGAAAGCACAATCGTTTTGTGAAGTTTCTTGGAACAATGCAATGCATTTGTGAGAGAAAACCAAATTTGTATAAAGAATAGGGATAAAGTTTTTTCAAGAGTTCACACTTAGCTGATGATTGATAATAAAGCTTGTTTGGCATGTTGTCCCTGGAGGGAGTCCTGAGCTCATAAGATTCTCAAGCCCTGGGCTCCCTGAGATGGGAGTTTGAGCTCAGGTAGATCTCGAAGAACTACCCCGACTTATTTCTGGCTAATGATAGATATAGGGATGGCTAATGAGAGATATATGGCTTACTAAGAGGTCGACTATGATGCCAATTTAGAATGTTCAATTTATTCATGTCGCATGTTTTTGGACCGTGGTAGGAAACCAGGAAATCCGAGGGAAACCCACGTGAACACGTGGAGATCAGACAAACTCACACAGAAATGTAGACTGGTTCGTTAGGGACTGTAACCTTTGACATTCTTGCTGTGAGGCAACAATGCTAACCACTGGGCCACCGTGTCACCCAATCTAGAAAGGAGGAGTAGTAGGGGTGGCAGGGTTTTTTCTCAAGACAAAGATACTGAGGTTAGAATCTCTAGTTGTTTATATTAAATCAGGAATGGTTGGTGAATCATGTGTTAGTCAATGCGGGACCAGCCATGGATAATCATAAGCATGTGATCCTCTCGAAATTAGTTCATAAATAAACTTCACTTTATGAAACAACATCAGTCAGCAATATTGGAAGCAAATAACGTAAACAATAGCACTGAACTGAAGGAGATGTGCAAATTTAGCTGATTATTGCTGCTGAAAACGATCAATTATTGTCATGTTTTGGAATGTGCTGATCGGTCGGAGGAGAAAAAAACATTTAGACTGCCATAAGTTATTTCAAATCAAGCAGAAGATAGAGAAAAGACTGAGAAACAAAAGTTGAAGCAGGATTTTATTCATGTTTGTTCTTAGCATTTCAGGTTAAATAAGTGAAATATTAGGCTAACATCATAATTAATACTCCTCGTTTACTGTCTATTAATTTCAGTTTGTCAACATATTGCACACTTTCCTGCTTGCTAAGTCTTTCTATATGGTTTAGCAGTTTGTTTTCAGTGATTTAGACAGCAGAAATAGGCAAAAAAAAAAAATTTTCAGCAGTACATTTGCTGTGCAATTAATGCTGTGGTTTGCATGCAAGTATCTCCAGTATGGCCACACGTACAGATAACTAAATCAGGACATTAGTGCAAATCATGTATGTTTTTGCAAGACACTTGTTGAAATATCTAGCCAATTCCACGCATGTTCAATAAAATAGGTCAGGGGAGGATTTTCTTAAATATCAAACATAATAGTAATTTATTCGATACAAATGAATAATTCAAGGACAGAGCTCTGGGTTACGTTACCCCAATGCAATACAAGAATTACATTCAGGAGGTTCACAATTGACTTACATTTGCCTGTCTCCAGCATATATACACAACTGATATTAACTGGTGGAGTTTTGGTGTAACGCCACTTATCAGTCATTCTGCAGTCCTTTTGCTCTTGTACCCTAAACATACTTCCTCTTTCTGCAACCCTTCTCTACATACCAGAACTGAACAGTTAAGTGCATCTTCAATATATTTCACAACTTCTACAAGCATGATGCTCCTTGTGACATGTCTAGACTTCTTATTAGACAGTAGTTGGGAGCAAGGGCCTCCACATTATTTTATTCTTATTTTGCTATTTCCCCTTTTGCTAGCAGTTCCTTCTAAGAAGTAGAAGAAAAAGTATGCTTGGTCAATCTATAGTTTCATACAAAAGAATCTGTTATTAGTCTAAATATTATTTATCTAATAAAAAATAGACATAAAAGTAGTAAAAATAAATTCCTTTTTCACTACACACTACAAAAGTGTTGTGAGAAAACCTTGATGCATTTAAATATTCTTCCCACCTTTTCGACATTTTGTATCACCATGTCACATGGTACATTTTAATCCATTTTACATCATTGTGTTTGCAGTTAAAGGGTCGCAGCAATATTCATCTGGGCCCTGATGTCCTGCTGCGTCAGCGTTCAGTTGCTGGGAGCAACACCTTCATCAACCTGCGAGAGGTGAGCGAGCGCTTCAAACTGCCTCCGGGAGAATACATCATCATCCCCTCCACCTTTGAACCGCACCGCAAAGGAAGTTTCATTCTGCGGGTGTTCGCAGAAAAAGAGGCAGATGCTAGGTTTGTACTAGTTTTTTCTTCTCCTTTTCCCCCACAAATTATAATAGCACTTTGCATAGCTTGTCAGACTGTATAACCATGATCCCCATACCTGCCAACACCCCCGTTTTTCCTGGGAGTCTCCTGTATTTCAGACCCATCCCCTGTTTTTTCATTTTTTCTAAGAGGCAACACTCTAGTGCGATTTGGTAAACAGCCACTAGAGACTGCTAGTGTCACGAAGTGGCCATTTTAGAATGAAAACTCCAAAAGAACAACGGCATATTATAAGCCTGTAAAATAAACTATTAAAAGTGCTGATGATTGTAATAGTAAGTGTTATATTGTCGACTTTCAGGTTGTATCTTAGCTTTAATGCGCTTTGTAAAAAATAAATTAAAAACAAAGCAGCTGCTTATCATCATGATCCAATGGACAGTCGATTGCTTTCACTCTAAAATGGTGGAATCGATTAGCCGTTGCTGGGCTCTGCTGTTGCAATGGAACGTTCTATTGAGTGTTGCCTCTTGGTGATTCTAAGCTCTTTGATAACATGAAAGTGAGTGAGTGAGTGAGTGAGTGAGTAAGTGAGGGCCTACTCACACTATGCCATCCGTACCGTGCCCAGGCCCGTTTCCCGGATCATTTGAGAAGTGTGAGTGCGCTGAATCGGGCTCAAGCACGGTTCACTTGGCCGGCCCTGGCCCGGTTGGATGAGGTGTGCCTGAGCGCGGTTCACTTGGGCTTTGGCGCGGTACGCTTGTGTGTGAGTGCAAAACGTGGCAAAGCCCGAAACTGAAAGCGAGACGTGACTTTTAAGGGACTGTTTCATATGGATTTATTGATCATTCTTACTGTTCAGTGAACGCAAACTGCCGTAGTTTATTAAAGACGCAAACTCCTCACTTCACGACAGCTGCGCGCCTTCAGCAGACCTCCTCATTCCTGCAGCACGAGGGCTTTATGATTGTTTATGAGTGCCAAAAGTGGCGGATCTGTTCGGCGAAATATCTGACTGCGTGTCCCTGCATCCCTAAGGACTGTTTGGCGAAATATTTGACGGCATATCAAACGACTGAAACGATATAACTAGAGAAATCTCCACTGTGCTGCTGAGTGAGAGAGCGCTTCTCACTGAACAGCCCAGCAGCGATGATGTAAGCGTGCCGAAGCCTGTTTGTGGTGTGAGCACGGGCCGTCGGGGGAGCCAGGAGGGGGGACAAGCGTGCTTTGGCCCGGTTCGAGGCAACTGTACCTAGTGTACGGCCTAAGTGAGTAAGTGAATGAGTGAGCGAGTGAGTGAACCTTGTCAAGTTTTACCCATACTCATGATTGGTTCTATGCTTTGAACCTATCAAAGTGCACACACACATTTTGAGTGAAGAATGAGACACACAAACACAATCACACACTGTGAGCTTACACCCAGAGCAGTGGGCAGCTATTGCTTCCCATGCCTGAGGAGCAATGTGGGGTTAGGTGCTTTCCACAATCTTCAAAACACCATGAGGAAATGTTGAAACATTTTTTTTTCTACTAATGTTATCAAGGAATGCTTTGAGTAAAGTTAACACGGCAGATGGTTTTATGTTTGCTGTGTGGTTTCATTTTGAAGCTCGTGTTACTGAAAGTGTTGGATAGATGACTTCAAACTCCAGATGAGTCTTGTGAGTGTATGTAATTGATGAGTTGACTGTTATTCAAGTTGGTTTCCAATATGAAGGGCTCATCCCTATGCCCTAATTCTTTTGAAGGGTCCCTCTGAAGGGATTATAGAATAGGAATGAGCCCTTCAGAACTGAGTGCAGTGTGTGACACCAAACAGCTTGCCTGCTCAAAGGATCATTTCCAGAAGTGTCTTTCACTGATCACTTCTGTTTGGAATGACAATATATTACATTTGGAACACACCACCATCTTGAAATTATGACAACTGAGATGTTATATTCTGATATGGTGTTCATGTTTCTGAAGTCTGACAAGCTACAATTGTAAAGGATTTTTGTAAATCACACACACTCTGAGCTGAGCTTTAGTTTAAAATCATGCATTCAAATTTGAACCACACGGTGTCAGTGTTGCACAGGAGACCCATCTAGACCCAAACAAATCATATTGTACCTTGAACTTTCTAGTTTTAACATTCAAATGAATGATGAACGTGTTTCTGATTTTCATTCCTGCAGCCAGATTGGTACAGAGATCAGTGCAGATGTGAAAAAGGTGTGTTTATCTTTGATTTATAGAGTACAAAACACAGACACACTCACACAAATACTTGCAAATATGGTTTATGAAGACTCCAGAGACGCAATGTACTTTAAACTGTAAAAACTGTTTATTAAATGACCGTATCCTACCCCTAAATTTAATCTGGAAACCAAGAAATTGCTAAATTGGTATGCCAAAAGTGTATGCAAGTCCTCATAAACCAGAATAACAGAATACAATTACAGTAGATCATACTCATGTCATTATACAATTTTGAAACATTAATGTATAATTTTACATAACATAATACAAAATAATCCACATAATCAAGTACAGACACATTATATAAATTACATACTGTATATAACACATTTAACCTTGTGTTCCTATTTTCTTTTAAACAAACATTCAAGGTGCATTTTTTTCCTTCCTAGCATTTCATATCTGAGAAAGATATAGACCCACATTTCAAACGCCTCTTCAGTCAGGTTGCTGGAAGCGTAAGTCACAACTGGTCAATATAAATTTGAATCATTATCATGATTTTTCCCAGTTAGCATGATCTTCTCTTCCCTCTGTAGGACTCTGAGGTCTCTGTATTGGAGCTCCAGCAGATCCTGAACACCGTTGTCTCGAAACGTAAGAAAACACATTAACTTTTTTTTATTGACATATTTTAAATGTCTGAATTTTGCATTGGAAACTGCCTTGAAATAACTTCACCATCCTGCTGATAATTCTCACCTCAGGATCTAATGTGAAGACAGACGGATTCAGTTTGGAAACCTGCCGTCACATTATCAGCCTGCTAGATGTATCCTTACCTCACTGGTTCATTGAATGGAAACTACAGATGTTATTGAAGAAACTAATTTAAAGATATGGCAGCATCTGCCTGTATTCATTTCTCTAGTGTACTTTGCATCATTAGGCATTTTAACCCTTGACCCCAGTGCAGAAAGATGGCAGTGGCAAACTCGGCCTTCTGGAGTTTCACACACTGTGGATGAAGATCCAGAAATATTTGGTAAAATTTATATTTCGATCAAATTTTAAATGAATTACTTTCAGCCTTACTTTTTGAATGATGATAATAATAAAATAATAATAATCATCATCATCATCGTTCAGTTTGATGTTAAAGCTATTGTTTACCTCAGCGCCAGGTGGTACTAAACCTCAATGAAGATATTTTGAATGTTGGAAACTGGTAACCATTGACACCCATAAACGCTAAAACATTAAAGTCAAACAGTATGGAAGTCAGAGGTTTCCAGCATTCTTCAAAATCTCTTTCTTTGTGTTCAAAAATCTTTGAAACAAGTGAAGAGAAAGTTAATTATGACAGAATTGTATTATAAATAATTTATATGTAATGTATATAATTTTTTGGGTGAACTATCCCTATTAAATACCAAATGTGTTTTTTTTTCTGTCACCTCACAAGGAAATTTTTAAGCACCGCGATACAGACAACTCAGGTACCATGAGTTCTCTTGAGATGCGAGATGCGGTAAAAGAAGCAGGTAATGAGTTTTTTTTAGGAAGATAAATTAAAGTGAGTGTGAAGCTAAAGTTACTAAGACTTTTATTTCAGCATGTTAACAAACTTCCCTCTGAAACTGAATATTCAGTAGGAGGGGGCGCTTTCTTTTTGCGCATCATTCCCTCATAGCATACTAACAGTAAGAGTGGTGTAGTTAAGAAAATTGTGTCTGAAGCATCAAACTGACATCATCAGAGAAGGTCTGCCACTTTAAACACTGACACGAATGATCAGATTTGATTGAAGATTACCAAAACAACCAAGAAACAGAAATGTGCACACATCTATGAATTTCAAAGGCAGGTGCTCGATAAAAAAACAAACACAGTAGCAAAAGTTTAAAAGAAAATTGGCACACGGCCACTTTAGCTCTCAAAAAATTTAATGTCACAATGTTTCGACCAACATGGTCTTCATCAGGTTGATGACCATGATGAACCAAAACAAAAAATGCTTTACAGTGGATTAACTTTCACAGATTATTTGTTCACATAAAGAATAGCAATGTGCGCTAGCAAAATAAACATTGTCAATTTTGATTTCACATGTATTTTAAGAATGCTTTTCTGGTAATAAATAAATAAATAAAAATAAATAAATAAATAAATAAATAAAATGAGTAATAATTTTAGTATAATTTATTATCATTTGTTTGTGTTTTTCTGCACAGGGTTCCAGCTGAACAATGATGTACTCGAGGTGCTGATCGCACGATATGCCAACCAGGAATACGCCATTGACTTTGATAGCTTCGTCAGCTGCCTGATCCGCCTCGAGCTGCTCTTCAGTAAGTATATTCATGTCAAAACTAAACTCTGATAAGTCCTATCCAATCTGCTTCCAACTACATGTATGCATGTTTACTGCTGCATATTTTATATGTCTGTGAAGATGATGCCTTAATATGCTACTTTTGAAGAGGCTATATGAACATAAAGTTTATTATTATTATTATTATTATTATTATTATTATTATTATTATTACATGGTGCAGGTGATTGGTTGCTGTCGCCTTAGTAGCCAATGAACTTGCTCCTGAACACTTAAATAGCTCAGTGTTGTTTTTGTTAGCATATTTTTGGATTCCCAGCTCCACCTGTGTATAGATCTGCTATGAGGGTTACATGTATGTTGTGTCTGCAGCATGCATGTGTTATATTTGTTAGACAGTAATTTATAAATATACTGGCAGTACAAGTCTTTTCACTTGCACTCTGCGCCAGTAATCAAAGCAGCAGCAGCGTAGCAGGTTTATGTCGCCAAACACACTAACATTGCCATTTATTCATTTATTTTCCTTCGGCTTAACACCAGGGGACCTTATTTAACAGGGGTCACCACAGGAGAATCTACCACCAACTATTCCAGCATATGTTTTACACAGTGGATACCCTTCCAGCTGCAACCCAGAACTGGGAGATACCTATACACTCTCACACTTACACACACACTCATACACTACGGCCAATTTAGTTAATCCAATTCATCTGTACTGCATGTCTTTGGACTGTTGGGAAAACTGGAGCACACGGAGGAAACCCACACAAACACGGGGAGAACATGCAAACTGCACACAGAAATGCCAACTGAGAAGCTGGAACTCAAACCAGCGACCTTCTTGCTGTGAGGCGACAGTGTTAACCACTGTTGCCCAACATTGCCATGTACTGTAGATGTTTATTAACATACACAGCTGTCAGTGCAGAAATGTTTGTAGTGAACTGAAGTTTGGTTTACTGTAATGTTTTCATCTGTGCTCTACGCAGAAATGTTTCAACTGTTCGATAAGAAGAACACAGGGAAAATCGAACTGGATATCCTGCAGGTGATGCACATGTGTGGATGTAGATTTCAGTACACTCCTGATGAAGCGGGATTATTCACAGATGTGTTGTTTTGTGTGTTGCAGTGGCTCTGCCTGGCCCTCAGTTGATAATTCACTTACAGTAACAGCACTAGACGTCCTTTTATTTCCTGCAATTAAACTGAGGAGGACACAGCAGACCTGGATGAAGACCAAAGATGAATCTATTTATCTAAACCTTGAATTGGATTCAAAATGCAATTTTGCTTATGGTGCTCATCTGCTGAAAATAAAACCTTCTACTACAAGAATTAAAAAGACTAAATTACCTTTTTTTACATGTTTGAAAAAAAGTTTTAGTGATTTGATGTGTCTTTACAAGTATAGGGTGTGGCTTAAAAAAATAACAACCCCAAAATCAATGTTTTTCTTGCACTAACTATTTAGTTCCAGTTTGGTTATTTTTTGGGAAACAAATAAGCTTTGAGTATGTTCTGTACATTTCTTTTACTGTTTGTACCCCTATGTACTGTTGGGGATGTTTTCATTCACTCTAGGCTGGTTTTGTGTCTTCATTTGGCCATAACTTTTTTTGTGTATCAGGGAGCAGAATGATTTTTGGTGATAAATCTTATTGTGACACATATTTTGAGAAATTCTTTTTGAAAAAACTCAACGATACTCTCTGGGTAAATTTACTATCCTTTATTATGTTAGTGATGAAACAATCCACTGAATTAAACTGCTGTAAAAATGCATCAGATTTTTAGCATAAATCTGATAATCAACCTCAGTTCTGATCAAAACTACTAAAATGTTTTTAAAAATTACAGGATTTTAACTCTTTACTTGCCAAATTCATAAATGATGCCACTGATTCGGTGAAAAAAAATTCTGTGTTTTCTACATAAAAATTAATTGTGGACTTTTTATTTTACGTTTTATCATGTCTTGGACAATCGCTTTTGATGCATCGTTTTTAATTAATTTTCTTTTTTTTTCTTTTACTAATTTACTGTTGGTGGCTGTTTTAGCCCCATTGACTTCCATTATAACCTCTTTGTTTAATTACAATTCCTTGACACCATATAATCATGCAGTTTTGATTGTTGGTGGTTTCTTTCTGTTGGGAAGAGGTCAAGTCTGTAATTTTGTCTGTTAATCATCAGATGGCACCATTAACCCTTTAGATAGGCCATGTGCAAAAAAAAAAAAAGCTTAGTTTCTGGATTTTATATGGAGTATAACAGCAAGTTAAAGTGTGTTTATGTGTGTCTGAGTGTGTGAGTGTGACAATTTTTGTGAATTTGCCAATTAAAAAGTTAAAAATCATGTAATCTTCTAAACAATTTAGTAGTCTTTTTATGGTAAAGTCTGCTGAAACCCTGAGCCTATACAAAAAGGGAATTGTTTGTTTTTCTTTAATCACTATATTCTCTAAAGATTAGACTAAAGAATGAAATTCTCAAAAATAAGACAACAACACAGATTACCTTGGCCATGCATATTGTATTTTGTAGCAGTTTTTTTGGAGATGGCTCTTTCATTTTGTTGCATTTTGTTTGCTGCTTTTCCTCAGGTCATGTCTGTTTGTTCATTTTTAAAAAAACTAAAGCTCTGAATATAATTTATGTTAGTCAATTTAATACAATTAATTAATCTAGTTAAAGTTTTTGTTGTTATTGTTGCCAAATCTTATACAGGAAACAGGGAGATGAAATATAGTTAACATCTCATACAAATAATACAGAGACAATGAAACAACTACAACAGCAAAACATCCATGTTAAAGTCTTTTTAATATTATTATTATTTTATTTATTCTTTGATAACATAAAAAAACCTACACAGGAAAACGGCAGTGAAAGTGACAATATTGATAGTAACTTAACAGAGCAAATTAGGTTTAATATAAATGATAATATGAATACAGTAAAAAAGAAATAAAATAGTAATAAAAATACAGTAATCATAAGGAAAGACATGCATCAGTGATGTTTTCAAAATAATTAGGATTCGTTCATTTTCTTTTCGGCTTAATCCCTTTATTAGGGGTCATCACAGCGGAATGAACCGCCAACTTATCCAGCATATGTTTTACACAGCGGATGCCCTTCAAGCTGTAACACATCACAGGCAAACATCCATACAATTTCATTCACACACATAGACTACAGACAATTCAGACTACCCAATTCACCTATACTGCATGTTTTTGGACTTGTGGGGGAAACCGGAGCACCCGGAGGAAACCCACGCAAACACGGGGAGAACATGCAAACTCCACACAGAAATGCCTACAGTGCCAGCCGAGACTCAAACCAGCGACCTTCTTGCTGTAAGGTGAAAGCGCTACCCACTGCGCCACCGCATCACCATAACTATCATAATATTCCAAAAATCTATCACTTTTCTTGTTTTTAACCAGTCTAAGAGATTTATACATCAATTTTAATTATAAAAAATATGAAAAGAAAGCAGCAAATTTGAGAATTGTTATATACCAATAAAATATTTCCCAAACAAAATTAAGAAATTAATAGTTTTTTGGTATATTAGTTTTACACTTATAGTAACAAATAATATCTTGAAATGGAAAGGGACTGGAAGAAACTATGTAATTACCTATATGAAGATATATAGGCTATCCATGTTAAAGTCTTTTTATTTCACTTTTTTCTGCATTTGTAAATTGCAATTAAAAGAAAACAGGCATCAAAATCAAAAGTTTCAAAGATAACTAAAATAAATTCAAGTACAAAAATTAATAAAAAAATATATCATAATAACCTAAAATAGATATAGAGCTTGTACATTTTTTTTTACATCTTTAAGACACTTAAAAAAAAAAGAGTTCTCTTCCACGTTAAAGTCTTTATTACATTCATTCATTGATTCATTTCCTTTTCGGCTTAGTTCCTTTATTAATCTGGGGTCGCCACAGCGGATTGAACCGCCAACTTATCCAGCACGTTTTTATGCAGCTGATGCCCTTCCAGCCGCAACCCATCTCTGGGAAACATCCATCCACACACACTCATTCACACAAAGACTCATACACTACAAACAATTTAGCCTACCCAATTTACCTGTACCGCATGTCTTTGGACTGTGGGGGAAACCAGAGCACCCGAAGGAAACCCAAGCGGACTCAGGGAGAACATGCAAACTCCACACAGAAATGCCAAGCCGACCCAGCCAAGGCTTGAACCTGCGACCCAGCGATCTTCTTGCTGTGAGGCAGCAATACTACCTACTGTGCCACTGCGTTGCTGTCTTTAAATATATTTTTAAATTAGTTATAGCAGAATTTAACAAGAACATGCAAACTGCAATAATAATAATAATAATAATAATAATAATAATAATACCTAAAACAATGTATACAAAAATAAAATAAAATAAAATACCATCCCCTAAAGTTTTTTTTTTTTGCATCTGAATGTTTTGTTCTTTTATTAATTTATTTTTTATTGTAAATATGTACAAATTTAGTAAAAGAATATACATCTCACAACAATTATGAACAAATAAAACTAAATAAAAATGAGAGAAATTATATTAGTTATACAATCAAAGTATATGTCTTGACATGTATATGGTATTTTCCTATTAATATTCCATCTTCTCAAAGTCTTTTTAATTTTTATTTTTTTGCTTATGTATTATAATTTTTTTTTTACATTTATTATATAACAGAATGAAACATGATTATTTTAAAATAAATATATTTAGATTATTTACAATGGTGCTAATAAAGAGATGAAAAAAAGATAAGCAATAAAAAAACGGAAATCAAACAAAAATTAAAGAGATATCAATAGGTCATCTAATCTGAGAATATATATGTAATAGAAAAGAAATTGGGAGTGAAGAGGGTAAAAAATTATGATAGCAGCAATTTAGAGATTTAATAAATTAAGTTTATACATATTAAAGGTTGTGCAAATATGTTTTGAGTGCTTTCTTGTTAAGTCAATCTGGAATTGTAAGTATTTTTAAATCTCTTTTAGAAATGCTATAAATAATGGCCGTCTCCTTAAAGTCTTTTTTTTTTTTTATAAACTTTTATTTAGAAAAGAAAAAATGTACAATATTAATCAGGAAGTAATCTGTAGAAGACTGGAACACAAGAATATACAATTACAAAGTCATAAGAACAATAAAAAAAAGTAATAAAAAGAAAACAAAATAAAGGAGAAGTACAAAATTAAATTAAATGAAAAATTACAGAAAGCATTAATTACTAACACACTGAAAGCATTACATTTTCATTATTATTATTTCATTATTATTTTGTTATATTTTTTATTAACTTGCAGAATTTTTTGTTTGACAGACGTATACCTTTAAGCAAGGAATCAAAATAAAAAAAATGGGCAGTTGAGGGGAGGATTTAAGAAATTTTCGTTTGTGGATAAAGAATTTTGCATATAATGTAAAGAAGTTAATATATATATATATATATATATATATATATATATATATATATATATATATATATATATATATATATATATATATATATATATATATATATATATATATATATATATATATAWATATTCTTCATTTTTATTCTTGGGACTAGAATAATACCAAATGATATCTTTCAAATTAAAAATATGTATCCTTAAAGTCTTATTAAAATCAAAACATAAAATGACGTCACCCCTGACTACGCCCTCTGCTTTTAACGCCGTGTATTTTGAGGTGAGGCGCGCCGCGCGTTCACTGTTTGACGGACACTCGCAGAGATGTCAGGAATCGCTACAAAACTCCAAAAGAACCGGGCTCGAGCGGCGGGCATCGGTACCAACGCTCAAGCTGCCAAATTCCTCAACCAGGACTACGAAGCCCTCAAACGAGAGTGTCTGGAGTCCGGACGCCTGTTTCAGGATGGCATGTTTGAAGCCAATGTGTCTGCCCTTGGGTTTAAGGAACTGGGACCAAACTCGTCTAAAGTGCGAGGGGTTGAGTGGCTGAGACCCAAAGTAAGCATGAGACAACCCTTTCATTTATTAATAAACAATATTTAATCATATTTCATCAACAGTTACATATAATATAGATGTATAGAGATATATTTAGATATAACTGATGAAATATGATATAAATATGATAAAATGTTACACAAATAACTTAAAATAATACAATATATGCATATTACTTTCAATACTATTTAATAAATATTATATAAATATACTTAATTGAATCATTAAATATAGTTAATTTAAGCTAATAATTACATTGAAGTTGTGCTCTAAGTTTGTTATTATTATTATTTTTTATTAAAGGAGTTTATATAAATATAATTTAATAATACATTAAATTTTAATTGAGTCTATCTCCAGTGTATTTCCTGATGTTTTGACCTGAACATTGCTAATTAATCTGTGTTCAATAAAGAAAGGTTTATTATTCATTTATATTACAATAACCAGAGGGTTGAAGCAGTTGACTAAACGATGATATTAGTGCAAAAAACAAATAAAATGATTTTAGGAAAAAGTCTAAATCATCTTTATGTAGTGATGAAATGGTTAAACTTTGGAGTAAAGAGTTGAAAAATGTGGAATACAAATAAATAATCTATTTTTTTTCATCATGAATTAGATTGTTTTTATTGTGCATTCATTGCTTTAATTTAGCAATATTTACATGGACATTTCCCTAATTTGCATAGTAGCTTTAACCCTCATTTTTAAAGCACTAAGGTAAACACATGCACATTCAAACAGAATGTAGTTTTGCTTTTTTCTACCTCTTTTTTTAGCATTTCTTGCTGAAGGCCTTCATACCTTTCTCAACTTGTTAGGTTAGTCATAACTGACCATTAGTTTCTTGTGTCTGGGTGTGTTCGCCAACATTTTTGAAATTTACTTATGTGTTGATTTTTTTTTTCATTTACTTGTGTATTTTAATTACTTACATATTTACTTGCGTATTTATTTATTTACTTATGCATTTATTTATTTATTTACTTACATATTTATTCATTTATTTACTTATGTATTTATATTTTTATATATTTATTTATTTAATTATGCATGTATTTATTTATTTACTTATGCATTTATTTATTTATTTATTTACTTAAGTTTTTACTTACGTATTTACTTATGTATTTATTTACTTATGTATTTATTTACTCACGTATTTATTTACTCATGTATTTATTTATTGATTTACTTATGCATTTATTTATTCATTTATTTACTTGCATATTTATTCAAGTGTTTATTTATTTTCTTACGTATCCATTCATTTATTTACTTACATATTTATTTATTTATTTATTTATTTACTTACATATTTATTTATTTATTTATTTATTTATTTATTTATTTATTTATTTACTTACGTATTTATTAACTAATTAATTTATTTATGTACCTACGTATTTATCTGTTTATTTATTTAAATATTTATTAATTTATTTACTTTATTTTTACTTTCGTATTTATTTATTTACTTACTATTTATTAATTAATTAAATACTTTTGCATTTATTTGTTTATTTACTTACATATTTATTTATTTACTTATTTATTTTTTATTTACTTCCATTTTTTGATTTAC
Organism: Danio rerio; assembly: GCF_049306965.1. Classification (NCBI taxonomy): domain Eukaryota; kingdom Metazoa; phylum Chordata; class Actinopteri; order Cypriniformes; family Danionidae; genus Danio; species Danio rerio. The sequence continues at coordinate 27,187,170 of NC_133197.1, forward strand.
TATTGCATTTATTTATTTACTTGCATATTTATTAAATTACTTATGTATTTAATTATTTATTATATTATTTATTTATTTGTTTACGTAATTGTTTATTTACTTATGCATTTATTTATTTATTTATTTATTTATTTATTTATTTACTTATTTATTTATTTACTTATGTGTTTATTTATTTACTTACAGTTGAAGTCAGAATTATAAGCCCCCTTATTTATTTTTTCTATGTTTTCTGTTTAATGGAGAGAAGATTTTTTCAACACATTTCTAAACATAATTATTTTATTTTATTAATTAAATAATTGTAATAACTAATCTCTAATAACTTAAGCTAATAATTCTGACTTCAATTGTATGTATTTAATTATTTATTAATTTGTTTATGTATTTATTTATTCACATATTTATTTATTCACATATTTATTTATTTATTTAAATATTTGTTTATGTATGTATTTATTTATTTATTGTGATCAGAAAGATGCACATTTACTGGCAGTCTATCCAACAGTCTCCATGTAATGTGGTTTCAGAAAAACCAATACTGTATGGCTCAGCATTTTCAAATACAATTCAAGCAGACAATAAAGAACAAAACATCCTTCCTCACTAACCATGCAAAGCCATGACTTATTAGTCATAACTCGACAAACCGCTTCTGAGCCGAACAGAGCAGGAAGTTATGGAAAAATACATTCTTTTACTACTGTAAATGTTCTGTGCTTATACTTTGTGAGCATGATAATGCATTCACTCTCACCAGAAGACCTTTTAGAGTCAATTAGAGTAAATATGATCCTTGCTGTGTGGTGTGACTGATGGTTATTTATTGTTCATTTCAGGAGTGCTGTAGCTGGACTCATATTGTTAACTGTATTCTTTTTTTATAACTGTATATTAGGGCTGGGCAATCTATCATTTTAGCATCGATATCGCAATATGCACATTCACATTAATCACATCGGAGGAAGTGTTTCTATGTTGGGAGTGGGACTATGGTTGCAGGAGCCACAGTTCAGCAAGTAAAATATTTTTGGATTCACTGAAGAGTTTGTTTAGCCATAATGAAGTGAAAGTTTGTAATTTGCATGTTTTTTTTAAGGTCAGTGACTATGTAAGCATTCAGGTCTGTGAGTGTAATGTATATAGGCACAAGCAATTGTACTGACTGTGACTTTATTAAAGATGTATTTATGAAAATATTTATACAACGAAGACTATACAGTGTTATTTTACATTTAAATATTACATATCTGTACCTAAAGACTGTGATGTAAAATATTTCACTTCTATCTATCCAATAATATTCCAGAATAATAGTATTCTGCCTGTAGCACTTTGAGTATAAAAAAGCACATTACAAATAAAATGTATTATTATTATTATTATTATTATTATCCCTGTAATCTTCCAGAATAATTTCAATTCTTTTAAATTAATTAATTGCTTCTAAATAGATCTATCTGGTGAAATTGTATTTTTATCGCAATAAAAATTGCAGAAAAACAAAATATTGCAATGTAATTTTTTCCAATATCGTGCAGCCCTAATATATTATATACCGTTGAATTAAAAAATATTAGTCCTCCTGTATTTTTTTATTCTTTTTCAAATATTCCTTTTCGAAAAGCAATGTTTAACAGACTAAGAAAAACATGCACAGTATTTACAATAATATTTTTTCTTCATCTGGGGAAGTCTTATTTCTTTTTAGCTGGGATATAAAGCAGTTTTGAATTTTTTTAAGACAATTTCAAGGTTAATTTTATTACCCCCTTAAGAAAGATTTTTTTCCGGTTTTCTGCAGAACAAACTACTGTTATTCAATAACTCTTCTAATTGATCTAACTTGTCTAGTTACGTAAATACTATTATTGTGCAAAAAAAGTAGAAAAAATATTAGGTAATGTCACCATGGCAAAGACAAAAGAAATTAGGTATTAACCTTTTTTTTTTTTTTTTAATGTGTTAATATTTAAAATTTCACAGGATGGTGACAATATAACGTAAATCCAAGAGAAGAAATGTACGGTAAATTAAATGTTTGCACAAATTTCAGAGTTTCCAGTCTGATCTCATGAGGAAATGTAAGTATATGTTTAGTGGCTAATAGTGGCAGTGGAATTCAAAATACAAGTCGTACAAATTGTATGATTTTTTTTCAAGGAGGCATGGCACCCAACACCACCCCTAAAGAAAATCATACTTAATTGTATGAATGAGATTGAATGGATTCCTACGAATTAGCCACTAAATCATAAAGTTATGAATTTCCAATGAGATTGTGTTGGAGTGTCTGACTGTAATGTAAAAAAATGGCAACTGTATTTTCCAGAACTTTACAGTTAAATACTGTGGAAACTGTAAAGTAATTTTCTACTTTACTATTTTATTATATATCATTATACACCAGTGTTTTGAAGAACTAACACTACACATCATACGGTACCTTTGGTTGTACAGAGAAAAACACCACCATTAGCAGGTGCTCATTCACACAACTACTAAACACACACAAAAATAAGTAAAGCCATAAACATTATATTTCAACATTAGATGTACACAGTAAAGAATATCTGTAAATTTTTCAGTAAAAAAAACAGCAGCTGTGGTTGCCGGAATATAACCGTTTAAAATACGGTAGGAACATAAAAGAAATGGCTACATTTAATAGTAAATTTTACATACAATTGTTTTAAAGTACAACCATTTACACAACTTCAATTTGTTACACAGACAAAAACAACCATAAGTAGGTGTGAATGAGAAAGTCATATGATGAACAGAAAGTGTCTCAGTGCCTTAAAGTTTAAATAAAAATAAACACAATAATAAGCATAATTTATCACAATTAGATGCAACATGAAACTATGATATGCAAAAATCAAGGGGAAAAATCTAAAAAAAAAAACATATAATGACAACAGAAACGCATTAAAAACTGATGTCATGCAGGAATTTCTGGGAAAGTGAATTTGCAGTTATTCACCATATATTTTAAGGAAATTGTTAAACAGGTTATGTTGATTTATTTTTTTTTTATCGTGGCTTTTTTATGTACATAACTAATAAGAAAAAAAAGCCTAAAAAAAGAATCATAGTAGTGTCAACAAAAAGGCATATAAACTGAAGTGTCATGAAGGGGATTCTAAAAATTAATCGCAAATATTAATAAAGCTTACTGTTTACCAGGTTACAGATTTTTACTGTAGTATTTTTCCAGTTTTGTACAGTTCCGTCATTTGTTTACCATTGGCTTCAATCCTGTAATTTGGGTTTTGTAACAAAAAAGTATTATTTTTCATAAATTAACAGGTTAATAAGTCCAAACCAATAAAATAACAGGAATTTGTTATTATTTATTATTTTAGGTATTTTTATAACCTTGTTATTGCACAGTTTTCTCCCTGTTAAGGAAAATATAACTTTAAATTGTAACGTCCAGAAAGAAAACTTCCCACGATGAAAATACAAAATAGTTATATTCCAGCTTTCCATTTTAACAGCTCAATCATTCACCTCTGGTTACTGTAATAATTAATCACTTAAAATCGATTTGCGTTGGATCAGTTGAACTGTATTCAGTTCAAATTTGCAGTCCTCTTACGTGTCCTTTTGCATGTAAAGGGTCATTCGTTTGAGGTAAACCTGTGATTCTTGTTTTTTAATTGTATGTTTTGTCACGCAGCAACTGACGTCCAACCCAACATTCATTAGTGGGGGAGCGACTAGAACAGACATCTGCCAGGGTGCTTTGGGTGAGTCTGTTTGCATAGTCACAAATATTAGCCCATTGTTGAGCTGCTGAAACTTTAGAAATGATGCACACAAAGGACCCTGTATAGAGCTGTCAACCAGGTACGTTAGAGAACAGAATTCCAGTTGTAGAAAATGGAAAAATCTGACCTTTTTTGTGTAGGTTGCAACTCTAAATCCAAACTAACACATCCTGCTAAACCCGCTTTACTCCATACACTCCAAACAAGGGTGTCTAATTATGATCTTCTCTCCTACTCCACAATTTGTTTTACTGTTGACGCCACTGCATGACAAGCAGTTTTAAGATTTTAATCTACACTGTGAAAAATACTGGGTTCCACACAATTCCTTCATGTTTCCCTAACACAAATTGACTAAGTTAACTTAATGTTTGTTTGTTTGTATGTTTGTTTGTTTGTTTGTTTGTTTTTACAAATTTAAGTGGATTAAACATAAAACAATTAGGCTGTCAGAAGGAAAACTTAATAATTGTGTTGTTTCAGCTCATTTTAAATAAGTAGTTTGGACAAGCACCAATAGTCATTTGTGTGATAGAGTGTAGTATCTTTTCCATCAAGTACTAGTGCTTCAGTCTCTACATCTGCTAATAATTTAATGTTAATCCATTACATGTTACATTGTAAAAATGGCCATGATTTTAATGGTAAAAAACTGTAAAAATGCTACAGTACAAATCCGTAACCTGGTTAATGGTATGTTATCTAAATATATACGGCGAATAACCGTAAATTGACTTTCCCAAAATTCTCTGTATGGCACATAACTTTTTTTGCATTTGGTTGACATTAATAGGGATCTTTTTAGTTGTTTCCCCATCAGTTATGTACATTAGAGATTTATGCTACATCTAATGTTGATAAACAATGTTTATTTCATGACTTTAATTTGATGCGTGTTACCATACTGGTGTTTAGCAGCTGTGTGAATGACACTTCTATGTGCTGATACTCTTTTCTGCTTGTGGGAAAAGTTGATTGTGATGAGCATTGGCTCATCATGTAACTTCCTCAACACCACCTGCATGTGGGTGTGCTAACGTGTCTAACTGTGTAACAAAAGATGTGAAGATATATTACCTCTATAAATTAATAAAATACGTTAATTTACCGTAAAACTGAAAAATTACTTTTACGGTTTGTACCGTGTTTTTAATGGTAAACTACTGGTAAACACAGCTGCCGTTTTTTTACCGTAAATTTTACGGATTTATTCTTTACAGTGTAGATACTGATAACTATTAGTACTTAGTCATTAGATACCGGTACATATTCATTATAAATTAACACTTTATATAACGATTATAACGTTCATAACGTTCAGCTGGTTAAATCTACTTTCCTGCAATAGATAAAGAACAATGCACACAATGCTTGTCATTAATCACAATTTATCGCTGGGTCGAGTCCCGGCTGGGTCAGTTGTGTTTCTGAGTTTGCATGTTCACCCCGTGTTCACGTGGGTTTCCTCCGGGTGCTCCGGTTACCCCCACAGTCCAAACACATGCGCTATAGGTGAATTGGGTTAGCTAAATTGTCTGTAGTGTATGTGTGTGAATGAGTGTATTTCCCAGTAATGTGTAAAACATATGCTGGATAAGTTGGCAGTTCATCCCGTATGGCAGAGGATTAAACTGAAAGAAAATGAATGACATACATAAACACTAGCAAAGCATAATGTTCATGGCTTGTAAAATACATGCTGACATCTGGGGAGATAGCATTATAACTATTTGGCATATTATTGGACGATGTGCTTTATTCATGTTACCATTTAGGTTACTGAAATATTTACTCTATTCCTCTTCCTGCTAAACAGCCACTTTCTTTCATGCATTGCAGGGGAAATTGATGAATTAACATGTTGTAAATCCAGCAGCTGTAATTTTTTCACTGGCTATCAATCAGGCTAACAAGACTGCACCAATCACAAATCAATTATTTGATATGCGATGGATGATTGATGTAATCATGTTAGCCTGATTGAGAGCCTGTGAAAAAATTACAGATGCTAGATTTACAACAATTCATCAACTCACACAGTAATAGTATTTAAAACTGTATCTTTTTCAGTATCTGTGAAAGGGTTTATTTGATAGTAATACCTATAAAATGGATAATATATTTAATATAATATAATAATATAATATATAATATAGTATATAATATAATATATATATTGACATGAATTATTCTGTTTTGACTAGCATTTCAATTTTGACTAGTAAATATTGTTGTATGCTATTGTTGAAGTTATCGATGTTTGAGGGATGAACTTTTTTTTAGGTGACTGTTGGCTTCTAGCGGCCATCGCTTCTCTTACTCTCAACCAGGATGTGTTTGCTCGTGTCGTGCCGGCTGGTCAGAGTTTTGATGGCGACTATGCTGGGATATTTCATTTTCAGGTTAATAACCTTCCTTTCACATAAAACCCAACACATAAAATAAAATATAACAAGATGTATGATTTACTTAAATATATTTAAGTAGTCACTACCTATATATATATATATATATATATATATATATATATATATATATGTGTGTGTGTGTGTGTGTGTGTGTGTGTGTGTGTGTGTGTGTGTGTGTGTGTGTGTGTGTGTGTGTGTGTATATGTGTATATATGTGTGTTAATATACTGTATATGTATATATATATGTGTGTGTGTGTGTGTGTGTGTGTGTGTGTGTATATATGTGTATATATGTGTGTTAATATACTGTATATGTGTGTGTGTATGTATGTATTCCCTAATTAGCTTTTAATTATTATTTTGTTTACTTTTTAACCTACTGTTTTAAAAACTATTACTATACTATTACTACTGTAACTACTATTACTATATTATAATTTTATTTGTTTGCATTATTTCATCATTTAAATTAGCTTAATTCCATCAATAATTTATTTAATTAAACTGTTATATACATTTAAGAATGACATTTCTTATAAAAAAAATACAGTTTAAAATGCTTATGTGTCTGCAAACCAGTATTCTGAACCAAATTAGGATTATAGTTTTCTTTGTTTTTACAATAAGATATATTCTTTAATTTTCTCTTTATTTTCATTTTCAGTATGACTGTTGTTGTTAATGCAAAGTTTTCCAATCTTAAGGCTATGATAATAACTATTTTATTTTAGGCTGCTTTTCATTATTTAGCTACATATCTATCTCTAAGAAAACTATTGTACTGTTACAAACATTTTATATTAAATCTATCTACAAACCAATGCCAATTTATCATTATTTAAAGGAACACTCCAGTTAAAAAAATAGACTAATTTTACAACTAAACAGTTAAAACAGTTGAGTGTGAGCATTTTTTAATCAAATCTCCAGGTCTGGCGGGAGCACTTTTAGCTTAGCATAGATCCTTGAGATGGATTAGACCATTAGCATCTAGCTTAAAAATCATCAAAGAATTTCAATTATTTTCCTATTTAAAGCTTGACTCGTACATTGTGTACTAACACAATATGGCTGGGAAATACACTTTCATTCGAATGTAATAATCAAGTAACGTTGCTGCTATACCTGTGTCACGATCACCAGCGATCCAGCCTGTGCAGACGGTAAACACACAGTGTTTTGCATAGAACTACAAATCCGCCATTAAATGGACTACAAGATACAGTCATGCACCACTCACACACCTGGCCCAGATCCCCATCATTGCAGAAAGACACAGCTGAAGCTACTCATAAACTGATTACAGGACTATTTATACAGCACACACACACACACACACACACACACACACTAATGCTGAGTCTTGTAAACTGTATAGTGAACATTACGACGTGGTTTCCTTGCCTTGTCTTGCCGTGTTTTTGACCCTCGCCTTGATTGTTTGTTTACGTTGCCTGCTGCCAGCCTGTACTGACCATCTGCCTGTTATTTGACTACGACTCTGAATTTTCTGTGTACATCTGTTTGCCCGGTGTTGACCATTGCTTGCCTGACCATCCTTCTAATTACCCTGCTTTTGCATTCACACTCCCTGTTGTTAGCATCCCTTCACATTACTAACTGCAACATTAACGATGATATTTTGAAACACATGAAAATAATCCACAGCCTGGTAACTGAAAATTATCTAAACCTTTGCTCTAATACAATTTAATGATTAATGCTATGCTAAAACCACTCTCGCCAGACCTGGAGATCGCATTAAAAAATGGTAAAACTCAACTGTTTATACTGTTCAGTTAAAAAATGAGCCTATATCAGTGTTTCTTTGAGGATGTGTCTTATTATTCAGCTACATATTTCTCTCTTTAAAAAGGACTTTGGAAGTGTTGTTAATCTGCTCGACATTAGTCCGTCAATATGTTTATGTTTTGTGAATGTTCAAACATGTCCCTCGTCTCCTCAGTTCTGGCAGTTTGGTGAATGGGTGGATGTGGTCATTGACGACCGACTGCCGGCCAGAAAAGGAGAGCTGCTATTCGTCCACTCGGCCGAGGGCTCTGAGTTTTGGAGCGCTCTATTAGAAAAAGCCTATGCAAAGTGAGTATTTGCTGATCAGCTAAACAGATTAAATGTCATAGCCTCATGCTCATTTAGCATGGCAAGTGGCTTCCTCAGAAATATTGCGCTTGTTAATCCATCATGTGTCAGTTTCTGATTAAATCAAGAGAATAAATATACTATTGTATGCTCACAGTGTGCTTGAATACAACTACAACTGAAAAATCATAACCATAATGTTTATATCAGTGCCAGATGCTCAGACGGTGATTCATCTTTTATGAATGATTCAAATCTTGAAGTCCAGAGACTGGTGATCCCCATGATTTTGTAAAAGATTAGCTTTAATGCGTGACACAAACAGGGATATTGTGGTTAATGAAAACTAAAATTGTTGGTCAAAAACATTTCCGTTAACTGAAATAAAATAAAGATTTCATAATAAATGAAAAGCTAAAACTTAATAAAGTAGCAAAAACTAACTATAGACACTGACAATTTGCAATTGTTAGTTTTACTTATTTATTCTGGGGTGGAAAATCTGACCTGCAGCTGTTTAGAGAGACACAATTGGATGGCACTTTAACAGCCAAACACTTCAGTCAAGCGCAAGGTTATGTACAAAAACTAAAAAATAAACCGTGTTTCATGTTTTCTTCATCTGCCAAAAAATGTTTAACTAGGCATGTTTGATTACCTTTAAATGAAGATGTTTCATAATTTCATATGTTGCTGTGCAAACAATCTTTAAGCCTGGTTTATACTTCTGCATACTGTTTGTGTTGCTCTGCAATAACACTTCTAAAACGCAAGATGGCAGAAGGTTATGTTTCTCTGTGTATCGAGTTTCTTCACGGGTGTTTTGTTTTTTCTGAACGTTACCTTAATGTACAAGTGGCTCAAACTTGCTCATTTTGTGGCAGGAATCGGCGACTGCGCAACAACTTTAATAATAAGGTAAACACAAAACAACAGTCTCCATCTGGACCTACTTCATGGGACTCCACACTTGTAAACACTCGCTCCAACGGGTTCGCTCAGCTCTCTGTCCCGCCCACACTCTTTAGTGATACCAAGCTGACCAATCACAGAGCTTGTGCTATGTTGCAATGTGTAGTTACATTTTTTGAGAGGTGTGCATCAGCCTCGGTGTCTGCGACCATGTGAAGGCTGCGTATAAATCAGCCTTTAGAATGAATAAACCCAGTGTTACAAACATCACGCCTTAACAAGTATATAAAAACGATAAATAACGATAAATAACATTCCTCGTTCTCAGGCTGAATGGCTGCTATGAAGCTCTTTCTGGCGGCACCACCACTGAAGGTTTTGAGGATTTCACTGGAGGCATCGCTGAGGTTCACGAACTGCCCAAAGCGGGTCCAAACCTCTTCAAAACTATCCAGAAGGCTTTGAGTTGGGGCTCATTGCTGGGCTGCTCCATAGATGTGAGAAATGTCTTATTTATATCGACCTTTGGTAATATGGAGGTGCTGGTGGATGCATGTTTGTGTTTGCACTCTCAAACGTTTCTGTTTAGAGCATCTGTTCACAGGCATGTCTGTTGGTTTTTTTGAACACAATGGCCAATCAGAGGTGTTTGAAAAGTATCTTATTTGCAATTTGTAACAGCATTTCTAAACATAACAGTTAAATAACTGATTTATTTTTGTCATGATGACAGTAAATAATATTTGACTAGGTATTTTTCAAGACACTTCTATACAGCTTAAAGTGACATTTAAAGGCTTAACTAGGTTAATTAGGTTAACTAGGCTGGTTAGGGTAATTAGGCAAGTTATTGTACTGTATAACAATGGTTTGTTTTGTAGACTATCGAAAAATATATAGCTTAAAGGGGCTAATAATTTTGTCCTTAAAATAGTGCTTAAAAATAAAAAAAACTGCTTTTATTCTAGCATAAATAAAACTAATAAGACTTTCTACAGAAGAAAAAAAATATTATCAGACATACTGTGAAACTTTCCTTGCTCTGTTAAACATCATTTGGGAAATATTTAAAAAAGAAAAAAGATTTTAAAGGGGGGCTAATAATTCTGATTTCAACTGTAGATTTTGTCTCTAAAAAGAAAGAATTGGCTTTAAATTGCCTCGACACATCGTTATACTTTTGCATGTTTTGGCTTCTACTGCTGTTTGTCAACATAATCAAAAAAACACATTTACAAAAATCCTGCCTGCCCGCGACACAAACAATCTGAAATGGACATTTTGTTTCTGACACAAAACAAGTAAGAAAGACCAATCAAACCTAATCAGACCTTAAGCCCCGAATTGATTCAAACAAACCATATAGAAATGATAAAAAAATTATTAAATGCAAATTATGATAAAAAAAGACAATGTTTCCTGACGTCAGATGCATTTAAACATGTTGTAGGGGAGTTTTGGGGTATTTTAAAGTACCACGTGATGTGCTGATTAAGTCAGTACCGCTCAAAATGTTTATGAATCTTCTGTTTTTCACAAACAAAGGCGTTTAAATTTTGTATTAAGATGTGTTTTTGTTAATCCAATTACAAGTGGATGATACTAAATACTGGTGTAAAGGGGGTCCAAAATATTTCTAATTTATCCACTTTTGAGCACTTACAGAATACCACATTTAACTAGACACAATCTTGTGGCTGAATAGTACGTAGGTTAGTGTATGCTCCCTTCATTCTTTTTTTTTTCTATCAGGCATTTTTATTCTGCAATAACAACTGCCTGGATGTACTTTATTCTGTACTTAAACTGTGTTCAGTATTGCGATATGTATTGTATTAAATCGTGATTAAATAGTGATTTAACCTTGTTAAGTAGACCAGTGTCAAATACTGTGCAGACATTAGAAGAATAGTAAATAAAGTGCGGAATTAACTCTTGAAACTAACAACTGACAGTGAAGAATACAGTACAGGAAACTGTGGTCACATGTCAAAACAGCATAGTAAATTACACAAACAGAATCTGGGCCTGGTTTAATTGCACAACATTGTTATTAGTATGATTGTGTAACTGGCATCTGGTGTGTTACTGATTTACCGTTTAGTTAAGCAAAACCGGTTTGATGTGTGGATGTAATTTCTGTTTTATTTTCGCTTTGCTTTAGATCACAAGCTCATCTGACTCAGAGGCCATTACTAGTCAGAAACTGGTGAAAGGACACGCCTACTCGGTTACAGGAGCTGAGGAGGTCAGTGCTGGCTACAAATTGGTTTGCATGTGAAGTGCAGTTTAACATATGATTAATTGTTAACTGGTGTCTGCACAGGTTGAATACAGGGGTGACTTAACCAAACTGATTCGCATCAGGAACCCCTGGGGGCAGGTGGAGTGGACGGGACCCTGGAGTGATGGGTGGGTAACCTGTTTTTTAGGATATAACTACATATTTCATGTCTGACTATTAGGGGTGTAATGGTTTATAAAAGTATGTTTTTAATACAGTACAATCTTTAGGTTCTTTGTGTAAAAATATTGGTAACTCTTTGGTTTGAGTAACAAGTCACACAATATACGACCTGTTTATCAGCACTTACAATGTATGATCTCATTTTAAAACCCTAATCATACCCAATGCTCAAACCCAACTGCTACCTTACTACATTGTAAAGAATATCTGTAGATTAGCAGTTTTCTATATTTTGTGTTTCATGTTTTTATTTTTCTCCATTTATTTATGGTTTTGAATTGCATTATGGGACTTTGATCTTTTTCCCAACAACTTTTAAGCTTGAAAAGTGTGAAAAAGTGACTTTTATGAAAATTTTTAATAGTTTAAAGTGACATATTGTCTGGGTTGGTGTTACAGTATACAGCATATTATGCTACAAAAACCTTGTAATAAACTGCCAGTGCATTGTCTGTTATTTTACAGACTTATTTCTCTATACATTATTTCTTAAACATTATGTTATTTCTGTAATGATGGGTCAGATGAAGAGGGATCCATTTGCAGCGTCTTTTTCAAAGTGACGACAGACAGACAAACAGAGTGTTGATTAACAGCAGACAGTGACAAATGACAACACTCTTTCAAAGTCGGATGACAAGTAGGTAGGCGGCAACAGTGGATAAACGACGAGACAGACGATGGGTCAAGGCAGGCAGCATAGAATTACAAAAGTAAACAATCAAGAGTCTGGGCAGGGAACGAAAGAATTGTTAATCAGGTAATCAGTCCAAATCGCAAATATGGTCTACCTGAAAAAAAATCTTGTCATCGACCCCAGTTGTAAGAGCAACAAATAATAACTTGACTTAATTGATCACTTGGAAATGTGGCAGAAGGTAGATTTTTCAGATGAATCATTTGCTGAACTGCATCCCAATCATCACAAATACTGCAGAAGACCAACTGGAACCCGCATGGACGCAAGACTCTCACAGAAATCAGTCAAGTTTGGTGAAGGTAAAATCATGATTACATTCAGTATGGGGGTATGCAAGAGATCTGAAGAGTTGATGGCAACATCAACAGCCTGAGGTATCAAGACATTTGTACTGCCCATTACATTACAAACCACTGGAGAGGGTAAATTCGAGAATAGCGCTCCTTCTCATACCTCCACAACAAAGTTCCTGAAAGCAAAGAAAGTGCTCCAGGATTGGCCAGCCCAGTCACCAGACATGAACATTACTAAGCATGTCTGGGGTAAGATGGAGAAGGCATTGAAGATGAATCCAAAGAATCTTGATGATCTCTGGGAGTCCTGCAAGAACACTTTCTTTGCCATTCAAGATGACTTTATTATTAAGTTATTTGCGTCATTGCAGAGATGTATGTATGCAGTTGTCTGAGCTCATGGGAGTCATACAAAATATTAATTATTTTTCCACTGCACCATGATTTTATATTCTATACTGTAAATTATTTTTGTTAAGTGACAAGACTTTTGTCTAAGCAAAGTCAACTTACTGTCATAATTAAACAATTCAAAATCAAGGCATGATCATATTTTATTTAGGTAAAATAAGCATGATCTAGAGGCCTTTGTCTTTCATATTAGCCACTTTTGATACCAAATGATCAACTAGGAGTCAAGTTATTATTTGCTGTTCCTAAAAATCAGACAAGACGTTTGTCAGGCAGTGCATAAACAGTCAAGACTTAGCAAGGAGTGAATGGAAAACTGGGCTTATGTGGACTTATTAAGTCCAAGTTGACTTGTGGGAAATGGAGTTGGTATAGTTCAGAATTCTAGCGAACGGGACCTCTGGTGGTCAGTGAGAGGATATCAATAAAAGTCACTGTTAAAACTACAGTGTTGAATTTTCATCATCAACAATCAAAAGAGCAGAGATCAAACTCCCATAATTTAATTAACAACCTTAAATAAACAGAAAACGTGTAAAATCACAAAATATGGGAACTGTTAATAAACAGATATTTTCAATAGTGCAACTATTAATAAGCTGCTAAGTTGTAGTTTATTGAGATAAAAGTCTTAGTTAATGGTTTGTTAATAAATCTGTAAAATTACCAAAATGACAATACTGGTAAATTAAAAAATGTGCTGCTTACACTGGGGATGACAGTATGTAATTTTCCAGAAAAGCCACCAAAATAGTGGTAAATTCTGACATCATTAACCATCAATTGCCTATTAACATCTCCGCTTTTATTATAAAGATGAAGAAGGGGTTGGTTCACAGTAGCTTAAAACACAATGAGTGATTTGTCAGGTGGTGTTGTAGAGATGCACCTCACCCACGCTTGGCTCAGATGTTGTCTTGGAGAATGAGCTGAACTGTTGTGGAAACCCTGTTTAATCCTCTGAGGTGTATAAATGCCCTCAGGTGTAGGAAGGTGTTCAGTTTATCCGCCCTCTTCGTCATGCTGTGAACTACTAACGGACTCAATAAAGAGCTTCCTGTTTTGTGTGAAAAAATAAACAGCATCAGTAATTGTATATATTTCTTGTGCAAAGATCCAACTTAAAATGATGTGAACTTTTGTTTCATAAAGGGTTAAACATTAATTGAAAGGTTTTAGTTATGATACTATATTAAATAATTTATTTATACATTTATTTAATATTTAATTAAAAAGTATGAATACATTTTTATTTGTTTGTTTTAATCAAATGTTGGACAGTTTAGTTATGTTTAATTCAATATTTTATATTGTTTGATTTATAGAAAGCATGTTTATTCATGTTAAAATATTATTTTAATGACATTAGTTTGATTGTTTATTTTTATTTGTTACAACCTGTTAGTCTAGGGTAAAAGGAACAACATTTAAAGGTGTGGTAATTTTACAATGTGATGGCGTAAGCAAAAGACATGGACAACTGAACTGCCAACAAAAGTGATTTAATGTACAAAAGGGAAAACCATAATATGATTGATAAACAGTTGAAGTCAGAATTATTAGCCCCCTTATTAATTTTTTTCCTCAATTTCTGTTTAATGGAGAGAATATTTTTTTAACACATTTCTCTACACAATAGTTTAATAACTCATAATAACTGATTTATTTTATCTTTGTCATGATGACAGTAAATAATATTTGACTAGATATTTTTCAAGACACTTCTATACAGCTTAAAGTGACATTTAAAGGCTTAACTAGGTTAATGAGGTTAACTAGGCAGGTTATGGTAATTGGGCAAGTTATTGTATAATGATAGTTTGTTCTGTAGACTATTTTAAAAAATTATAACCTAAAGGGGCTAATAATTTTGTCCTTAAAATGGTGTTTAAAAAACTTAAACGGCTTTTATTCTAGCGGAAATAAAATAAATAAGCATTTCTCCAGAAGAAAAAATATTATCAGACATACTGTAAAAATTTCCTTGCTCTGTTATACATCATTTGGGAGGGCTAGTAATTCTGACTTCAACTGTATATATATATATATATATATATATATATATATATATATATATATATATATATATATATATATATATATATATATATATATATATATATATATATATATATATATATATATATATATATATATATACATACATACATACATACACACACAAAAAGGAGTATTTACAATAATAAAAATATAGTAGCAAGTTCAAACAAAGACACAAACACTCATACACTACGGACAATTTAGCCCACCCAATTCACCTATACCGCATGTCTTTGGACTGTGGGGAAAACCGGAGCACCCGGAGGAAACCCACGCGAAGGCAGGGAGAACATGCAAACTCCACACAGAAACGCCAACTGAGCCAAGGTTCGAACCAGTGACCCAGCGTCCTTCTTGCTGTGAGGCGACAGCACTACCTACTGCGCCACTGCTTCGCCCATGATAGTAACATTTTTATTTTATATATTTTAATTTATCATCAAAATAACTATCGTATTGTACATTTTGCAAGTTTATCATTTATTGCTTTTTTTAATCCAAGAATCCACATTGCACTCCATTAAAAATGTATATATAAGATTATTATATATTATTTTCATATTATTAATATATTATTATTAAAAATGACTTAGTTTTATTATATAAAGAATTTGTGCATCAAAAAAGCTAATTAAAATGATTTTTGAAGGATAATATGACACTAAAAACTTTATAAAAAATTTCAATATGTTCTTTTTATTTAATTGATCTAACTTTAATATTTTTGGAATAAATTATATTTAAACTATTATTAAAAAATTGTGTACAATGATGAGTGAAAAGCTGAGTGAAATGTATGAGTATGAGTGAAAAGCTGCTGGCTCCAGAAACTGCAAATATGTTACAATATGTTTTTAATCTACTTTTGATCAAACAAATTTTTATAAGCCTTACTGACTCCAAACTTTATAATGATGATAGTGTACTGTACAGTATATGTGTGTGTACACTGTATGTATTTTATCTGTCTAGATAAGCAGTCATGTAATCTGTCTGCAGGTCATCAGAATGGCGTCAGATCAGTGACAGCGACAGAGAAAGACTGAGCTCCAAAGCCGAAGATGGAGAATTCTGGTAACCTACTGTAAATCTACAACCCAGTTTATGTTTTCTGGATCCTTCTAGGGTCACTGACGAGAGTGTGTTTTTCTGGAGTGCAGGATGTCTTTCTCGGACTTCATGCGTCATTACTCGCGGGTGGAGATCTGCAACCTGACACCCGATGCTCTGACAGACGAAAGTGTTAATAAATGGGCTCTGTCCAAGTTTGATGGCAACTGGAGGAATGGATCAACTGCTGGAGGCTGCAGGAATTACCCCAGTAATGAACTCAATCTACTGACTCTATAAAAATATTTTCTAAAATACATTCAACCCAGTCTCATTGCTGATATGTACCCAGGTCTACATTTCTGGTGACAGCGAAATACGTAACACAATTTAACATCACCTAGCAATTTTTTTTTTGCAAATCCACCAAAGGCCGCTGTGTATGCTTTTTGATGATCTCAAATTTCTCTTGCGCATCCTCTTCTTGCATAAATCCACCAGAGGGTGCAATATACACTTCAGTCGACCAGGTCAGCTTGCTGTCAACCGACTGGCTGACTTACCTACCCACCCCCGTCCCTAAACCCAACCAATAGTGTTTTAAAATCAATTTAGAAAAAGAATACCTGTCACAGCCACCTGATATCATCATTCATGGTTTTGCTTTTTACCTGGTCTCTCAACCCGTTCTTTACCAGACTCGAACCCTGTCGCAGTCAACTCTGCTTTGCTTCCCAAGTCCATCTGCATACTCAACGGGCTACTGGGCAATCTGGTAACACCAGAAAAGCCGTACACACGGAGGTAAGCGGTCAGTTGTTAGCGCTTAATAGAACAGAAGCCATCAGCGGCATCATACCTCCCCATAGCGTTTGCTTTATATACAAAATGGAGCTAGACGTACCTTTGGCTACATATTTCACAGTCTCCAGAAATGTAGACAGGGGTACATATCTACCTGATCCTGGGTTAAATAAGTTAAATATTTTCTGGAGAATTTGTACTAAAAAGTACAAATAATACAGCACTGTACCACTAAACTAATGCAATAACACACTGTGCAATTTTGGACACAATTTTAAAAACAAATGTATGGTGAAATTTTGAAAATCCTAAAAAAATCCCATAATCCTAGGCTAAAATCTGCAGTCCATGACTGACATGTTTATTACAGTTGATTAATGGATTGGCAATTAAGTTCATCCTCCTAGAAATGCCATCAAAAGTGGAAAACGTTGGTCAAAACATACATTTCCAATCCACTACCTTGTTCTAAAACATTGGCATAGAGCAGGGGTGGGCAAACTCGGTCCTGGAGGGCCGGTGTCCTGCACAGTTTAGCTAATCAAACACACCTGCTTATAGATTTCTTGTGATCTTAAAGACACTGATTAGCATGTTCAGGTGTGTTTGACTAGTGTTGGAACAAAACTCTGCAGGGACACCGGCCCTATAGGATCAAGTTTGCCCATCCCTGGCATAGACCATGCCTGGATTTTGCTTAAAATTCAGATATATTTTGCAATACTTATTTTGACTTTCATTTAATTTAGATTGATGATGCATAATTCTTAATGAGTATTCTTCTGTGAGTATTGATTGCTGTCAAATCTGACAATTGATATCTTAAAGTGTGACATGGGATGATGTTCGTACAGTATGACTAGGTACTATCGCAAAGGAAAATAAAATGTCACAGTGTGTGAGCCTGGCTTAAAGAAAGCATAAATAACAATCGATTTATTTACATTTAATTTTAATAAACAAAAAAGAGAAAAAGTATACCAAGCAAAAATACAACACAAATTAATTTTAAACAAAAGCAACGACAACAACAACAACAACAACAAAAAAAGAACGATTGATACAAGAAACGTAAAAAATGACATCAAAGACTAAACAAAAGTATACACTATTGACAACAAAAAAATTTGGCAAAATAACAGTGAACCAAAACATAAACAAACGCAATAAAAAAATACTATAGACAATGAAAAGATGTTTAGCTACAACTTAAACATTTCTAGCAGGCACAGGACGTCAACATGATGTCAGATTGGCGTTGTACCCCAACATCATGGGATGTTGCATTTTGTTTGGAAATGAAAATCAGTTTGACGTCAGAACCCAACGTCAGGCCGACATCAATGTCCAACATCCAACCTAAAATCAACCAAATGTCAACATTAATGATGTTACAGCTTGACGTTGTGTGAACGTTACTACTATGACATCTATCAGAAGTTGGATTTTGGTTGTCATACCTGATGAGTAAATGTTAGTATTTGACGTCAATACGACGTTGGTTTAAGATGTTGGCTCGACGTTGGATTTTGGTCACTTTCCAATACAACCTAAAACCAACCAAGCATCACCATTTGATATTGTTGTCGGACATCAAAATAAGGTTTTCCTTAGACACTAGATGTTGAATTTTGGTCACCTGAAATCTAACCTAATATTAATGTCTTATGCTGTTGTGTGCCTGCTGGGTTTTTGTTTGGTAATGAGTCTGACCGCCAATATGTTCCTGACAGACTCGTTCTGGATGAATCCTCAGTTTTTGATCAAGCTGGAGGAGCAGGACGATGACCCGACTGATAATGAAGCAGGATGCAGCTTCGTTGTCGGATTGATCCAGAAGAACCGCCGCAAAATGAGGAAGGTCGGAGAGGACATGAACACCATCGGCTTCGCAATCTATGAGGTGAGCAGCCTAAAACAACTCTCGTAATGACTTTACAGTCTAAACCACTTTCTAGCCTATTCTAGCCAAGAGATGTCAGAAGTAGTCAGTAATACATTATGAATAAATATTATATGTTGTCCACAGGTTCCTGACGAGGTATGACCTGCTAAAGCACAAAAATATCCAAACATGCAGCACAACTTCCATATGGCTGAGTCCTGTTTCATTTTTTAAATTCTTTTCTATTTTTTCAGCTAAATTTCTCTTTGTAGAGTTTTAAAGTTACTATCACCAAAGTCTAGTGAGACCTTCGGGTAAAATTAAGTGTTATACTAAATCTTTTTTTAACTTACAAAATTTACAGTTTTCCAAAAATGATTAGGGAACTTTGGAAAAGATCTTTTTCATGGGTGAAAATGACAATATTAGAAATTCTACAACTTAACATGCTAGAGACGTCCCACATAGCAAAATATCTCTGGCCCAGCTCTGGCCCACACAATCAGCTTTTGCTTGGCCCACATGCTGCAGTAATTTGCTGCATATGACTGGACCAAGTCTGGCTTCCAAACAAGGGCTAAACATGGACAATATCTGGGCCAAGTCGTAGCCAATTACTGAGCCTGAACTGGGCCAGATATGTTGGTGTGTCACGACTGCAATGAAATTGATAAACCCATAAATCATTGCGCTTTAGGCATGCTAAAGGTGTGCTTCTTCTCGAATCGACCTGATTGTTAGAATTGTTTTTCTTTATCTGAAAATAATATAAATGTATATTTAATGTGGGTCAAGATAAACTTACATGACCCACATATCAATTATTAACATCTGGGCCAAATACTACAATTTACATTTGGACCAAGTATTGTGTGCTGCCTTAAAGGTGGTGCCACCTCTGCCAAACCAGGACCATGATTGACCCACATAATGTATGCCTGTGCTGGTAGAATGTCTGCTGTTATGCCAAATCTGGGCCAGAATTTGTTGCTATGTGAATGCAGGAAATATGCAAGCAGTGTGTTTATTTTAGGAATTTGCTGACTCATGTAGTGCAAATTTAATGACATGCTACTTCATGCTAGCAACATCTTTGCTACTTGCAAATCATGCCAAAACATTCCAGAAACATGTAAATTCATGGTAACAATATGCTAGCCATGGGAGGAACATGCTTGCGGTGTGCTAATTTTAGATAACTCCTAGGTAACTGCTTACAGTATTGGTTATTCATCCTAACAACATGCTAAACACACCAGAAATATGCTGATTCATAAAAATATTATGTTAATCAGATGCTAGTAATGTGTTGATGAAAATGATAATTATATGCTAATTAATGCTAGAAATGTGTTAACAATGTGCTCATTGATTACAGAAACTTAATTCTAATAAATACTATAACTTTTAGTAACATGCTAATTCCTGACATTGTGATTAAATATTTAAAACATGCTAACAATATGCTAGCCATGTGGATTATGTGAATAATCAAAATCAAAAACAGTTTTTTTATATCCTTGAATGGATGTAAACCTACTGTAGGAAACACAAACAACATTAGCACAACTAGCATAATATGGATGCTTAATAAAGAAAAATTGACACTCAGCATTGTGTTGCAGTTTGTGGGACAGAGGAACGTTCACCTGGATCGTAACTTCTTTGTGCGACATGCTTCAGCTGCTCGCTCCGAGACCTTCATCAACCTGCGGGAGGTTTGCTCTCGCTTCTGTCTGCCGCCCGGCGAGTACCTCATCGTACCCTCCACCTTTGAGCCCAACAAAGATGGCGACTTCTGTGTGCGCGTTTTCTCCGAAAAACAAGCAGAGTTCCAGTGAGTTCATGAATACAATTTAGCCTCACAGTGAGTAGCCATCTACCCTAAAGAAAGATGAACTCTTCTCACTAATCTGTTTTCTAGAGAGCTTGATGATCCTGTCGAGTCCAAGGTCGCAGAGGTAAATGTTTTCAACATGAATATGATACTGTATTATTACACAAAAATGCTTTATTTTGATTTTTATTCTTGTAGATTGAGATAAAAGAGGGAGATATCGATAGCCGGTTCAGGAATCTGTTCAAGCAGCTTGCTGGAGCTGTGAGTATTACAGGATATGGATGCAATCTTATAATTTGTGTTCAAAATTGTTTTTATAATCCATATCCAATCTTTTTTTATCCACTAGGACAGTGAGATCTCTGCATTTGAGCTGCAAAAAATCCTGAACAATGTGATAGCTAAACGTAAGCATTAATATGATAACCTTTATAGGCCATTTTTGCCACTTTTACCATATAGATTAAACTGTTGACGGTTTTTAATTACTGTTTCAAGGCAAAGATATTAAAACTGACGGATTTAGCTTGGAGACCTGCCGCAACATGGTGAACCTACTGGACGTATCCTTTTTAATAACTCTGCAGTATACAGTGAACTTGATCAGTTTAATATGAAAAGGTTGAAATTTTTGGAGGTACAGTAGTAAAACTAAGATGCTGCTGTTGCATTTTTCATGTGTTTTATTTGAATTATTCATTCGTAACTATGTTTTAAATATCTAGATTATGTATTTTTTACGCAAACATTTTTAAGGGATTAATATATATTTTACAGATTAATTAATATTTCGGGATTTTTATTTCAATTAATGTTTATTTTATGTCAAGTAACAACAATGGTTTTGTATTTTTAGTTTTACTTAACTATAATAATGGTAATAATAATAATAACAACAGGCAACACAGTGGCTCAGTGGTTAGCACTGTCACCTCACAGCAAGAAGGTCGCTGGTCCGAGTCACGGCTGGGCCAGTTGGCATTTCTGTGTGGAGTTTGCATGTTTTCCCTATGTTCTCCTGGTTTTCCTCCGGGTGTTCTGGTTTCCCTCACAATCCAAAGACATGCGCTATACGTGAATTGGTAAGCTAAATTGGCAGTAGTGTATGTCTAAGGGCTCTATTTTGACGGTCGATGCGAAAAACGAAAAGTGCAGGGCACAAACGCATTCAGGGCATGTCATAATCCATATTTTCTCATTTAAGGATGGGAAAATCCGCTTTGCGCCGTGGCGCATGGTCTAAAAGGGTTAAGTTTATTTTCTTATTGAGTTATAGGTGTGCTTTGAGAATAAACCTATCACCTTTAAGAGCCAGCTGTGTCCCGCCATAAGCGCATTTGTTTTTTACAGGACGTAAAGTAAGTTCACTTTCGCTTTTGCTCTTGTGGATAGGGAATACTTACCGCACAGACATCAATTAGCCTATAAATAATTAATTTCGTTTGTTAAGCGCAAAGATTTGTTTTAAAACTATTTCTAAATTCAGTTCTAATTTCCAGCAAACGAATAAATGAACAATAATAACAAAGTGTGCTCAAAATACCGAGTTATTTCCAAATACACCTGCTATGATCTAAAACCAGACAGGTGGACAAATCTAAGCTTGTTTTAATAAAACAAATATAAATATGGATATAATAAATAATACTGCTAATAATAATAACATTATACAAGGGCAAATTGAATGAACTGAAAAAGCCTCCCGAGATGAAGAAAGTATGAAGGCAGTGGTTTTTAAATTCATGTAGGCTAGAAATTAATGTTTTGTAATATTTTAATCATTTATATTTGTATCCTATATACATCCTTATTATATATATCCTTAATATATTATATCTTTTTCATAAGTAAAGATATTTGCGTATTGCTCTACATCTTGTGTGTAGTGTGTAAGCCAGGTGCACTTTGCGCCAGACAATAGACGGACTTTGTTCTGGTCAAAAGAACAGACTATTTACAGTTTCTCAAAATAGCAACGCGCCAAAACACGCCTGCTTTTTTAGATCAGAACGCCCTGGCTCATACATATGAGTGCAAATGCATTTGCTATTTAAACAGTGTGGCGCAACACCTCAAAATGACCCTTGCGCCGAGCTGAAAGTAGCAAATAGCAATTGCGTTGCGCTTTGCACCACATTGGGCTGGGTGTATGATAGGGCCCTAAGTGTCTATGGATGTTTCACAGTACTGGGTTGCAGCTGGAAGGGCATCCACTGTGTAAAACATATCCTGGATAAGTTGGCGGTTCAGTCCGCTGTGGCGACCCCTAATGAATAAAGGGACTAAGCCGAAGGAAAATGAATGATTGAATAAAAATAATAACCCAAATAAATGTTTAGAAGGTCGCTGGTTTGAGTCCTGGCTGGGCCAGTTGGCATTTCAGTGTGGAGTTTGCATGTTCTCCCCGTGTTCGCTTGGGTTTACTCAGGGTGCTATAGGTGATTTGGGATATCGTCTGTATGTAAATGTATGCATTTTATTTTTTGATAATAGTATGTGCATTCTTATCCACACGCCTAACAACCCTCATTGGGGCAGAAACAATTCATACAAAACTTTATGATTTCTAGAATTAATAGATATAAATGTAAAGATCTGCTGTCAATAGCTATGTTTTCAAGCAACCTATTTTCATGCACAGTTTCGTAATATCACATTAAAAATGCTTTATGGAAACGTCTAAATTTAATGCAAACATTTTGAAAGTGCACATAAAAGATTTATGAGCACAACCGAGTAGCATAAATATTTTCACTGATAAGAAAAACTGCACATAAACATTACATTAAAATGATTTGTATTTATATTTAGCTCTAAGCAATCATCCCTAGGTCATGAGTATGTTGTATGAAAGTTTTAAATGTAATTTATACGAAAATGTACAATTTGGGGTCGGCACGGTGGTTAGCACTGTCTCCTCAAAGCAAGAAGGTTGCTGGTTTGAGTCCTGGCTGGGCCAGAAGACATTTCTGTGTGGTTTGCATGTTCTCCCCGTTTTTGTGTGTTTCCTCCAGGTGCTACAGTTTCCCCCACAGTCCAAAGAATTGTGCTGTAGCTGAATTAAATAAACTAAATTGGCTGTAGTGTATGAGTGTCTGAATGTGTCTGAGTGTTTCCCAGTACTGGGTTGTGGCTGGAAGGGCATCCGCTGTGTAAAACATATGCCAGAATAGTTAGCGGTTCATTCTGCTGTGGCGAACACTGATAAATAAGGGACTAAGCCGAATGGCGAGGAATCATAGGAAAACATACAATTTGGTCACAAATTAACCCAAACATAAAACAAATAATATTGCCATGAGAATGAGCTGTTTTTTCTTCTAGTTTATTTTCTCCTTTACTAATAGTTCAGAAAGACGGCACTGGAAAACTAGGCCTGCTTGAATTTAAGATTCTGTGGACTAAAATTGAGCTGTTTGTGGTATGTGCTTTCCTGCTTCTTCATATTATTTCTACATTTAGACTCAGACAAATGTCATAACGTCTGTGTTTGTGTGTCTTCAGGACGTCTACAGTAAAAATGACAAAGACCAGTCCGGCACAATGAGCTCTATGGAGATGAGAGAAGCCGTAGAGAAAGCAGGTCAGACATTTTGTGTCTTAAAGGAACAGTGTACCCCAAAAATGGGCTAGAATGATTTCACCAAGTAACACGATTCCAGGATTAACATCTATGTTGATCTTGGAACAACATTCCAATCAGCCAATCAAAATTAAGAGATATGTTAACTGCTTATGTTAAGTTTAGACTTAAAGTTAGGGTTATGCACTTCTACATGAATATTATCCAACTTATTTTCCCCTCTGATTTTTTTAATAATTCACAGTAATGCTTGGGTTTAGGGGTAGGGAATAGGTATGGATTACATTTTCTAACAATAGTTATTTTCCAGTATCAACATAGATGTTAATCAAGGATGGCATCATACTTGGCAAAATCACACCCATCCCCAAAATGACCATTCTGATATCCTTAAATGTCTTTCATGCAGGGTTTTCTCTGAATAACGCTCTGCACCAGATCCTTGTTGCACGATACAGCGAACCCAACCTCACC
Source organism: Danio rerio (assembly GCF_049306965.1). NCBI lineage: Eukaryota > Metazoa > Chordata > Actinopteri > Cypriniformes > Danionidae > Danio > Danio rerio. The sequence goes on from NC_133197.1 coordinate 27,211,939, forward strand.
ATCGACTTTGACAACTTTGTGGCCTGTCTTATCCGCCTCGAATGCATGTTCAGTAAGTTCATGATAAAGAAACATGTGATCATTTGAATTGAAAGAGTGAACTTTTATTTCAGTGTGTTAAAGTAGTTCCAACTGAAACGGAATATCGACTAAGGGGCGGGGCTTTATTTTTGTGCGTCATTCCCTTGTAGCAAACTAACAATAGGTGTGGCGTGGCTAAAAATGATATCAAACTGACATCATCAGAGAAGAACTGCAACTCCAAACGCAGAAGCAAATGCTCAGTTTTTGATTGAAGATTACCAAAAAAAACGTTTTTTTCAGTGGATTAACTTGTATCGATTAATTGTGCACAAAGTATAACAGTGGATACATTTACATGGACACCAAGAATCTGATTTTAATATGATTAAATCAATACTCTGATTAAGATCCTATCATGTAACCAGCTATTTTTGATTAATTTAATTTGATCATGATCAAACTAAACAGAAATCGGATTAAGACATGTGGAATAACATGTAAAACGAGATCATGAAAGGAACATTCAAAAAGCATCTCAGGTAAACACATATATTATTGTCTAACTAAGATTAAGGCAAATAATTTGATTACTGACATCCATGTAAACGTAGTCCGTGTGCTCAAGCGAAATAAACATTGTCAGTTTTTGATTTCATACAGACATTAATTGTGAGTTTATATATCTCATTTTCAGAGGCATTTAAGGTGCTGGACAAGGACAAGAATGGCACAGTCGAGCTGAACATGATGGAGGTGTGTATTATCGTTAGTCATGTGACACTCAGTAAAGCTTCGGGAACGATCTACAATACTGTTAAATAGCCATATTTTGAAGAAAAACATTTTCATATTGGGGAATTTTCTTTTTTTTTTTTAAGATCTGTTTTAAAGCAAAATGTTAAACTATTATTGTTAACTGGACTTCACTAATGTAGACCTGGAAAAAACATGGCAGGCCCGGATTGGCCAATCCGTTTTTTGGCCGGGAGGGCCGGTGTCCCTAGCAGCTTGCACTCTCAGCAGTTGCACTTTTTTCATTTATTTATTTATTTGACCATAGCCACACTATTTTTATGCATTATTTTGCCACAGCCCTGCTCTTTTTATTTATTTTCTCTCAGCCCCGTGAGCAAAATGCAGCCCGCAGGTTAATGATGAAGTAACCAAGTTATCATTCCACCCCAAACAGCGACACCTTAGTGAATATTAATTAATATTAATGAATATTACACCTGCTCAATGAAAATCAGATGATTTACTACATTAATAAATCTGACATTACTTGATCAGAAATATAAAAAGGGGAAAAAAAGAAGACATCAATAGCAGCAGATAACAGTGCAATACTTATTTTATATCCCTAACACACTATTCTATCAGTGCCATCTTGGTCTAGTGGTTAGCACGTGTTAGTGTTATTTCCAATTCAGTTTCTAATGACACTATTTTAATATAGTCAGTCGTCGATTGAGGTGGGCCGGTCTAAGGCTTGAAACTCCAGAGCAAAAAAGGAGTCCCACTCCGGCCCTGAAACATGGCATCTGAAAGTTGCATTTAGGGGTCAGTTTGTGTAGAAAAGCTAATTTTTGACAAAATTTTCAACAAAGTTCCAGCTGTAAATTTTTGTTTAAGCTATTAAATATAAGGCTCACCGGTTATAACAAAAAATATCTGAAAGATGCTGTTGGGGGTCAGTTTGTGTGTAAATGTTCATTTTTTTAACCAACTCTTTTGTCATTTCTAAGAGGAAATTAGTATTGTAATAATTAAGCATTAATGTTATCATTGACATTGTTTTTTGGTTCAGTTCATGTGTTTTTTTTTTCACTTCTGACGTCATTTTTAGCTAATTAAATAAAATGTAGTAATGAAATATGAGTTATCAGTTAGTTAAAAAGAATATAACATCATACCGTTGGATTTGGAGAGAAGTTTGTCTTTAAATGTCTAATTTTGACAAACTCTCGCCAGTATTGGTGTGGTTTTTGTGACAATAATGTATACGCACATTCTACCAGAAATGTACATTTTCACTTAGAAAAAATGTGTCAGGGCCTGACATTTAGGCTTGTCTTCCTCAAAAAATCTAATAGAAACAATCATAAAGTCACACAATTCAATAATAGAACGCATCAATGATCAATGTCAGCTTCTTCTCAATGAAATGACACTTTCGAGTCCTAGTCTTAACCGTGTATTGCACGCATTTTATGTTAAATTTAATGCAAATGTGACAGGACCGACAATTGTACATTTGTTTGTATTATATATTTGTAGTATTTATATGCAGAATTTATTCATAATTTCATGTTTTTAATCAACTGATGTGAATGATAACAACTTAAACTTGCTATTTCTGAAGGTTGTTTTTTCTAAATAACAGTTTTTAGCATTACAAAACTATTAAAGCTGTAGGTTCAATTGAGCTGAGGACCAAGACAGGGTTTGTACATTTTTAAAGTGTTTTAATAAAGAAAAACAATCTATAAGAGAACCAAATGCATGACATATTCCTTTACAGAACAACTCACAGAAATCAACCATCAGTCCCTTTTAGACATGTTGGGATGAAATAGTTTTTATTCACTGTATTTATTTATTTTTTAGGCACAGATCATGTAGGTTTCTGGTAGAATGTCCCATAGGCCTGTTTTGTTACAAGAAATAAAATGTCAAAAAGTTGCATGAATGAGTCAAGTTGTGCGTAAAAAAAAAAATTCAGTTGTAATGTCATTCTATAACAACATCTGTAGTATAGTATCTAAATATAAGCGTTGTCAGTTTAATGATATAAATACGCCATTTGGTAGTCAGTTTGTGAGTGTAATATGTTCATTTTTGTCCACCTCCCCAAACTAAGTATATTTTAAAATATGTTTTGTCTCCCTCTAGTGGCTGAATGTTTCCATGCTCTGAGGAAAGTAAACAAGACTCTGGACGGCTTGGTGGAGTTTCTTACACATCGCACTGATCCAAAGTGAAAAATACATTTAAACAAAATGTCTTGATTCTTGTTTTCCAACATTAGGTCTGCAAATTCATATGCTTAAAAACAACCTGTTGACTGTTTAGCATGATAAGCGTTATTCTTCGGGTGGTTTAGTAGTTTTGTTAAATTACTTTTTAAATAATACACTTTAGGGCAATTACTAGCTAATCTAGAGTACTATTATATATGGCAAAATATGTTTTTATAATTTAATAGAGAATTAATTTTGCTCATGGTCTGTAAAAAGTAGTAACTTTATGGATACGGGTATAGGAAACAATGTGTATGTTTTCCTTCTCTATGTCTAATTGGGGTATGCTACTTAAATGAGCGATGAATACTTGAATACTAGTCATGTTTAAAAAGGGCATGAATTTAATAATAAAAAAATTTAATTTGTAAACCTGTCAAAATCATTATCTGTTGTGCATTCATTATCAACAGACTTTATCAACTGTTTAGATACTATTGAAGAAATTTACAGAACTCAATGTGATAATTAAAATGAGCACTTATTCTTGTTCTTTTTGAAAGATAGTTCTTATTGGATATTAGTTCTCTATATAAGAACTTATTAAATACACTTGTTTGTATTTTATACTTGTACTTATTTTACTATTTGTTAGCCTACTAGTAAGCAGTACATTTTGGGAAAAAAAACACTAGTAACATTTCAAATAAACACTACTAGTACAAACATATTAGTACCTAATGAATAAGGATCAGTGTGTAATAAATCTGATACACATCTAATAATAATATAATAAATAGGTATTAGTATGTATTGATTATGCACTAATGTATAATAATAACTTCTATTGCATGTTCTAGTATAGAAATCGCCACAATTGGAATACACACTTATCAAAAACTAAATAGTTAATATCTAAAAAAGGATTACTAGTATGTGACAAATACTAGTAATTAATGGGAAAGATTTGAAATAAATATGTTTGCTGCAGAGTGTGACGCGCTAGGATGAGAATCTGCAACTCCAAGTCCGACGCCATGGTGCTCAACTGGAAAAAAGTGGTTTGCTATCTCCAGGTTGTAGAAAAAGTCCTTACCCCAGGTGGTGGAGTTCCAAGTATCTTGGAATTCTGTTCACGAGTGAGGGAAGGATGGAACGTGAGATTGACATGTGGATTGGTGGAGCTGCAGCAGTAATGCGGTCAATGTACCGATCTGTTGTGGTAAAGAAGGAGCTGAGCCAAAAGGCAAAGCTCTCTTTTTACTTGTCAATCTATGTTCCTACTCTCACCTATGGTCATGAGCTTTGGGTCATGACCGAAAGGACAAGATCTTGGATACAAGTGGCTGAAATTAGTTTTCTTTGCAGGGTGGCAGGGCGCACTCTTATAGATAGGGTGAGCAGCTCTGTCACCTGGGAGGAGCTCGGAGTAGAGCTGCTGCTCTTCCACATTGAGAGAAGTCAGTTGAGGTGGTTTGGGCATCTGTTTCGAATGCCTCCACACTGTAGGGACTATGTCTCTCGGCTGGCCTGGGAACGCAAAGAACGACATGGTTATGCACTACTATCATGTAAGACCAGCAGAGTGCAGCAGAGGGAGCTGTCACATAAAAAAAAAAATGATTTACACCAGTCATCTACCGCTACTCGGCTAACTGTTGATACACAGAATTTTAATGTTCCACTGGTAAAAAATTTTTATGTGACTTTCATCACTTGCCTTGTGTGCTATTAGTAAAGCCTACTTCTTAAAATAAATAAATAAATAAAATACATGTATAAATCACACACTTAAATTACTGACAGAATTGGCCCTCATCTACAGCACACCAATAACTCTTAGGCAGAAATCCCACACTGAAGGATGGGGCACTTTTGAGTGGACTCTAAAGCTATGAAAGCAGACAGTGTTCTTCTCCAAAGTTGTGGAGGACCTAGGGCTTCATTGGCCTGCCCCTTCATCCATGTAATGAAAGTTATCTACAGGGAACCTGGCCATACCCTTCTTGCCTCCCACCTACAATGAGCTCACCAAGACACGATGACTCGGATATTCGGCCAGAGCAGAACCATCATTTACAGTTGCTCTCACCTCTGTTGAGAGTCTACAGAGCAAAAAGTCTACTCAAATCTTCCTCTATTGGAAGGAGGCATTTAGGCCCACCTTCTGCTATTGGACTGAGTGCCTCTGAAGAGGATCCTCTGAAATATGAACAACTTTGAACAATACTATCACTATCAAGAAGCTCTGCACCCCTACGGACCTGGCTTTAGAAGATACTAACCCAGGGATCACCATACTTGGTCCTGGAAGGCCGATGTCCTGCAGATTTCAGCTTCAACACTACTAATCGAGGCCTTGCTAGGTATACTTGAAGCTTCCCTGCAGGTTTGTTGAGACAATTTGGAGCTAAACTACAGCTAACTAAAGGTTTGGTGACCCTTGTACTAAGGTTGATGCACTTCATTAGAGGTCCAACCAGTCATCTGGTTCCTGGACAGCTCTGGAGCAGTGCCTCCATTTCTACTGCCTCAAGACAAAGAAGGTTTTCTTAACCCAAATGCACTAAACAGTGGTTGTGCCTAAAAAACCACCAGGAAGGTCAGTCCTACATACTTTACAGCAAAACTTGCTCCTAGAGGACCACCAGCTCTGCACATTTTGCATCTCTGCTTAACCAAACACACCTGATTCAAATCATCAGCTCATTAGCAGAGACTGAAAGACCTGTAATGGGTGTGACAGACAAAGGAGACATGTGGTGTGGGTGGTTCTTCAGGATTGCTGATTTACATCACAGCACGATGCTTTCTTCTTCTGTCAGCACATCACAAAATTCTTCAGAGCAGTCCATGTGCTGGACATTCTAAACACTGCAGCAAATATGCTCTTCAGGGGCAATAGAATCACTGGTCAGTGGATGCCTCAGTAGATCTGGTCTGTCTTTAGGAATTTAGAAGTTGATCACCTGAGAAACAGTGAGTCCATATTTATGTACGTAAATGTATGTCACTGCCTTACAGGCTCAAGTTTTATCTGTCTAGGCCAGAGCTGGCCAAACTCTGTTTTGGGAGAGCCAGTGTCCTGCATATTTTAGTTCCAACCCAAATTAAACATACCTGAACCAACTAATCAAGCTCTTTCCAGGTATACTAGAAACTTCCAAGCAGGTGTGTATGTAGGAAGTTGGAGCTAAACTATGCAAAACACCGCCCCCACCAGGGCTGAGTTTGGGCACCCCTGGTTTAGACCTAATGGTTAAATTAGTCTTATTTTCCACTAATCTCATCAATGTTTGGGACTTAGTGTTTGCTCATTTGCAAGACTCTTATCTGAAGTGTTTTGAAATCAGAGCCATAAGTGGATGAAACTCTTGATTCTGATTGGCTGGAAGGAGTGCAATAAAGTCCTTCAATGCACAGTTAGTTCCAGTCAGTTTTGATCACTGTGCAACATAAATGTTCTTCCCTCAAACAGCAAAAGTAAACAAAGTATTTCAGTGACAGTTGACAGCATTCATTCATCAGTGTAATCTCAAGGACATCGACATGTGCTTCACCAGGAGTCTATGGAGATCAACCAACCATCCCAAATACTGTATGCTCAAAAATATTTGCAAAGAGCTAAGCTAACACATGACACTAGGAGTCAATAGATATGCCTGTGTCACATGCACTTCCTCCTTGTCTGTGTATCATTCAAAGCAGGAACTAAGAGATCTAACTGTACAAGAATTGTTTAAATATTGTGCTGCAAAACTGGTTCTAAATAGTCTTTAACTGGAAACCGACTATGCTATAAAAGTCATAACAAAGGGCTTGCCTTGAGTTAAAGAATTTTAAATGCACTCCATTTCACATCGGGCAGTTCTTGGCCTCAAGGTAGTGCATTTATCCTTTAATGCAAGGCAATCTGTAGATCTCAACCCTGTTCCTGGAGATCTACCTTCCTGCAGATTTCAGCTCCAATCCTGATCAAAAACTCTTGAACCAATTAATTAGGACATGAACAGCACTTGATAAATCACAGGCAGGTGTGTTTGAAATGGATTGCGCCTGAATTCTGCAGGAAGGTATATCTCTAGGAATAAGGTTGGTCACCCCTGCTGTAGATTATCCTGGAAAATTGGTCCTGGAGGGCCGGTGTCCTGCAGAATTTAGCTCCAACTTGCCTCAACACACCTGCCAGGACATTTCTAGCAAGCCTACTGAGAGATTGGTTAGCTAGCCCAAGTGTGTTTGATAGGGGCTGGATTTAAACTATGCAGGACACTGGCCCTCCAGGGTAGAGTTTGGGCATACCTGCCTTACATGTTCTAAGACCGTCGCTTTAGTCCAATGAACCTGAATGGTGAGTTAGGATGGCTGACATTGAGTCTGACCCCGCCCCTTCTGAAAGCTCCAATAGTTTGTGCAAAACAGAAATGTACAACAATCATTCGTCATTATTTGAAAATACAGAATTTCCTTATTTGCAATAAAATGCAATGGATGTTCTCTTATCAGTGTCCAGAGTGGTTTACGTATTTCTTTATAACTAATATGCATGAAACTGAACCTGATCATCTTTGGAAGAACAGAAAAGACTTTAGTTTAGACACTTTTAGTTTAAGGCAGTGGTGTCCAAACTCAGTCCTGGAGGGCCAGTGTCATGCATATTTTAGTTCCAACCCCAATTAAGCACACCTGAACCAGCCAATCAAGCTCTTCCCATGTATACTAGACTTCCAGGCAGGTGTGTTGGAGGAAGTTGGAGCTAAACTATGCAGGACACCGGCGCTCCAGGACATAGTTTGGACACCCCTGGTTTAAGGCCTAGGTCTCAATCTCGATTCCTGGAGGGCCGCAGCTCTGCAGTTTTGCTCCAACCTTAATCAAAAGACATCTGATTCAACAATACAAAGTGTTCTAGACTACTATGGACCTTTAAGCAGGTGTGAGTTGGAGGTGGTAGGAGCTAAACTATGCAAAAATTACTTTGAGACCATTAGTTTAAGGTAAAAAGAAAAAATACCCAAATAGGAATGAGGTAGTATTCTCAAGTAGGTTTACTTCAATATTAAGTTTCATACGTTTAAATCAAATGTTCTCTCATTTATTATCAGTATACCTATACATTTACACCCAGTTAGAACCTACTTGGACCTGCACATTCCCAGCTTTACCACAAATTGTATTGTTTAAGTCTACAGTTTAGACTCTTTTCCAGTTGGCCAGAGGAGAACTGGTCCCCCAACCGAGCCTGGTTTCTCCCAACATTTGTTTTGGATTTCTGCCAGTTGTCTGAGCTTTGGTTCCTTGCCACAGTCATCTTTGATTCTTTGGTTGGGGTCAAGGAGCTGTTTTTTTCCTAGTAGGTCATCCTTCAACCGAGACATTTGTATTAAACTGGACTGAACCAGTTTTGAACTATATAACTACTCTCACTGGCCACTTTTAGTTATTATTAGTACCTAGTTGGACCCTCTTTTGCCTTCAGAACTGCCTTAATATATGGTGACATAGATTTAACAAGGTTCTGGAAATATTTCTCAGACTTTTTGGTCCATATTGACAAGACAGCATCACACAGTTGCTGCAGATTTGTCAGCTTTACATTCATAATGTAAATCTCCCATTCCCCCACATCCCAAAGGTGCTCTATTGGATTGAGATTTGGTGACTGTGGAGGCCATTTGAGTACAGTGAACTCATTGCCATGTTCAAGAAAGCACTCTGAGATAATTCACTCTTTATGAAATGGTGTGTAATACTGCTGGAAGTACTGTAGCCATCAGAAGATGGGTACACTGTGGTCATAAAGGGATGGACATGGTCAGCGACAATACTCAGCTAGGCTGTGACTTTGACACGGTGCTTAATTGGTACTAATGGGCCCAAATTGTGCCAAGAAAACATCCCCCACACCATTACACCACCAGCAGCAGTCTGAACTATTGATATAAGAATGGATCCATGCCTTCATGTTATTTACACCAAATTCTGACCCTACCATCCGAATGTCACAGCAGAAATCGAGACTCCGACCAGGCGATGTTTTCCAATCTCCTATGGTCTAATTTTGGTGAGCCTGTGTGAATTGTGGCCTCAGATTCCTGTTCTTAGCTGACAGGAGTGGCACTCGGTTTGGTCTTCCACCTCAAGTTTGGACATGTTGTGTGTTCAGAGATGCTCTACTTCATACCTCGGTTGTAAAGATTGGCTAATTGAGTTACTGTAGCCTTTCTATCAGCTCGAACCAGTCTAACCATCCTCCTCTGACCTCAACAAGGCATTTGCGCCCATTAAGCAACCACTCACTGGATGTTTTCTCTTTTCGGACCATTCTCTGTAAACCCTAGAGATGGTTGTGTGTGAAAGTCCCAGTAGATCAGCAGTTTCTGAAATACTCAGACCAGCCTGTCTGGCACCAACCCTGCCTCATTCAAAGTCACTTGAATCACCTTTCGTCCCCATTCTGATGCTCGGTTTGAACTGCAGCAGATCATCTTGACCATGTCTACAGGCCTAAAGGCATTGAGTTGCTGCCATGTCATTGGCTAATTCGAAATTTGCATTAACAAGCAGCTGGACAGGTGAACCTAGTAAAGTGGCCAGTGAGTGTAGATCTACACCAGCAATCTACTCTGCTACCCGTCTTATATGCTGAATATGTCCCACAAGCTGAAAAATTGTAGAAATAAGTGTCACCAAACTTGTAGGAAGTACAACTGCAGTACAAACAGTTTTCAATTTATTTTAGGGCTTTACAATTGACCCACATACTACAACTTCAGAGTACAATCCACAAAAATACACTTGTTTTTATTACAAAGTGACACTTTTTAAATAATCTTTCAATGTTTAAATGAAAATGTTACATTTTTATTTGAATGTGTTTACATTAACACATGGCTCTCAAACTGGATCCCTGGAGGGCCGCAGCTCTGCACAGCTTTGCTCCAATCCTAATCAAACACAGCTGATCCAACTAATCAAGGTGTTCATGACTACTAGAGAATATTAAGCAGGTGTGAGTTGGAGCTAAACTGTGCAGAGCTGCGGTTTATATATTAGTGATACTTAAATAAACATGTAAACCTTTTCTTTTTTTTACTGCACTACAAAAATGGAAAAACTTACAACATTTTCTTCACATTTCTCGGTCACAAATGACAGCCTCAGTTCCAAATATACTTATTTCCTTGTGCAGGGGAACCACAATTAATACTTGTCATGATAAACCAAACCGTTTCGTTCACATACACACACAGGCATAAAAGACACACAACCAAACATAATATCATATTGCAATATAGCCTACTATTTAGTAAGATTCCCAGCTCAGCAAGGGCTGCTGGTCAAATGAATATCCGTCCAAAAAGAGGTCATCTGATTTGTGTTATCAGTCAGTACTGCTATGAGTCGGGAAAAGTAACAGCGATTGTATTGCGGTGGCTTTACCACAAACTGATCCATGTTTGGAGGTTTGACAGGGGCGATACCTAAATGCTCCAAACACATTCCTAGATACGCATCTTCAATATATAGAGGCTTAATTTTCTTCGACTCCTTGAGAAACTTTTGAGGCAGGTCCAAAGAAATGATGTAACACATGCCCAGAGGATAAGGAGGATATGCGTATTTAGGGTAAACATCGTAGGGGAGGAAAAACTTGTTGGAGGAATCTCGAATGACAGGACTAGCATCCCACACTAACCCAGTCATGTAGTTGCTCTGCACTGTGTTTAGACTCACAAGCATATTGATTAGGTTGTTCACATTGAGGAGCACATCAGCGTCCACTTTTACTGCGTAAGACGCCTGTTGACAATCCCTGCTGAGCCACTCCATCATCATCATGGTTTTAATGGTCAGGTTCCTGTAGCTGTCCTGGAAGTTGCTCTGCAGAAGGTCTTTGTATTGCTGGCTCTCGTTACGCAGTTGCTCCTGCAACGTTTCTTCATCATCTCCACTATGTAAGCCCAAAATAAACAGAACAAGCACCTCTTTGCCCTCAACAACCTTTTCTCCGGCCCATGTGTTCCTGATTCCATTGCGTGCATTAAAATCATGAGGTGGCACAGGGACAATTATCACCACGTAGGGTTTTCGCTCTTCACATATCCCCGGTTGGTTTATGATGAATTTGTAATTTCGAGGGTAGGCAACATGGTACAACCCAGGATCTTCTTCAGTGTTTGGAGAGTCTGCGTTTGGTCTTTGTGCTTCTCTCTGCACTGATGCGTGATGCCAGGGTTTCGTCAAAGGGCTGTGGCCGAGGTAAATCATTAAAGCAATTCCTGGAACCAGGAAACAAACCAGCAGCCACTTCTTACAGGACATCTGACCAAACGAGACACAGCTGGAAGGGAACGAAAAGAGCCTAGTTCAATGACTAGTAAGATTCAATGATAAAGACATCTGAGGGAACTCTTTTTAACGCACAGTTAAAACACATGAATGCACTACTGGTCTTTAAAAATCTTAAAAATCTTTAATGATTAAAAAAGGCCTTGGGTTGGAGTGAGGTTGGTTTAAGGAATGAGTTAATGAATATTAATATTAAACCAAGCCTAGAGGGATTAAAAAAAAAAACTGATGACATTTGGAGGACCATGCAGAAGCCTTATTTGTAAAACCGTGCGTTTAAACAGTCCTAAAAATGAATGCAAGTAGAATAAATATACATTTGTTGAGTAATGATTATGACACGTATAATCATTTAAAGTGGTCTAATTTAGAGGTTCCCAAACTTGAGCCCGCAACCCTAAAAATAACAATGCCAGTGACTCGCGACACCCAATATTCTCTGAGGTGTTTATAGATATATAATCCTTGCACACTACAGAGAGAACGCCACTCAGAGACCATCCTCCATGTTCAGTTGTGGCTTGTATTTATTTTTAATGTACCTGTGTGCCGTAAAGGTGTTCAAAAGTTTAACCTGGTGCCATAAAATCAATGTGCTGCATCTGACACTGACTGAAGTGTTTTTAATATATCGTAACATCCCCAGGAGTTGCAAAAAATAATAATAATAATAATATAAAAAAATAAAATAAAATAAAAAACAATATAACAAAAATAAAAAAATGGAAAGGCTGATTGCTTTTTATTTGCATGTTGTTTTTTAACGTTTATTACTAACATGTAAACCATGTTTCAATTAATTTCTATTTTGTTCTTCAAAGGTAATGGATAAAATAAGGACATTCTAATAGTTTAATTATAAAATGTTCCCTGTTTAAGAACCACGGGTCTAATTAAGTAAAAATTTAAGTTAAATATGCTTATTAGTTTATTTGCAGCTGCGCACATTCTTCTGTTAGGTTTGTTTATTTTAGATCGCAACTTTTCTGCAGGAAGTTGGGTTGTAAAAAGAATCGAGTTCGGTTCCTTTCAGTGCTGAACTTTTAAAAACATTCGAGCACGTACTAAATGCAGTGTAGTCTCAATCATTAGTGGGAAATAGATGTTTTTAAAATTTGAACTGTTGAACTGCTCCAGTGTTCATGTATCCGTGTTTCCACTTAGTGAATAGTGATGAAGAATGGTGAAATAATGATCTTCTCGGCCATAACAAATTCATTACAAAATTAATGAGCAAATAATGTCAATGTTATGCTGCATTCACACCAGATGTAGATGAAGCATCAAGCGCGAGTGATTAACATGTTAAGTCACTGCAAAGACGCGAATAGACATCCTGTGGCCTGTTTGCTCGAATGAGGAGGTGCAAAATGATGCGATTTGCACGAATGAAGCAGCACGAGTTGAGCGTTTTGAGTGTTTTGCGCGTTTAACGTGCTTAACTTGCGAATTGCTCGAGTTGGAAAATCTGAACTTCAAGGGACATTCGTGCTGCATTAACCAATCATGAGCTTTGCCTTGTAGGGGCGAGATTATGACAGTGCCTGTTGTTGGTGACCCTAAGGGAAATCCTCTTGCCGACACCGGACAACAGTTCATCAAACTGGGCTTGGCTCAGTCGGAAGCACTGCTGAAAGCTTCCATCATCCGGGTTTAATGTCTGGAGGAGTTGATGAACTCACAGAGCTGGGTGCATCTCTGAAACAATCTAGTAGACTTAGACATGGCGCTGAACAAATCTATGCTGTTTTTCAGCTTTCCTAAAGCACATAAGCACAGCTATTCTCTCAATAAAATCCATGTTAGCCATTTAGCAATAAAGCTAGAGTCACTAGGCAGACAGAAGTCCTGCCCATGACGGGAATCCGTGTCTATTGTGAAGTGAACTTGACACACGAATGAAATCGAATTTAATGCACGATTGAAGCGAGTAAACTGCAAATGTTCACACGTCTATTTACGTGCGAATAGCGTGATTTATCCGCGGGTGCCGTGTCTGGTGTGAATGCAGCATTAAAATAGGAGTGCACTGAACTTTTTACGAACGAGCACCAGCAACTCTATTAACGTTTTACGTTGGCATCAAACTTCTCCTTAGCGCAGTCATTACCGGAGTAAACTAAAATTAAAACACCACCTCTACCATTAAGAAATGAAGTTTGTCTGCTTACTTTGCCATATATAAGGAATGATCAATTCAGTTTTTAATTAGGGTTGGGCGATGTTGACCAATTTGGCATTTTACGATGTCTAATGTAAAACATTGTGATGGACGATGCCATCGTCGTCGTAGGCGGGGGGTGGGGGTGGTTGTTAAATATCAATTAACTCAAAATTAATTAATTGTAGCCTACCGTTTTCACTACCTGACCCACATGGTCTTTGCTTTACCCATAATTAAACCATAAATAAATAAAGTAACAAACAAATGACCACCTGTCTATCACTTTTTTTCCGCGGGACTCTGGCATGAAAAGGCAGTGATCGATGTCGTTCTAATGGCTTTTCCCACAGCTGGTGAAGGAGACAAGAGTTCGGTTGGAGTTCATTGTAGTGCATACATTTTCACATTTTCATAGTTTTCACTGCAAAATCCTCACCGCGTGCGCGGATTTAGGAGACATTTATGCAGAATGCATCTCAGGAACAGATTAAAAAAGCTGTTATTTGAACTTGCTGAAGTAAAAAAAGCCAGCAATGCTTTCCCCGCCTTTGTGCTCTTATTGGCCCACTCCTCTAGAACTGAACGCGAATAATTAGTTAATATCAGCCATCAATCACTCAGTCAATGCCTTCTGCCTTCAGATGACAGGAGCTACAACTGCGAAAATGTGAAGCGCTGAAAATGAGAGAATGAAAATAACACTGACAGATTTACCTACAGTTACTAATAAGGGCACATCTTATCAGTGATCATGTGCTGAATGTTAATCCACCATTTACACTTTTCCAAGAGTAAAAGACTTGATAAAAGGCTTCCAGTGGCTTCAAGTCCGCTATGAAAATGACTAAAGCCATTCACTGTAAAATCTGTGGAACGGGATTTGCAGGTATCAGCGTTTGCCACTGAATCTACACATTTTAAGCGCGAGAGGTACTGTATAATCCTTCATTTAATCCTCGCAATGCTGTCAGCCATGCATGCGGCAGCTATATGTAAAATTTAACACAGCTCATGAAAAGATAGTTATTGCTATCTTGATATATAAATAATAATTGAAGCGGGGAAATGAGGTGGGGTGGAGTGACAATGCGGGGAATCCTTCAAAAACTGAGGAGCGATCACAAACCGAAAGCGGCGAGAGCGTCAAAGAAGCCAGAAGTCATTCATTTTTTAACAAGAAGCGGCGGCAAGAAACAGCGGCACGTCTTCATTGGCTATGACGCGGTTCGGCAGCAAGCAATCAGAATGAAGTAGTCCACCTTGAGAGGAGTTCAGAGAACACAGTTCTGTGAACTTTGGTTCCGACCACAGTTGTTCCCAAGAGTTTGATTATTGCGGTTCCTGGATTTTCAATCATTGAAAATCGCGACGACATGGGCCCCCGTAATCACGCAGGGCCCCCCCGCGGTGCGTGCCCTGCGGGCCCGTCCGCTACGCCACTGCGTGTGAATATGGTTTCACATGTTTTCACGTGAATACTACGAATTGTCAGTGTGGTTATTAGAGTAGTTTCCTTCACATTTCCTGCTAAATAATCATTCATCACTATAAATACTTTATCTTTCATGATGCAAGTATATTAAAAATCAAGTACTTTAGTATATTTATAATGAAAAGAGGACTTTATACTTCTACTGGAAAAAGATTTTATTAGAGAAACTGTACTTATACTGAACTGCCTTATTTGTGTACTCTGTCCACTACTGTGTGTGTGTGTGTGTGTGTGTGTGTGTGTGTGTGTGTGTGTGTGTGTGTGTGTGTGTGTGTATACAAACAAAATGGGGGAAATGTTTTTGATTTCCTGCATAAACATTGGGACTAAGGTGATACAAAATTCAGGAAATAATAATGTAAAAACTTTTATTTCAACCCAACCTGAAAATGTAGAAAAAAGAAAAGGAAAAACCTTATGAACTGTGTAAGATCCCTTTTTCATAATGCAATTTAATCATTTAGTCAAATTATACGAATATGTTGATCATTACTTTAATAATTGTATTTCATCCATAAACTACCATTAATTAATAAATATACATATATTTGCATTTACACACCAACAAAACTATAACAATCTGTTTAATTTCACTCTGCATCAATCCCTTGTAACTAACAGATGACCCCAGATCTGTTGTAACCAACAGATGACATGAATCCAGCTCGTGTAAAGTGTTATTAATCAAATCAAACAGAGAATTTAAAGATTGCAGTCAGTGTACGGGGAATAAAATACATAATAAAAGAAGCAATTCAATGACTATAAACCAGCACTGCATAACTGAGGTACTTTTATTTGTATACTTCAATTTGCTAACCTAGCTTGAAAACCTCCCATTATCATTATTTCCCATGGTACTGTTTCCAAGATAGTCATCAGCTAAGTTTCATTTAGGATATGCGCATAAAAAAACAGATGATGGAAACACAAAGATGGGCATCAATTTTGAAAATGCGATAAAAAACATATTCGCATAAACGAGTAAGATTATAGAAAATAACTTTTTATTCGATAAGAAAAGATGCGCATAAACTGTGATGGAAACACTTTTACCGCCCAAATTCCAATACGCGCATTAAAAAAAGGTCATGTGATTTAGTTATAAGAGATCATGTGATAATAAAAATGTGTGTGAATGGACAAACCAGCAGGTTGAGCACACTGTTAAACATCTAATATGTTGTTTTTGTAAGACTGGATTTTACTCAAACAACTATCCCTTGCAATAAAACCATAAAGACTCTGGAATCTGGAAGAGGTGACTGGAAAATATAATCAGAACATTCCTTTTCACCCGCATCCTCCTCCAATACTGGTGTTGTTTTTTTAATTATAATCATTCAGGTGTGACTGGTAAACTATCTTCAAACTTCATTTCACCTCAAAACATTGGGTAACCCTTTGAAGTACATTAACTCTGAGAACAGAGACAGAGTTTTTAGAAGTAGATAGTCATGATTACTTCACAGATGTTCATGGATATCTTAAGATAAACTGGTGAATGTTTTCTCTCTCCTAAGAATGACAGTCCATAATAAAGATTTGTTGATAAACTTTGTCACGTCAAACCAATGTTAGACTCTTTGAAGTTAATTAACTCTAAAAACAGAGTCAGATATTTGGGTGCTAAATATTTATGACTGTTTCACAGATGTTAATGGGTACTTAAAGAATCTTGGCAAAACACTTGGGGAAATTTCTGTAGCCAGACTTCCCACACAGCCTCTGTGTGTCTCTCAATATTTGCCAGGTATGCTGACTTTATAAATTAATTTTTTTAACTTTGTATTTGAATTTGCATTTACCTGTGTTTATATGTTATGCTGATCAGTTATGTTTTGTATTCAATTTTGATTAATTCTAAGTGTTGTTTTACCTGCCTGGTAAAATAAATGTTAATCCTTTTGGATTAATTCTGGAGTTTTGCGAATTTATTGTATCCAGTAGATTACAAGGAGTCTTCGTTACCTTTATAGTATGGCATAAATTGAATTGATTAATTGGCGCATTTGATTATTCATAGCCATAGCGTTCCGATAACATGTAGACCTTTTAGTCATTTGACCACTGGAAGCAGGAAGTTGCACGGGCTTGGCTAAAATCTGTTTATTTAGGATTAGGTGAGCGTTATGCAACCAACCTATCTAAATATTAGTTAATCCTGCATCCTCTGACTATTTTCAGAGTGCCGACATATTGTCCGTGAGAAGAAGCGCAAAGCTGGGGCGTGGAACTCTGAGCGACGTTAGTCCCTAATGAACGTACAATTTAGAATATGGGACCTCAGAAAATATCAAATTCTAAATTTAAATCACAACCAATAACATGATCAGCTAAAAACGTAAATGATGAATTTATCAAATTTAAATTGGAGTCAGATTAAAACACGCATTAGGTCAAAAATTGGTCAATAAATTTTAATGAAATAAAATAACTCTTTCCAGAAGCGTCCGAAAAGGCATACACGCAGAATTCCTTCGACCACAACACTGGACTCCGTCATTGGACCGGTGGGTGGAATCTTACATTTTGGAAATTCTAAATGCTGTAACCATTTCAGTATTAATGTTATTATATTATTAATAACTTCCAGAATCAAGAGTGTCTGTGTCTTCAAATGCCACCACACATTCACTGTGTTTCAGGATTGCCTTCTGGGATGGAAGTCACTTATTAAATAAAGAAAAGATTCACGCAGCTTCTCCTACCGCTGTCATGACTGTCTGTGTCCACCAGATGTAGAGCATGTGGTGCATACACCAGGTGTATCCACATGGGATGTATGGACTTGTAGTTTTTTCACCCCTGTAGTTCGCTGCGAGTTGCTGGCGAACTACAGTGGTGAAAGAACTACAAGTCTATACATCCCATGTGCATACACCCGGTATCACTTACACTGATTTGCCATTCACAGCTGTCTCCGTTTCCTGTTGATTTACTGGACTATTTATACACCCATTCACCCATTGTTTGTCACTGCGTTGTTTGTCTTCATTGCCAAAGTAAGTCTTGTGATAGTGAGTTTGTTGTTCCTGTTCATGATTCTGATTCCTGCCATAGATGTCTTGTTTTTCCGTTTACTGCACGATCTCTTAAATAAACTGCACTTGGATCCTTTTTGCTCCCGTTTCTACAACAAACCGTGACAACCGCAGCAAATTCCTTTTTTACTGTTAACATTTGCTGTCAGTAAATCAGCAAGTGACGATTTTGTTTGCTTTGACTCGTTGGATTGAAATGCTGCTTCATTACCAGACTGGAATCGAAAGACAGGTTTTTAGAAAAAAAAATTAATACAGGTCGCACTACAACCATTATATACAGTCGCACATATGCTCCCAAATATATTATGAGGTCACATAGATTCAATTTCGGGTGCATATGCTACCAAAAGAGTCACAATTTTGATCATTGGTGTGTTGACGTCGGGCTCAGTTGCGAGGCTACCACACCCGCTCATTTACAACTCAGACACACTGGTTTATACAGCTGTGGTCTAAGCTCTGCTGCTGTCTTACATTCAGAACAACGTTAAGTATGCTGTTTTGTTCTCATCTTGATAGTTAACATGCTTGGTGTGAATGTGCTTTTACACGATTACAGATTGATTCACAGATACCAAGAAAAATCTCCTTTGACCTACAGTACATCCTCATTTCGCTCAGCCCCTATTTGCTCGTTGCCTCTCACTTGTTTTCCTTGAGATACATGTTTTCATCATCAGGTGTTGTTTAACAATGTCACCTGCTGGGGCTCAATACCCCATGAGAGTACCACGGTATGAAAAAGTGGGTGGTCTGCCTTGTTTTTATTGCGGTTATGTTTGAATATCAGTACACCCAAAGTCCTTACCCCCAAAATTGCCCCCAAATTCAGTCCTGTAAAGAGCATTGGGGGTAAATGTGCTATAGAAGCAGAATGTTTATGAGCGACACCAGTCTCAAGTCGCAGGGAGGAGCTCCACAGGGAGAAAATCAGGAGACAATAGAGGGCATGCACTGACATCGCTTTCCCACAGCAAGAGTGGCAAAACATTCCAAGAAGAGGCTGGATGTAATAGAAACTACTGCGGAAAATGACTGCCAATTATCAGCTTAAATAAAACTTGAACACCTTAGTAACCCATAATGACACTTACAAAAGGTTGTTAGTTGTTTGTACATTCATTTGTATGTCACATTAAAAATGCAACTGGATGTGAATCACTGACTTAAAATGTAAAAATAAATAAATAAACAAAATCAGCATTAATAAAAATAAAACCCTTTTAAAAACTGTTAAATTTTTTTTTTTAAATTGCTAAATCAAATTCATTCGATTCTGCAACTTTCTTACGATGCTTTTATTCACGATTCTGTCTGCATCCGCGTAATGGCATTTAATACTGAGTTTGAATAAAATACTATATTTTCAATTGTTAATATTTAGTTGCTTTTCACCTGTAAATAACATGAGCGGTTACAACATAGGGCTCTATTTTGACGGTCCATGCACAGAACGCAAAACGCAGGGCGCAAACGCTTTCAGGGCGTGTCAGGACGCGTTTTTGCTAATTTACGGGTGGGAAATCTGCCTTGCGCCAAGGCGCATGGTCTAAAAGGGTTGAGTTTATTTTCTTAATGAGTTATAGGTGTGTTTTGAGAATAAACCAATTAGAGAGTCTCATCTCCCATTCCCTTTAAGACCCAGCTGCATCGGGCCAAGAGCGCATTCGCTATTTACAGGACGCAAAGTAAGTCTTAGTGGAAAAAATGAGCATTTCACAAGCAAACAGTTAACAGTTGACAGTTTTTAAACAGAAACCTTTACGCACAAACATCAATTAGCCTATAAATAATTAATTTCGTTTGTTAAGCGCAAAGATTTGTTTCAAAACTATTTCTAAATTCAGTTATAATTTCTAGCAAACGAATAAATGAACAATAATAACCAATTGTGGTCAAAATACTGAGTTATTTCCAAATACACCTGCCATGCCCCATATGGTCTTAAACCTGACAGGTGGGCAAATCTAAGCTTGTTTTTAATAAAACAAATATAAATATGGATATATTAAATAATACTGCTAATAATAATAACATTATACAAAAGCAAATTGTTATGAATGAACTGAAAAAGCCTCCCGAGATGAAGAAGGCATAAAAGCAGTGATTTTTCATATTTATAGGGCAGAAAATAATATGTTTTGTAATATTTTAATCCTTTATATTTATATCCTATATCTATTCTTATTATATCCTATATATATCCTTAATATTTATTTTTTTTCATATGTAAAGATATTTGCCTATTGCTCTCTTGTGCGTATTAAGCAGTGCATAAGCGAGGCGCAATTCTGCGCCGGAGTTTAGACCGGGTTAGTTTTGGTCTAATGAAAAATCTATTATTAGTTTCTCGAAATAGCGACGCGCCAGCGGTCCGCCTCAGAACGCCTTCCTGTTTAGACCAGAACGCCTATGGGCGCACAAATGAGCGCTAATGCATTTGCTATTTAAACAGCATAGCGCAACGCCTCAAAATAACTCTTGCGCCAAGCTGAAACTACCAAAAGACTATTGCTCATTTGGAAAATGTAGCCCTATATAAATATCTGGAGATCGCGAATTATACAGCCAGAAGTACGTATGGCTGCATTTCATCTTTAAAACAAATGCTACGAGGCAGTATGATGCTGTTCCTTTTTGCGCTCACCAGCTGTCCACTTACCTCCGTAAGAATGGCTTTCCCGCTGTTACCAGTTTGTCCGGTAGCTCGCCATGTACTTTGGCGGACATGAGATGCACAGAGAAGTTGACCCCGATGACAGGATTCAAGTCTGGTGAAAAACAGATCAAGGAAACAGGTAAGACATAAAACAGAAAGGCAAAAAATAAAATAAACAAGTCAATAACAGGGTGAGGATGGGGTAAAATCTGAAAACGTGGTAAAAATCAAGGGGCTTTTCTTTTTCTGGATTGCTTTTGAAAACACTGTCGGTTGGGTTAGTGAAGGAGGTGGGCACAGGTCAATCGATGCTTTAGAAAACACTACGGGTTGAGTTTAGGGAAGGAGGAGGGTGGGTCAGGCAATCAGTCAGTCGACAGTAGCTTCTGGTGGATTTACATGACAACAAAAACTGTGAAAAAAAAAAAACATACCTCCTGGGAAGTATTTGACACTCTCCAGAAATGTATATAGAGATATGTTTTCAGAATAAGCCTAAAGCCGGATTTATACTTCTTCTATGTTGAGTGATCGGCATGACCCACGGCGCATGCCTTGTGCATTGCCGTGTATATACTTCTGCGCGCTGTTTCTGTTGCTCTGCAATAACACTTCCGAAATGCTAGCTGGCAGTGAGGTGTTTATGTTCCTCTGTGTCGAGTTTCTTTGCTGGTGTTTTGTTTTTTCTGAACACTACCTAAATGTACAAGTCGTCACCTTAGAATTATAAGGTTCTATTTGACATTTTTGCCAAAATTTAAGTTATTGACATATTCTTATTAAATGACAACTTATTTACATTATGGCATGTTTTTTTATAAGTTACACAAGTTAACTTTATTGCATTTACATTTGACGACTTTTTGTTTAAAAAATAAATAAATGTTACACACATACAGCTTGCTATGAAGTGCAAAAACTTTGAAGCTCAGTATCTCAAAGTCATTCAGAACACAGATAGAACCCTCCAATAATTGGAAGGTGACGAAGTCGGTCAAACTCGTTCATTTTGAGGCAAGAACTGGCAGACGTGCAACAACTTTAATCATAAGGTAAACACAAAACAACAGTTTCAATCCAGATCTCCTTCATGGGACTCCATACTTGTGAACACTCACCTCCACCCACACTCTTTAGTGCTACCAAGCCAACCAATCACAGAGCTTGTGATTTGTACATCTAAGCCGTGTGTAGGCTGTGCCGTAGCATACGCATTTGCTTGACGTAGAAGTATAAATCAGCATTTAGTTGGAGAACTTCCATGCAAATGAATAAATAATAGTGAAAGTGAAACCATTTCTAAATTTTGTTTTGTGTAGGTTTGTATTTTAAGGTACTGCAAAAATACTCCAAAAATGTCTCAGTAAATGTTTTCAACAATTATATTTAATTTACCAAAGTCACACAAGTGGCAATATTACATCTATAATGAAGCTTTTCCCTCATAAATAGAAAAACTTTAAATAAAATCAAAGATGTTTGTTCTATAGTGAGCCAACTCTTATTCTTTTTATTAGAATTATTGTGCAGTTTAATTCACAGAATTTCTACAAAATATGTTGAAAACAGCAAACTTGCATACCTTTTTTAATACCATCCAAAACATGCTTATATTCCTCATTTAAAATATCTTTACAGATTGATACTTCTTCTGATCCCATAACTCTGTGGTTAGTCATTTTGGAAAATATAAAGATGATTCAATATAATGTTAACATATACAGTACTTTCTTTGCAAATTTATACTTTAAGTTTTTACTGCAAATGTTACTCTGCCCACATACAGCGACAATCAGAAGACACTCTACAGTTTGACAAATATTGCTGCTGTTGGAAAACCTTTTAAGGCTTTTTTTAAGTCGAGAATGTAGTTGTTTTGATTGCAACTATGCAAATTATTAATAAAGATGTTTTATTATTTTAAAACATTTTACATATTTTAAAACATTTATAATTTCGGAACATCAGATTCAGTGCATCGGTGGCCATTAACCTGTCTGAGCAAACCAAAGAAAGTGACGGTTGAAATTCCACCACAAAAAGTAGTGAAAGAAAGCAGTTCCTCTTAAAAAACAATTTTAAACTCTCCGTGTTTGATTTTCTTTTTTATATACACTATAAACATATATACATTTCATATATGCCGTCGAACTGTTGTATAAAAGAAATGTCACACCCATAGCAGTGCAATATGGCTTTATATCAGCACTGGTGGGACACTAAGGCACCCGGCTAACACAAGCCTCCCACCAGTACTAATATACAGCCATATTACACTGCTAGAAGTGTGATACTGCTCATATATGTACGCTTCTTTATACAAAGCCCCAGGCGTATGTGATTATTGCATTTATATAGTATTAATTGTTAATGAATTTATTTTTTAGCACATCTAGAATACAGATTTAGATTTAGCATGACCGTTTTGTGCATATGAATGTTTAGTGACTCAATGTTTTAACAGCAAAGTTTCAATATGTCCGTTTACAGTTATTAGTGATGTAGACTTCAGGATTTAAACAATCTACTCTCCATTCTGTGTATTTATCAGTGGTGTTTTTAAACAGCTTGTCAATCTAATCTTCTATCTATGTTTTGTGAAGCACTACTGGTGATAAAACAGGTGCAACTTAAGACTATCCGCCCCGCATATAATGGATAATAATAAATATTGTTTTACAAAGGCTAACTGACAAAACTTCACCATTACACAGAATATGAGACGCTTGCCAGTATAACAAGGGTTAATTGTTGTTGAATTGTTTGGTGCAGTCAATCACACAATATCTTCTCAGATTTCATGCATTCAAAATCAACGCCATTATGGGATGCAGACAAACACATGCATAACAGAATCGTGAGAAAGCTGCAATCTTGAAACTGTTGACATTTTGCTTTTTTTTTTTTTTTTAATTTTCACATTTTATTTTATGTTAATATTGCAATAAAAAAAAGTTTTATATTTTATTAATATTTACTGTTTTACTAAAACATTTGGCCTAAAGTTTTAAATAAAAGTGAGGAATATGATCAGATGAGTGCATATTGTATATAAGTATTCATTTATTGAATTTACTGAAATGGTGCTATGTTGAGATAAACATGGTTATTAGAATATGAAATGACTTATGAAAATGAGAATTTTGTCATATCGCCCAGTCTTATTTCATATCTTTTTTGCATATGTTGTTTTAAACAATGTAACTGAGCATAAAATTAAAAACAAAGAATAAGTAAATAAATGCAACATTAGGTTGTAAATATAAAAAGAAAGTTTTTTTTGTTTTGTTTTTGTTTGTGTGCGTGTGTGTGCGTGTCGCGACTGGTCTTGGGAGTAACGCTGCAGTCACATTAAAATTTGAGCACATGAAACACTGTGTTCATTCTCAGAAGTCAGACCATCTCAATTCTCTGTTGGATAAACAACATTTAAATTCACATTTCCGAGTTAAACAAACTGAATTTTTACATGTATAAATGGTCTAAAGTAAATAATGTCTGATTCCACACTGAACGCTCCAGTCTTGTACTATAAAAAAAAGAAAAAAATTCTCAAAATTCAGGTCATGATTATTATTATTACTAACAGCCAAATAAAACAATCTACCTTACTGGCTTGTGGATACATTTTATTGCATTGGAAATTTTTAAATCTTCCTAAAGCATCACATTGGCTGATCTGATGTTGTATGTACACTTGGAAAAAAATTCAATATTCAATTAGACGTTCTAGCAAATTCTCCTTTGTTTGGCAACACTTATCAATTATCATATTTATCATATTTCTCTGCTATAAATGCATCTCCAGGGGAATAATGTGACTTATCTTGTATGTAACTGTAATTTCACTGACTCTTATTTCCAGACTCTTACAGTATACTTAGTCTATGCTACCCTATCGTCGTAAGCTAGCACAGCATTATCCTTGATTGTAACACCCATTATTATTGTCTATTTATTATATTCACTTTCTTATTTTGCTGGTTTTTATTTAATTTTTTTTTGTATCCTTGCTATTTTTTATTATTATTATTACTGTTAATATTTATATTATTTAGTGTAATATTAATATTATTTATAATATTTATATAAGTGTATTTAGGGTTTGTTGAAGTGGATTCTGCTGGAAATCTATCTCTGTAAAAATCTGTACTTGGCATAAAAATAAGGAGAGAGAAAAAGTGTCATTTATTACACAAATGTTTCAAATATTTTTGTAACCAGACATAATTGCTTGGATTTTGCAATAAACTCCCTTTTAAAGAAAGTTGGGCAAGTAAAATCATCTTATTGCAAACCGAAAACAGCTAATTCTTTCTTGAAAAAGAATTTCTAATAATTTAGAAAATTGATTTAAGAATCTTCAGATGTCTGGACTAGAAACTAAAATATATGATTTGTTTTTGCAGTGTTCTGTTGACCACAAAACAAGATATTGTGAAGAATGTTGGGAAAAAAGCAGCAGTTGACATCCATACTAAGAACAAAATATACTATGAAAGTCAAAAGTTGTTTTTCCCCCCAACATATTTCCATACATCTTCCTTTATGTTTAATAGAAGAAAGAAACAGGTTTGGAACAGGTTGAAGTTTTAAGGGAACCATCCCTTAACTACAAATGATATCAAAACTTACTATATAATTTTGTTAGCTCACAGTTACACTGCTATTTTTATGGTGAACAATTCATGTGTATGTCATTAAGAAAAAGTTTGTCCTTCTAATCTAAAATTAAAATCTAAACATGCACTTCCTGTTTGTTTTCAGTTAAATTCTCAGATTACGTCTGTCTGAGGTATTGAGTATGGCTAACATACTTAACCACGCCCCTCCAGCTGTCAGTTTTGACAACAAACCGATATGGTGAGGAGGAGGAGATGTCTGTTAGGTTGTAATTACTAAACTCTTTCCCCATCTTTCTGAATGAAATGCACACTTTACTACATCCAATCAGCTTGCAGTAAAAAAAAACAAGTCATGCCCATGGTTTTCACATTTAAATTTTCGTTTCTCTAGGAACTGCGTCACAATACAAAAAATAAATAAATAAATGTATGCAGCTTCCGATTCATGTGGACTTTAAGGACTCTGTTTACAGAAATGTCAGTCATTCCAGCCATACCTTTGTCTATTATATTGAAGCCTCTAGTTCCTCCAACAAACTAAGGCTGGATTACTTGGTGAAACACCAGAGCAACCTGTTCTACCTGAAACAAGAGCCGCTATAACGCCTAATGACAGACTCAAGTCCTATAATGTGTATTTGATTAGCAGACATTTACCCTAAAGGGAAAGACATAAAAATCTACATGGTCTGACATGATACGTTCACGGAGTTGCTTCAGATTTGTTTGCTGCACATCCATGAATTTCCCGTTCAGCCACAACCCCAATGGTGCTCTATTGGATTAGGGTCTGATGACTGTGGAGGCCATTTGAGTGCAGTGAACTCATAATCATGTTCAGGATACAGTATGACATGACTCGTGCTTTATGACATGTCACCTTCAAAAACATTCACAGGAAAATAGCATAGCAATTACTATCCTTCACTTAATCATGTCTACATCAATACAATGAAATTCCGACAGTCCAAATCATAAAAAAACGTTGTCATTTTCATTATTTGTATCATTACATGTTCAAAATCCATGATTCACAAAATTATAGCTAAACAACAAACAGATGTAGAAACACAGAAAAGTCCAACTCCTCATTCATTCCTCTTGGTGTAAGTGATTTTAATTTATGAATCCAGAACGCTTCT
The DNA here is from genome assembly GCF_049306965.1 of Danio rerio. Classification (NCBI taxonomy): domain Eukaryota; kingdom Metazoa; phylum Chordata; class Actinopteri; order Cypriniformes; family Danionidae; genus Danio; species Danio rerio. The sequence continues at coordinate 27,238,404 of NC_133197.1, forward strand.
CTTTGTAATAATCTTTTACTCAGAATTCCATCTCTATGTGACTTAAATACCTCCTCAATTCCTATCCAGATATTGAACAATGCACACTGCAAAGTCTTCATTACATATAATGCAATCTTTATTGAAGTTACAAACATTATAATTCCTTGTAACCGGATGTTTCAAACTCTGAAATGTTCATACAGTCACAATTCTGGTTAATGAGCAGTTGGACAGGTGGACAGGAGTTCGGGTGGTTTAAAAGACAAGAATTTGTCCCATACATGAGCTCATTTGTCCTACTTTGACTGTTTTTATTAATTTCACTAATTAGTCCTTTTATTAATCCATGGTTGCCACAGCGGAATGAACCGCCAACTTATCCAGCACGTTTTCACGCAGCGGATGCCCTTTCTGCTGCAACCCATCTCTGGGAAATGCTTAGCCATTATAAATAGTAAAAATAACCCATTAAATGCTTTAAGACCAAGCAGAATCTGACATAAGTGAAGTCATCTTTCACTACTGACCTTCTGTTTTGTTGTTAAAAAAATAAAAATAAATAAAAAATTTAAAAAAAATTTGGATAGCCTTAAATGGGTAGGTTCACCCAAAAATGAGAATGTACTCACTATTTAGTCACCGTTCACTTGTTTCAAATGTTGTTAAATTATATATATTTTTTATGTTGAACACAAAAAGAAACTCATAAATGTTTGAAACAAGTGAAGGGTAAAATGAAAATAGTGAGTAAAGTTTAATAATTCAAATTAACTGTCTCTTTAAACATGCATACAGATGATCAACTTTTACTCCATTATGATTAAACTCTGCATTGGTTATAATCAACTATAATCCTAACTTAAGCATATTCTGCAGATGTGCACATTGCGTAATCGATCCTGAAATGATGTATTGTGTAGCCCTATCTTCCATAGTATTTATTTTTCCTAATATGAAAGTCAATGGTTACAGGTTTTCAGCTTTCTTCGAAATGTATCCTTTGGTGTTCAACAGAAGAAACTTAAAGGTTTTTGGAACCCCTAAAGGTGACTGAGTTGTGAGTAAATCATCATTTAGTAGGTGACTGTCCCTTTAAAGGCATTTGTTTTGTACTTTCAGACTGACAATTCATCTGAACTTTTCTCTAGGCAAGCTCTAAAAGATGGCGGTCGATGCAGGATGTGTTCCGTCATGGTTAACGTGGCAGTGTGTCAAAAGCAACAATAGGTGCAAAGAGACACCACTATAAAGAACGACTTTTGGGTGTCTGTTACATCTGGTTTAGCTGGTAAAATGCTGACGTTTAACATGAGACTCAGACCCTCGTCATGTTACCGCATGTTCTACGAAACTCAACATGTTGACACCTGCCTGGTGTCAACCAGCAAATTTTCTACTGTATTGAGATTATGGCTGAAAGTGAATGACTCTTACTTAGAAAACAAATGATTGATTATAATAAAATGTGATCACAACTAGAGGGATTACTGATTTTAATTTTAATGCAGATCTTAATATACAGTGTTATTTCACTGATTTACAGTCTTGCCTATTTCCTGGTCCTGACCTATTTTCTGGGTTTTGACATGATCATGTCCATACGTAACCAGAGGGAGTTTGAGTGGTTCAAAAGACCAGAATGTGTCTCATACATGAGATGATTTGTCCTTTTTTGACTGCTTAGCCATTATAAATAGTGAAAATAACCCATTAAATGCTTTAAGACCAAGCAGATCTGACATTAGTTAAGTCATCTTTCCCTACTGACCTAATATATTGTTGCTAAATAGAGAAAAATTTTACAAGCAACTTTTATTACAAATCTTGGACCATATTCTTGAAAGAAAATGACCAAATTTGAATAGTAATATTGTTGCCATTCATGAATTTTCAAATGCATTTTACAAGACAAGCTATGAAAATCCTTAAGCTCTACATTATTATTATTATTAGTAGTAGTAGTAGTTGTACGTTTTAATTGTTCAATATCCAAATGACCAAACTGAATGAAAGTTCAATGTGCAGCTCATAAATGACACAATGGGTTATAGTTTTTAATTCAAAACAACAAACAGATAAAGAAACACAGAAAAGTCCAACTCCTCATTCATTCCTCTTGGTGTAAGTGATTTTAATTTATGAATACAAAACGCTTCTCTTTATAATAATCTTTTCCTCAGAATTCCCTTCTCTATGTGACTTAAATACCTCCTCACTTCCTATGCATAGTTGTTTAACATCATGTCCAAAATCTATAAAATCTCTTGCTACTGCCGAAGTTATATCTTGTCATCGTATACTTGATTTATGTTCACTAATTCGCAACTTTACCTGACATGATGACTTCCCTATGTTTATCTTTTGGCACGGACATTTAAACATGTAGACCATATTTGGAGTAGAGCAGGTAATAGAGGTTTTTATTTTTACCTGTTGCTGGATTCAAAACATCTTTACACTTTACCAAATTCTGACATGTGGCACAATTTCTGCATGGAAAACAACCTTGTATGAAAGTGGACTTCTTAATTCTTATCATATTGCAGTTAATCATCATATCTTTAGGAAATATTTTTAATACATCAAAAAGTGTGGTTATGATGACCATGTGACAAGCTAATCCAGCTGAAAATAGTGTTTAAAATGTCACTAAATGCAGTATTTAAGCCTCATAGTTCAATAGAAAATTAAATGAAGAGCTTTAAAATGTCAACTACTTGAGAAAAAAGAACCACTCCTTACACCAGGCTGGTTATGGGCCTGATTATGTATTGTTATGAGTAACATCCATGTTAGCGGTAGCATCTGCTTTATTTTGAATTACGAAAATATGCACATGAGCTACAGGTAACCAGCTAAATGAATAATTAATTATGGCAATTTGTAAAACAGCTTGTGCATTTACTTGTATGATTATAGAAGTGTTTCTGCTGATTTCACAGTCAAATATTACTTTAAGTAAGTTTTTACTTTTTTACACTTAAAAATTATGCATGCTGTTTGTTCAAACTACTTATTTAAAACAAGCTGAAACCACACATCTTCAGTTTTTTGGTGGACAGTTTAATTGTTTTATGTTCAACATACTTAAATTTGTAAAAACTAATAAATTAACAGCAGTTATTCGCCTCAATTTCTGTTTAATTATGATATTTAAATACTGCATTTAAACACTATTTTTAGCTGAATTAGCTTGTTGGATGGTCATCATAACCACCCTTTTTTAAGATTTATTTTTGACCTTTTTGCTAAAGTGAATAGGACAGTAATGAAACAGGAAGCGAAGAGGGAGAGAGAGAGAAAGGGTATGGACGGGAAATGCCCTCGAGCTGGGATGCTCTGAAGTGCTACTACACCATTTGTCAGCACACTAACCACTAGGCTAATGCACCGATGTAACCACACTTTTTAATGTACCAACATATTTCTAAAGATTTAGAATCACAAAATACTTTAGTCTAAAGGTTTAAAATAAAAGAAATATGAAAAATATATTTGTTTTTTTTAAATACAAATGTATTACACCATATTTCATTAGAAGAAATAGGAATCTGTTAAAGTTTTAAATTAAAAACAGAGTCATATTTTCATTTATCAGACAAATAACAAACTGGCTAGCACATTTAACTTTCCTCAGTCAGATTTTCGCTATTTGGATAATAGCCAAATTACTATACAAATGTATTTTAATAGGAGCCAGTTTTGGTGCTTCACATAATTTTAATCAACCAGTTTTGAAGAATAAGGTCCAAGATTTAGAATAAAAGTTGCTTGTAAAATGTTTTCTCTATGTAAAAGCAATACAGTAGCGAAAGACGACTTCCCTTACATAGGATTGTATGTTTCCTTGCACAGCTGGATGTTGGACTTATGAAAAATAAAAGTTTGCATTGGCCAAAACTGATTAGCTGAAGTCACATTAATGTGATGGTCAACAAAGAATTTGGATTGGTCTTCCAAGCTTTTTTTAAATGGACTATTTTCACAATTTATGATGGTGTAGCAGTCAAACAAATGAGCTCATGTATGGGATGAATTCTGGAACCTTGTCACTGAGGGGTGGGTCTTTCGAACCACCCAAACCCCCCCTGGCAACAGGCTTGATTTATTCATGTTGTCCCAACACAAATAGATTGTGTGGAACCCAGCATTTTTACTGTGCAAGATCTGTATGTTGCTCTCATAGAATCAAAACAAGACACAAACAGTGGTGTGATACAATGCGAATAAACTTTAGAGGTAGTGTTACATTAAAATAAAAATTAAGACCTGTTCAAAACTGGTTTAAAAGCAACCAAGATGCAATAGAGTGAATTTTAGACTTTTTTAAGTGCTAACAATGAAAAATAAGGTAAAGTTGGTTTTACATTCACACATTTAGACTTTATCTTTAATAACAATATTTTCAGCAAAGCAAGCTAAATCTAAATGCCAATAACTATTAAACGTCAACATTGTTCATTACCACAAATAGTGGTAATGTTGTTTTCAGCCATATTTACATGTGATTTCAGACAGATTATTCAAAATACCATGGTAAACAATGCAGGGATAGTGTCAGAAGTTGTCAATGAAAGAATGGGCGAATATAAAACCAGCTTTACCTCAATGATTTTAAACGTGAAACTTAAAAAGATTCACCCAAAAATGAAAGCTGTCATCATTTACTCGCCCTTTACCTGTTCTAAACCTTGTTCCTTGATTGTTTCCTTCCTCAATGTTGAAAGTTGTATTTGTTTTTCATATAATTGCATGCGTTCAGTTTTCCTAAGAATATCTTCTTTAGTGATTACAGAAGACATAAACTCACACTCAATGTTTGAAACCACTTGTGAGTAAATAGTAAACATTTTTATCTTTGGATGAAATAATGCTCCTAAACACGAATTATAACACAATTCACAGTACGCTATCAATCAGTGTAAAGAGTTGTTTGTCGTTCTAATAAAATAGCTGGAAGCCATACAATTTAGTGAATAGCTTGAACGAGTGTTAGCCTATTATATTTCCAAATTACCAAGGGTGAGATCAAATTTACAATTGGCTATATGAGCCTCATCAAACAGACTAACAAGAACTACCTTTTTTGTGATGTTAGGATATTTTTTAAAGCAGATTTCCTTCAACAACAACAACAACAACAAAAAAAAACTTAAGTACAATTGTCAATAAATAAATAAGGCGCCATTTCCTATTAAATTACCATTCCCACGAGTAGCCTAATTGGCGACCCGACAACCTCAAACCGTCGGCTTATTTTTTTCACACATAAATTGTCAAGTAATACAAAACTGTACTTAAAAAATCAGACTCGCGAAATGAGAAGAGAAAAAACACATCCGCTTACACGGGGTAACAGCAGCAGCTCTCCTGGCGATCAGCGGTGTGTTTGTTGTCTGTATGAGAGTGTTTCACGATCCTGCCGTTTCCACAGCCAAGTCCAGCAACACAAACGTTCAAGAAACGTCCAAGAAAGTTCTCCAGTCGATGTTTTTGCCAACAAACAGGACCCTCCATCTGTAAAACAACAGGTGTCTCCTCCGCCCTCAGCCACACCCACATACACCTGAATACTGTTTATTTTACTATTGTTTTTAAGCAGGACACTTCTAGTCTGTACATAATGACTGTAATATGAGACACTCTTCTCTTGCCATCTAAAATCTTTAATTTAAGAGTAAAACAGAACAAATTGTATTTGTAACCTTGATGAATAATTATCAATATGCTTTACAACAAAGAGAGTTAATTCAACCCAATTTGTTGAATATGAACCTACCTAAAAGTTGGGTTTAAACTTTTAATTAACTTTATTTGCTTAGCTGGGCTGTGTTTTTATATGTTAATGAAAAGATTAGAGATTGAAACAATAGCCTATCATAACCACATAGAATAGTTTCAGACTAATCTGTCTGAACAATAGTCTGGATGTGTTGTCAGACAGAAGACAAACATCGGTAAAGAAAATATTAGCCTAATATACAGTATATTGACTTGCATCTGTAAATATGTTCTTTCGATAAGGTTATCAGCAAGTGCGTGATTAGTCTTTGTTTGTTTAGCAGTGCTTTGCTGCCGTCTAGCGTCTGCAGGGCCCAGTTTTTAAAATAAATAAATAATCTGGATTAAATTGGTCTAGATTTGGAAATCCTATGTTTTACTATCCAGGGCCCAGTTGTTCAGAAGTAATCCAGTGGGATTTTGGATCACGGATTGGATCAAATCTTAGAAAGAGAGATATTGAATTAAGATCAGACCATGTAATCCAATCTTACATTTGATTCAGATCAGTCCTGCCCTTTGGGTTATTCAAAACTTTGAGCACAGATTGGTGTCTATTTGATAAAAAAAAAAAAAAAAACTGGATTATCGTGATCCCACCAGAAAGGTGGATTCAGTTGTGATTTTTTGAACCAAACAAAATAAAAAAGTTTTATTTTTTAAGTGAATGATCACAAACTTAATGGTTACTATATATATATATATATATATATATATATATATATATATATATATATATATATATATATATATATATATATATATATATATATATATATATCCTGAAAAATATATATATCAGTATTGCATTTTCAAACCGCTGTATACCTTGAAAACGGTTATCGTCCCATGCCTATTGTTGAATTGGGTAAATTAAATTGTCAGTAGGGCATGTGTGTATATTCTCGTCCTCCAGGTTGGGGGTTGAGCATTGGGCTGACGACCCACCTCGTAAAAAAAAATAGATTTTATGAAACACCAAGATTGTTGCGGCTAAATATCAACATTAAACATTAAAAACACTTTCATATAAAAAATACAGTTAAAAAAGAAAAGAAAAGAAGAAAACTGATGGCAGCAGAGGACAAAAAGCCAAAGACAACAGTAGAAATGTGTCAAGAATACAGTACTAATGCTGACAATGCTGATTTGTCAATAACCAATTTTTAACATGAGACTGAAAAGAACGAAAAGTGCATGATCTTCTAATTGTTGGTGGGATGGAGTTCCATTCCCTAGCAGCTCTCTCTGAAAATACAGATTGACTGAATTTACTTTTTTTGAGAGGAATAATGCAGTCCCCTCTGTCACCTCCTCTAGTAGTTCTAGTTCTAGTAGTTCTAGTAGTACTTTGATGGAAAGAAGTAAGTACTGAATTAGAACAACCTAAAAAATGTAAAATGTTTGTTGATTGCCGTATTTCTGGTTATTACTATTAAAACAAGCAATGGCTGTTTGTGGCCGCTGGTATTTTGCCTACCTGTTGTTCTTTGCTAAGCCAGTACTACACTGTTGGTTGCATTTAAGGTTCTGGTAAACATGATTTGATAATCATGAAATTTAGTATTTGGATCACAGGGATCCAACTCAATGTTCCTATGATAGATCAGTTAATCCTGGATAGCATAACATGTGATTTCCAAATCTGGTCCAGTTTAATTCAAATAATAATTTTTTTCAAACTGGGCCCAGGATTAACCAACAGTGTAGCCTACTGGCTTAGCAACAAACAACAGGTAGGCAAGATACCAGGGGCCTGTTTCAGTAAGGAGGTTCAAACAACTCAGAGTTTAAACTTGAACTCTGAGTTGATTTACCGAGAGATTAAAAACTCAGAGTTTTCGGTTTCAGAACAGCTGATCTGAGTTGGGTCAATCAACTTCGAGTAGACCAACTCAGAGTTAAGCGCGCACACCGTGACTTTAAAAAGGCATTATCAATGGAGCAGAGACATTACGAGTGACTATGGCAATATCTTATAAAAGAGATCACCATTTCTTTCTCCAGCTGAACTTGATGTTCTCATTAAAAGTTATAGCAAATATGAGTGTATATATTTAAAAAGAAGCAAACATCAGTGAAGAAGAGACAGTTAGCGTGGGAAAACAGCTGCTCAAGTTAATGCCTAATTTAACTTTTTAAGTATTTAAATATTTAAGTATAATAAAATAAGTAATGTAATTTGTGACGTTTATATATTTTTTTCTAAACTTTCTTTTATAAATTTATTAGTTTTAAATGATTTAACAGTGCACTTGTGCGTCTGCCTTTTTTATTGATCAAGTGATAGAGGTTAATATAACATTTAGAAGGTAAGCAGTACTAAAAATAATTTTTAGAAAGAATAATAATCCCATTAATCTAGTTACAGTGCATATCGAAGGTGAATTCAATTAAATTATTTATTAAAAAAGCATAAGCCATTCTAGTACAGTTCTTCTGTGTGTGACTAAAATGTAGGCAATAGCTATGTTTCCATCCAAATAAAATTCCATCCAACGAGTCAAAGAGAAAAAAATTGTCACTTCCTGATTAAACTGGCACCAAATATCAACAGTAAAAACAGAATTTACTGTGGTAGAAGAAGCTGCGTCAATGAATTCTTTATTTAGCCTAATTAATGTACTTGCGCCTCGAACACAATGAACACGTGGGGGCGTCTGAAGCCATGAGATGCGGAGACTCACGCACCAGACGTTCGGAGGTAATTAATAATATACACTAATACTGAAACAGTTAAGGCATTTTAGAATTACTAAAACAATATTTAAGACGTGTTACAGTGTGCTCAGCCTGCTGGTTTGTCCATTTACACACATTTTCATTATCATATGATCATGATCTTTTTTTTAATGTACATACTGTAATTTGTTCAGTAAAAGTGTTTCCATCGTAGTTTATGCGCACATTTTCTATCGAATAAAAGTTTATCCTACTCAGTTATGCACGTTTTTTATGCATATTTTAAAAAGTTATGTGCATCATGACGTTTCCATCAATCGTTTTTATGCACGTATCCAAAATGAGCATTAAAATAGGTGGGTGGAAACGCAAGGCTATGGCGAGATATACCACTTCATCTTTAAAAAAGGGGAGGAGACCGACAGAAACTCTGAGTTTAGAGAATAAAACCTGCTTCTGACCAGGTTAGATTCACAGAGTAAGTTACCACAGTAACTGACTCTGAGTTAAAGTTACCTTTCTTTCAGAAACAGGCTTGACTTACCCTGCTTTCTCGAGTTTAACAAACCTGCCATTTTGAAACGGAAAACCCAGAGTTTCTCTCATTTCAGGGTTAAAATACTCTGAGTTTTCAGTTAACCTCCTTTCTGAAACAGGCCCCAGTGGCCACAAACAGCCAATGTTTGTTTTGAATGGTAATGGACCCTTTTCACAAACCTGTTATGACATTTAATGGTCATCAGAATCTTAAATCTTTTGAAGTTTTGAATTTTTAGATAAAAACAAAACAAAACATATGAACATTAAAATGCATTTATGAATGTATTATATCATCTTTGCTTCAAATTAAAAACAACTTCTTACTGCTTGTGCGAGGCGTTTCTAATGTAATGTATATGGGGGGCAGGGCAGTAAATTTGATAATATTCTCTCCTCTAGCTGCCTTCTCGCACAATTTTTTTTCTTTTTCTAAAGTCTTTATAACACTAATGTGGAGTTTTTTGTTTAATATTTGAGCAAATAGGATTGTAAAAAAAACGATTTAGTTATTATTAATTATTCGAGCATTAAGTTTTCCCAACTATAACAACTTCTACTACTGAGAAACTCTTTGACATTTTTAGTTTGTTCTGATACAATACTGCTTTGATATTGTTTTGTTGTTGTAGTTGTTGTTTACCAGGGGCCTGTTTCAGTAAGGAGGTTCAAACAACTCAGAGTATAAACTTGAACTCTAAGTTGATTTACCGAGAGATTAAAAACTCTGAGTTTTCGGTTTCAGAACAGCTGATCTGAGTTGGGTCAATCAACTTCGAGTAGACCAACTCAGAGTTAAGCGCGCACACCGTGACTTTAAAAAGGCATTATTAATGGAGCGCAGACATTACGAGTGACTATGACAACATCTTATAAAAGAGATCACCATTTCTTTCTCCAGCTGAACTTGATGTTCTCATTCAAAGTTATAGCAAATATGAGTGTATATATTTGAAAAGAAGCAGCCATCAACCAGTTAGCGTGGGAAAACAGCTGCTCAAGATAATGCCTAATTTAACTTTTTAAGTATTTAAATATTTAAGTATAATAAAATAAGTAATGTAATTTGTAAAGTTTATATATATTTTTCTAAACTTTCTTTTATACATTTATAATTTTAATAGATTTAACAGTGCACTTGTGTGTCTGCCTTTTTATTGATCAAGTGATAGAGGTTAATATAACATTTAGAAGGTAAGCAGTACTAAAAATAATTTTTAGAAAGAATAATAATCCCATTAATCTAGTTACAGTGCATATCGAAGGTGAATTCAATTTAATTATTTATTAAAAAAGCATAAGCCATTCTAGTACAGTTCTTCTGTGTGTGACTAAATGTAGGCAATAGCTATGTTTCAATCCAAATATATTACATAAATGTATGTGCAAAACTGGAATATTGCATAAAAGATGCGAATAAAATTCCATCCAACGAGTTAAAGAGAAAAAAATTGTCACTTCCTGATTTAACTGGCACCGAATATCAACAGTAAAAACAGAATTTACTGTGGTAGAAGAAGCTGCGTCAATTAATTCTTTATTTAGCCTAATTAATGTACTTGCGCCTCGATGTCAGAAGACAATGCTGAAACACAATGAACACGTGGGGGCGTCTGAAGCCATGAGACGCGGAGACTCTTGACACGCACCAGACGTTCGGGGGTAATTAATAATATACACTAATACTGAAACAGTTAAGGCATTTTAGAATGACTAAAACAACATTTAAGACGTGTTACAGTGTGCTGAGCCTCCATTTACACACATTTTCATTATCATATGATCATGATCTTTTTTTTAATGTACATACTGTAATTTGTTCAGTAAAAGTGTTTCCATCGTAGTTTATGCGCACATTTTCTATCGAATAAAAGTTTATCCTACTCAGTTATGCGCGTTTTTTATGCATATTTTAAAAAGTTATGTGCATCATGACGTTTCTATCAATCGTTTTTATGCACGTATCCAAAATGAGCATTAAAATAGGTGGGTGGAAACGTAAGGCTAAGGCGAGAAATACCGCTTCATCTTTAAAAAAGGGGAGGAGACCTACAGAAACTCTGAGTTTAGAGAATAAAACCTGCTTCTGACCAGGTTAGATTCACAGAGTAAGTTACCACAGTAACTGACTCTGAGTTAAAGTTACCTCTCTTTCAGAAACAGGCTTGACTTACCCTGCTTTCTCGAGTTTAACAAACCTGCCATTTTGAAACGGAAAACCCAGAGTTTCTCTCATTTCAGGGTTAAAATACTCTGAGTTTTCACTTAACCTCCTTTCTGAAACAGGCCCCAGATCTCATTATACAGTATGTGACATGCTTCATATAGGCTTCAAATATGAAAGAATATATATATATATATATATATATATATATATATATATATATATATATATATATATATATATATATATATATATAACAGAGAGATATTGAAAAACGATCAGACCATGTGATCCAATCTTACAGTTGATTTATATCAGTCCTGCCTTTTGGGTCATACAAATCTTTGAGCTCAGATTGGGATCTATTTGATGCAAAAAAAACAGGATTGTCCTGATATATATATCATTAGTAACCATTAATTGGTGATATATATATATATATATATATATATATATATATATATATATATATATATATATATATATATATATCATTAGTAACCATTAATTTGTGATCATTCACCCAAAAAATAAAAATTTTAAATATTTTATTTGGTTAAAAAAGTCACAACTGATTTCACCCTTCTGATGGGATCAGGATAATCCTGTTTTTTGGATCAAATAGATCCCAATCTGAGCTCAAAGATTTGTATGACCCAAAAGGCAGGACTGATCTGAATCAACTGTAAGATTGGATCACATGGTCTGATCGTTTTTCAATATCTCTCTGTCACTTTTGAAAAACCCATTTCCAAGACTTGATCCAATCCATGATCCAAAATCCCACTAGATTACTTTTGAAAATCCGGGACACCTGAAGACGTGTTTTTCATGCTTAATATGAGTACACTGTACATCATAAAGTTTTTGTTATTTCTGGTCAGTTTTTATCAGTGTTATGTCTTTGTTTGTTTTGTAATGTCGGTGAATCACATAGGTGTAGTCACAAGGTTTAATACCTTTACTGAATACAATTGCTGATGAAGTCACACAGTAATACATAATAGAGTCATACATAATACATGACAGTCTCAAACTCAGTTCCTGGAGGCCTGCCACAGCTTCCCACAGTATAGCTCTTACTGACACCAGCTTGGAAGTGTCTAGTGAACAAGGTTTTAACCTTGATTAGCTGGATCACGTGTGTTTAATTAGGGTTGGAGCAGAACTCCATGGATCAGGGGTGCCCAAACTTTTTCTTATGAAGGGCCAAAAACCAAACTTGATTGAGGCTAGTGGGTCAAAGGTAAAAACAGTTGCCATGGGTGATTTCCTAATTTATTTAATAATATAAATTTAAAAAATGACTAGAAAACATTGCTTTATATTAACTAATGCAGTATTGTTTTTAAATTTTATAATGTACTTATTACAGTAAAAACAAAACAATTTATTTTATAACAAAATTACACTAGTTTAAATTACACTCTCACACAAGTGACAGTATTTATATTTTTAGAAATCAGATTGAATTACATTTAAGTGACATTTAATTAAAACATTTCATTTCAGTATGCTTTTTTTCTTTTCTTTTTTTCTTTTGTAGCTCAGCAATAAAGCAAACAAACAAAAAAAATTCTAATTAGAAATTAGAAACGGGCCCTACTTTGGGCATCTCTGGCATAGAGGTAGTGGTGTATACTTGTAATATGTAGTCCTCAAATATAGCAGGCATTAATTTCTGGCATTTATTTTTAACAAATCACAGTTTATTCCATTTACATGCAGTTATTTTTATATCTGATGCATACTTTTTTAAAAATCTATCTGTTGTCTCTACCACATTATTATATACAATTCTAGCAAGTATTACATTTCTATCACATTTAGAGTCAATTATAAGGACAATAAATCTGAAAAATAAAAGTGTATTGTTTCATAGTCGATACATAAATTTCTAATTTCTTGCATTGATTCAAAAATGTTTTGATGTTTTAAATGTAAGTTTGTCAAATGTCAATAAATAAATAGACTAGATTTAGAGTCATTTCACTATGGCGATCCCTGATAAATAAGGGACTAAGCCAAAGGAAAATGAATTAATGAATGAATGAAAAAACAGCTAAAGTCATTGACTTCCCACAGCCATTGACTTCAATAGTGTATTTTGTTCTTATTATAGATTCCAAAGGCTGCTGCTTTCCCACATTCTTCAGAGTAGGGCTGCACAACATATCTTTGCAGCATCAATATCGCAATGTGTGTGTCCGCAATAGTTACATCGCAGGATATGCAATGTTGAGTTGAGAATTATATTTAATCGACAGTTAGGAACTCATGAGATTTGTGGAATCATTACAACATATAATCATAACAGAGTGAAACTTAATCATTTGCATGGGTTTTATTGGCATTTCAAGAAAACGCATTTAAGCTCAATAACGTAAAACATTTGTAACTTTTTAATGAAAAATAATCAAACTGAATTATTAAAACAATGAAGACTATACACTTTTATTTTATTTGTTATTTCTGTATCTGAACACAGTTTGGCTCTTCGGAAAACCATAATGCACTGTTTATTGAACTTTTTTTTCTTAGCTTTATTGTGAATATTTTTGCTTGCATTTTTTTAAATACATGAGTTACACCCTTACAAAATTAACACAACCTAATTCTAAATGAATGATTTTAATGAGACATCAAATTATATTCATATCACAATATATTTATTCATTCACTTTCCTTCGGCTTAGTCTCTATTTCTGAGGTCACCACAACGAAATAAACCACTAACTATTTCAGCATATGTTTTACACAGTGGATGGCCTTCCAGCTGCAACCCAGTACTGGGAAACACCCATACACTCTCATTCACACACTCATATGGACAATTTTGCTTACCCAGTTCACCTGTACCACATGTCTTTGGACTGTGGGGGAAACCAGAGCACCCGGAGAAAACCCACGCAAACACGGGAAAACATGCAAACTCCACACAGAAACACCAACTGGCCCAGCCGGGACTTGAACCAGCAATCTTCTTGCTGTGAGGCAGCAGTGATAACCACTGAACCACCGTATATTAATGGTGAATATTCAATTCAGCTTTATTTGTATAGCACTTTTACAATGTAGATTGTGTCAAAGCAGCTTCACATAAATGGTCGTAGTAACTGGATCATGGTAGTTCAGTTTTTAGTGTTTAAGTTCAGTTCAGTTTAGCTCAAATCATTTGGTGTTAGAGTCCAAACACTGAAGAGCAAATTCATCGATGCGTATTGTAGCTCTACCGATCCTGAACCATGCAAACCAGGGCGACAGCGGAGAGGGGAAAAAAACTTCACCGATAGGAGAGTGAAGAAAAAAACCTTGAGAGAAACCAGACTCAGATGGGCACGACCATTTAATTTCTCCGCTACCCAAAAGTCTTGTGCAGAGCTGCAGAATATGATAAATAAAGATAAATATGATACTATAAATATATATAATATAAATATGATATGATAAATATGATAAATAAAGGTCTAAGCCGAAAGAAAATGAATGAATGAATGAAAAACACCCATAGTCATTGACTTCCAACATCCATTGACTTCCATTATATATAGAATTTATTTCCTACTATAGATTTCAAAGCCAGCTGCTTTCCAATTTTCTTCAGAGCATCTTGCTTTGTGTTCAACAAGAAAACAGAAACTTAAAAACTTTAGAAGCACTTGAGTGTGAGTAAAGGATGAAGACATTTTCATTTTTAGACATACATTGTCATACATTAAACTATCATTTTAATAGAGGGTTATAATGTAAAGAAAGCAGTATTTTACACTTCCAGTTTATAGAAGCAGTGTTTCAATCAGGATGCAAATTTATCATAATTAACATTTATTTTAAGCTATCGGGTAATACAAATATGTCGTTTTTATTTAAAATAAATCCACAGTTCCTTTTACTATACTGAAGAAATGGTGTATAAACAGAAATTCAGAGTACATTAAAAAAGAAACAGCATGTTATACATTAAACTTAACATTTAAACCTAAAATTAGAGAGAAAAACAATAGTATTGTCTTCTTAAATATACAACATTTGCTCCAATTGCAATTTTATTGGGGTATTTTTTGAAGGGGTGATATGGTGGCTCAGTGGTGGTCACTGGTTCGAGTCCCGGCTGGACCAGTTGGCATTTCATGATGGAGTTTGCATGTTTGTCCCATGTATGTGTGGGTGCTTCAGAGTATAGGTGTTTCCCAGTACTAGGTTGCAGCTGAAAGGGCATCCGCTGCGTAAAACATATGCTAAAATACTTGGCCGTTCATTCAACTGTGCAAGCCTCTGAAATAGAGACTAAGCCAAAGGAAAATAAATAAAAAATGTATTTTTGAGTTCAACAGAGTTTGTTGGATGATTGAACATCCATCCAATATGAAATCAGCTGAGATGGACTCTGCGTAAGTATTGCTATTAGTCCAGAATAATAAAAGCGATCCAAATGTTCAGGTGGTCTGATTAAAAACTGCCCAAAATTCAGTTTCTCAGGCCTAATTCCCAAACGCCTCAAGCACATGCCAATATACGCGTCCTCAATAAAAATAGGCCTCACAAACCTCGAGATGTGTAGGATCTTCTCCGGCAAGTCCATGGAAAAGATGTAACACATGCCCTGAGGATACGGAGGATATCTGGATCTGGGATACACGTCATGAGGGATGTAAAATTTGCTGGTAGGATCTCTCATCACATTGTTTACAGACAATACTAAGCCAGTAATGTAGTTACGCTCTAGTGTGTTAAGACTCACAAGCATATACAATAGGTTTTTCACGTTGAGGAGCACATCGGCGTCCACTTTTGCGGCGTATGAAGCCTGTGGACACTTTCTGCTGAGCCACTCCATCATCACCAACGTTTTAACTGTCAGGTTCCTGTAGGTGTCCTGAAAGCTGCTCTGCAGAAGATCTCCATGTTGCTGGCTTTCATTCTGGAGTTGCTCCTGCAATGTTTCATTCCCACTTCGTGAGCCTAGAAGAAACAAAACCAGCACGATTTTATCCCGGACGAGCCCCTCATTCCCCCACGTTGTCCTGATGGCATTGCGTGCCTCGATGTTCTCCGGGGCCACCGGCACAATAATCACCACAAAGGGCTCCTGTTGCTGGCACTTCTCTGGCAAGTCGAGGATAAATTTGTAGTTTTGAGGGATAACAACATTGAGCTTCAGCCATTTCTGTCTTTCGAGGGTTCTTGCGGTGAAAAACAGCAATAGGATATTAAGCAGGATGAAGAGACTAACCAGTAACCAAGTCTTACAGTACATCAGAACGAGGCTGAAACGAGAAAGAAGTTGTGTTTCTGTAAATATGATTTATTTTATGAAAGAATGAAGTTCATCACCATAATAAGTGACTAGTTACATTAAAAAGTGAGTAAACCTGTTGTAACTTGAAACTGTTCGTTGACTTTAAGGTGTAATATGTAGAACTGAGGTATTGCAGTATGTAGCTTAGTGGGACGGGGCTGAGAGCTGTGGGAACAAAGCGAGGCTGATGTTTGAGTGATAGTGAGAACCTGTTTCACGCACAGAGGAGCTCTAGATGATAAAAGGAGGAGAGAGAACAGTTTATGCATTACTTTTGCGTTCACTGGGGTTTCTTGTCCTCTTATTATACAAAGTTCCTCCACTTGAGACAGGTGGCAGGTCCAGGATTCAGCACAAACTCCACTATACTTCGCAGGCTCACGCCTCTCGGCCCCGCCACACTCGCTATACAGTGCAAATGTAATATATTGCAAAGATTTTTTCAACCCAGGTTGCCAGATTGACACCACAAACATTAACAAGCATGCTTGACAATCAACCTTACATTGTAACCTGCTCAACTAGTGTTTACATTACAATATGTGTTCAGCAACAACCCAGTACACACTCATTCACATACTACAGCCAATTTCATTTATTCATTCACTCATTTTCTTTTTTTACTCCCTTTATTAATCACAGTGAAATTGCCAACTATTCTGGCTTTTGTTTCACACAGTGGATGGCCTTTCAGCTGCAACCCAGTACTGGGAAACACCCATATGTTCTCATTCACACACTACAGCCAATTTCAGTCATTCATTCATTTTCTTTTAGACTTACTCCCTTTATTAATCACAGCGGAATGAATCGCCAACTATTCTGGCTTTTGTTTTATGCAGTGGATGCCCTTCCAGCTGCAACCCAGCGATGTGAAACACCCATACATTCTCATTCACAAACCACAGGCCAGAGGTGTGGACTCGAGTCATGTGACTTGGACTCGAGTCAGACTCGAGTCATGAATTTGATGACTTCAGACTCGACTTGACAAAATATGAAAAGACTTGCAACTCGACTTGGACTTGAACATAAATGACTCGGACTTTCACTTGGACTTGCGGCTATTGACTTGTAAAGACTTGCAACTTTTATAAAAAGCCCAAAGATAAAAAGTATGTTGACAAGGAGCGCTCTATCTCTGCGTGTGTGTGTATGTGTGTGTGTGTTTGTGTGTGAGACAGAGAACATGCACGCATACTTTCGACCACTAGCGCTTTGTGGCGCACTTCCGTGTTTTTGCACCAGCGGGAAATTTGAAGATGCCATTTTCATTCTGACTCGGAGAGTGAAATAAACACATCCAAGATCTGCTTCTTTTGTTTTATTCAGCGGATTTACAACATCTGTCAAAGGTAAGAGACTTTACTACTCGCAATGTGTTACTGTTGTGCAAAAGCATTGTTTTACTGTTGTGCATAAGTCAATGAACAGTTTTTTTTTAAAACAAATTTACCCTCTCGTGATTTATTTCACATAATTATGAACGAACATGGCTGTAATTTATGTTTTTGCACTTGGTCGTTTGTGTCAATGGGCATATTATGTTTTATTTTTGTGTTTTGCCCATCCTCTGACAGTATTTTCTAACTATTTAATTAGTAGTAACATTAATTACATGCCATATATAATAACTAGATATATATAATTTATTTTTAAAGCTCTTAAAACTGTGAAAAAAGTGTTTTGTTATTTTTTGGTGACATTTTGCAATAAGTTTTTTTTAGTTAATCTATGTACTAACATGAACTAATAATGAACTATATTTTAAACCTTTATTAATTATAGTTTAACATTTACTATTGCATTATTACAATTTAAAGGTATGCTTGTTAACATTAATGTTAATGCACTGTGATTTAACAAGAGTAACCAATAATTTTATTTCCATTAATTAATGAATACTGTAATGAACTGTAACTGTACTGCACTGCATTGTTTGTTCACATTAGTACATACATAAACTTAATTAATTAATACAACCTTATTGTAAAGTGTTACCTTTATCATATTTTGGATTGATACTATTAATTTTATTTAGTATTTAAAACCTCAAAAGTATTTGTATTATTGTTGATGTTATGCCTCTTAGCAATATTTTAGTCCTCCATATGGTTTTTGTATTGTGAGATTGTAATGTAATGCATCTATATTGTTGAATTTCTGTTTGTTTGTTTTTCTGTATTTCCCCCTCTATATTTAAGGCTTATCTACTATTTTTAAAGTACTTAAAACCAACCATCTAATAAAAAATACAATTAACAATAACATTTTGTTTCATGAGTGTCTTTGTTCCTGTTTTGTAGGACTCTTATTTTAACAGATTTCATTTGGAAACACTTGACTGATCATTCAATTAAAGTTTTACCTTTATCATTCCATCACTCAATGAGATCATTTAATTGTGAGTTGAATTACTCCATTTGTAATTGTTTTTAAATAAACTAAAAACGAAGACTTGTTTTATTCAGTTTGTTGAATGTGAACTTCTATACTTTACATATTAAAAGATATTTAAAACCATTATGAATGTATTTAAACAAATATTTAATATTTTATACATATATATATATATATATATATATATATATATATATATATATATATATATATATATATATATATATATATATATATATATATATATATATATATATATATTTAATAATTTATATAACTGTTTCATTGTGGGTATTTCTATTTTAATTTATTTAGCACATTTATTGGCTATTCAAACATGAAAACAAGTTTTAGATAATTCGTGGCTCTAATAAATTGTTAAACAATACAATATCCCTGCAGAAAAATCCAGCTTAAACCAGCCTAGGCTGGTAAGCTGGTTTTAGCTGGTTGACTAGGCTGGTTTTAGAGGGTTTTGGTAATTTCCAGGCTGGTTTCCAGCCATTTCCAGCCTGGTCTTAGCTGGTCAGGCTGGAAACTGACCAGCAAAATCCAGCTAAAACCAGCTTGACCAGCCTGGTTTAAGCTGGACATAGCTGGTTTTGGCTGGGCTCCCAGCCTGGCAAGGCTGGTCAGGCTGGTTTTAGCTGGTCATCTCCCAGCCTGACCAGCTAAGACCAGGCTGGAAATGGCTGGAAACCAGCCTGGAAATAGCCAAAACCCCTCTAAAACCAGCCGACCAGCTAAAATCAGCCAACCAGCCTAGGCTGGTTCAAGCTGTTTTTTTCAGTAGGGATTTTTGACAAAATAGTCTAAAATGATAGTTTACAAGTGCCTAAGTGGGATTCGAACCCCGTTCTTTATGAAAAGAAAGAAAAATCTGATTGGCTCTGACATTACTTTCACCAGTGGGCAGGTACTTCAATCTGATTGGCTGGTCTCTTGCACACGTATTCAGTCTCACTGCATTTGCTTGACTTTTGTCCACACTGGCGCCTCAAACCTTTCCTGCTTTTGCTCTCCAGAGATCCTCCTGGTAAATTGATTATTCCAGAATGTTGATATGGTTTATATATTGCTACACTATTTAGTAACAATACATGAAAAACTATGAGGTTAAGGTAAATTCTATAATAAATACTAGTGTTTTTGAGAGTTAGGTATACTGCCTATGTTTAAGCCTAGTATTATTTACAAGTTGTTAATGAATGCTTCAGCATACTGTAGTATTAAGAATAGTGAACTAATAAAATGAAATACAGAGTGTAGTTTTACTACAGTAAAGTGTCGTGAATTGTAGTATAATATACCCAATACTGTAAAAAAAAACTACAGCACTTTGTCATTTGTTTATATTACACTTGTGTTACCATAGCAACTATAATATTACCCCAACAGATTAATTGAAGTACTTTACTATAGTATTGTTCAAAACACTGTCCATGCCAATAGATGTGTTCAGGGGCCCTGTGGAACAGCTTTTCCTCAAAATGAAGAGGATGACATGGAAAATGTCCTCCACAATCTCATCAATAATGTGGAAGACAGCAGAGACGTGTTCACTTTATTTTAGTTGCCATGATAAAATGGGACTGATAGTGAGATTTATGTAAAGAGTGAATAGTACAGTAGGCTATAATACCTAATCAAGTTTTTCCTTATTTTTATCACAGTTACATTTCTGCTTGCGTTAGTTATATTTTTGTTTAAATGTTTTTTATTTGATTAGTATGGTGAACCTTTTGGATGTTTAATAAATGTTTGTAAAACAAAATGCATTCTTTACATCCAACCTCTATTCTCTGTGTCTTTAATTGTTTGTAACTGGAAATATCTCATCATATAACATACAGCCAAAATGTTATGGTTTATTAGATAAAAAATTTAATATGTAAGTCTAGTTTAGTATTTTGGTTATTGTTAATAAATAGTGCCTCAATATAAATCATATCAAAAAGCACGAAAGGAAGAGGAAACACAAGACACAAATTCTGCATATAATCTCTGAAAGCACGCAGGAAAATGTGTGCGTGAGCAGTGCATATTTGAGAGCTCGCAAGCAGTTTTATAAACAGAGGAAATCGGTGCAGGAGCATCACACAAGGTAGAGAGCAAAGTTCTTCATTGTTATGTGAAGAAAACAACGTTATTGTTTGTATGAAGTAGCCTACTTCATTGAGAATATGTGCCACAATTTTACATTGCTGCTAGACAGATTTGCATCTCCATCTCTTTAGCACACACGAGATTCAATTGACAAAATACCAAGTTCACTCAATTTTACTTTGCAGCATACAGGAGTTGTTGGTCTTATGCTGCCTCATTGAGGTCGTTTATGTAGTTTTAGTTAATCACAAGTTGATCACCGAAGACATAACATAGCACAACTAAACTTAATGAACTAGACAGCAGTAGACCTGCAATTTCTGTGTGATGTGAGGCAAAATGGACTCTATTGTGGTGGAACGCGTTCTTGTGCAATATGCTGTGTAGACAAGACGTAGCACTGTTTAGCACTTTTTCAGAAAATTAAATTTATGTTTTTATATATCTGAGCAATGTTCTTTCATAAAAAAAGGTTTGTTTAATAAATACAGATCTTACAACCATACATAATCTGTTTACATTTTATTTTTCTGTTAAAAAGACTCGAAAAGACTCGAAAATCAAACTGTAGGACTTTGGACTTGACTTGAGACTTGTTGCCTTTGACTTGGGACTTGACTTGGGACTTGCCTGTCTTGACTCGGGACTTGACTCGGGACTTGAGGGCAATGAATTGAGACTTACTTGTGACTTGCCAAACAATGACTTGGTCCCACCTCTGCCACAGGCAAATTCATTCATTCATTTATTCATTTTCGGCTTAGTCCCTTTTTTAATCAGGGGTCGCCACAGCGGAATGAATCGCCAACTATTCTTGCATATTTTTTACGCAGTTGATGCACTTCCAGCCTCAACCCTGTATTGGGAAACGCCCATACATTCTCATTCACACACTACAGTTAATTTCATTCATTTATTAATTTTCTTTTCGGCTAAGTTTCTTTATTTAATCAGGGGTCACCACAGCGGAATACAACGGCAACAATTCCGACATATGTTTTACGCAGTGGATGCCCTTTCTAGTACTGGAAAACACCCATACACTCTCATTCTCACACTACAGCCAATTTAGTTCATCCAAATGCCAACTGGTCTAGCCAGTGCTAACCACTGAGCCACTGTGCCCCCTAAGTAAAGTCAACTGATTGATAATTTACTGTGTATCGATGCCTTAGTAGAACAGTTTGTGGTTCTTATGAACAGCTACTTAAAAAGTTCTTTTAAAAGTTTTGTTGCTTACACTTCTTATGCAGGTCAAAACAAATGAGCAAATTTGAGGGTTAAAAAACATGATAGTTTGCTGTTTCGAGGGCTGCTGTGGTGAAAAAAAAATTAAGTAGGATGAAGGGACTAACCAGTAGCCAACTCTTACAGAACATTTGAACAAATATTTTAAAAGGATTGACGCAGGATTGTTCACCTTTTTGGTGTACAATTATTTAAATGAACATTTTAATGATCTAAAGTGCTTTTTTCTATTAAACAGAACAGAATAAACGAGTTTTGTGGATGTTAAAGGTTCTTCATGAAGGCATCAATGCCAATAAGGAAACCTTTATTATTAGACTTGATGACAGAGTGACATTTTTATTTGTTGAGCAAGAAGATTCCCTGATTTATCTGAATGTTCATATCATTTGGAGCAGGATTGGAGCAGAAGTCAATCTGTTTGTCCGGAAGTTATTAGATCAATCTCTATTTGTATCTTTGCTCTTTCTTCAAAAATTTCAGGAGACATTTCATTTCTGGTCTATTCTAGGTCTAATTATTTAATTTGATTCATAAGATCATTTATTTGCTGGTTTCTTTTTTTTTTCTTTTCCACAATGTAAATGAAATTATTTCCCCTCTAATGTAAATTTTTAAAGACTCCCAAACTGTAGATTTACTAACACTACAAAGGCTGAATCAGAAAGAATAAAGTTATTAAAGCGCCATGTCTTCCGAATTGGGAATTGGGAAATGCTAGTTTTAGTACAACTGGGCTATGATCTGAGATTACAATACATTCATATTTACAATCAGTAACAGAAGTTAGCAGTTATCATCTATCAAGAATGCATCAATTCGAAAGTATAAAAGATGTACATGAGAAAAAAAGGAGAACTGCATCAGATTTGGATAAAAGCAACGCCAAGAATCAAAAAATGTATAGATCTCTAAAAAAGTATCAATGAACATCAATTAATAAACATGGCGGATTTGCCATTTTTGAAGACCGGTCTAAAGTTGAGTGAAACACAGTTAATATCTCCCCCACAGAGTGACATTTTTAAGTGAACACTTTAAAAGTGAAGGTCATTGTCATGCAGCTGATAATGCAAAAGCACTTTGCTTCTCCCAGGTGAACAAGCAAATGATTTTAACCACAGTTCTCCTTGGCAAAAATCAAATCAAACTTCCCTGATGCTAATAGTTAATCTCTAAAACCTCAAACCGGAGATGTTATTTACTTAGGGATAGTTCACCCAAAAATAAAAATGAACTCAATGGTTACTGATTTTCAACATTTTTCAAAATATCTTCTTTTGTGTTTGACAGAAGAAAGAAACTCCAACAGGGTGTGTTAAGTGTGTAAATTATTCATTTTTGGTTGAACTATATCTGTTAAATTGATGAATCCTAATTACAAAATAAAAGGTGAAACCTGCTAAATGTTGGCACATACCTTTTCCTGTCCTGATATTAGCAGGGATGCCGTATGTCTGTCCTCAGACTTGCTGTACCCGCTCAGCTCCTCCTCATGTATTTTTTTCTGACCTATCAAATCCTTTAGTTTAAAACCATCCGACGAGGCAAAAGTACAAAATCAGGCAAAGTCCTACAATCAATTCGCTACTCAAAAGGATCATGTTACTACTCGTCTCTCAACCCTTCTCTTTCATTGGCAAGTCCATTTAGTTTCTGTCATCAACCAGCACTGAAAAAAACCAACAATAAACGCCTTTAATGCCGTTCTAAATATCGTGTTTTGTTTACATGTCTCAAAGATTTGGACATTGAATGAGTTTGGAAACCTCCTTGCCAACATTATTTGCATGGCATGCAAATTACAAAACAAAGGAGCCAATATCACCTTGTTAACATTTAAATAAAGAACAAAAAACAATGATCAAATAATAATAATAACAATAATAATATTATTATGGTACAGTGGCTCAGGGGTTAGCACTGTCGCCTCCAGCAAGAAGGTTGCTGGTTCCAGTCCTGGCTGCCCCAGTTGGCATTTCTGTGTGGAGTTTGCATGTTCTCCCCGTGTTGGTGTGGGTTTCCTCTGGGTGCTCCTGTTTCCCCCGCAGTCCTGTTTCCCCCGCAGCTGTGTGTTTGTGTGTGTTTGTGTGTGTGTGTGTGTGTGTGTGTGTGTGTGTGTGTGTGTGTGTGTGTGTGTGTGTGTGTGTGTGTGTGTGTGTGTGTGTGAATGCGAGAGTGTATAGGTGTTTGCCAGTACTGGGTTACAGCTGGAAGTGCATCCGCTGTGTAAAACATATGCTGGAATAGTTGGCGGTTTATTCCACTGTGGCAACCTCTGAAATAAGGAGTATGTCGTAGGAAAATGAATAATAATAATAATAATAATAATAATAGCGCAATCATGATATGGGCGTCCCCAGTTCAAATCATATGACAAAAAAAATTAAAAACATGAAATGAATAGAGATTCCTTTACAAATCAGTCATATACAATTTATGGGTTATTTTCAGTTGATAATATTCATTCATTCATTCATTTTCTTGTCGGTTTAGTCCCTTTATTAATCCAGGGTCGTCACAGCGGAATGAACCGCCAGCTTATCCAGCATGTTTTTACGCAGCGCATGCTCTTCCAGCAGTAATCCATCTCTAGGAAACATCCACACACACTCATTCATATTCATACACTACGGACAATTTTAGCATACCCAAATCGCCTGTACTACGTCTTTGGACTGTGGGGGAAACCAGAGGAAACCCACGCGAATGCAGGGAGAACATGCAAACTCCACTCAGAAACACCATCTGACCCAGCCAAGGCTCAAACCAGCGGCCTTCTTGCTTTGAGGCGACAGCACTAGCTACTGCGCCACTGCGTCATCTGTTCGTTAATATTTAATATAAATATTTAATGGTACAGTAAGAATTAGCATTTTTATTTTTAGCGTGCATAAACAAAACAAAATAAAATTGCTTCTCCTAGGACCAATGAAAGCTTTTGTTTTTAAAGGGTGTTCATGGAACCCTCAATGCCAATAAAGAAGTAACAAAAGTAACAATTTGACTTTAGCAAAGTAACTTTTCTTACCAAAGTAACAATTTTAAGGTGCACACGGCAAAGGAAAAGGTAATGACGTAGGAATCAAAATCTTCAAGAGGGAGAAAGTCAAAACAGCATCATGCAAACATGTTTTTTTCTGACTACATATAAAAGGCCTTAAAGAATTAGTCACCCTGAAATGAAAACTGTAATCACTCAACTGTTGAATACTTTCAGGAGAAAAGGACGAACAAATTCATGTTTTCTTTTTTTTTTTTTTTTGGTGCACAAAAGTGTTATTGGAGTTTGTTCTGTCATGGTTGAACTACTGAATTAAGTCACGTGGACTGTTTTGACAATGTTTTTGTTTTCTTTTCTGGCCATTGAGACTCTTACCACTGTTTATATGGATCCGAGGAGAAGTCTTCCTCATTATAGTGTTTATATAAAAGTGATTATCTTTATAATGATATAAATTGTAGTTATGTGTATATGAAATTACAAATAAGATGTAGCAGGACATCAAATTACTATTTCAAAACTTTTTTTGGCATTTTAACTTTGTACACTGAAACATCATGGGCCTCATAGTTTGTCTCATTTTGTGAGCCAACTGACAGCAGTTGTTCCCTTCCCTCTTTCTCCCTTGCTTTGCCGACTACACCCCTCCTCCCTCTGGTTTCAGCATTCCACTCCCATGAAAAAAAAAAGATGAGGACGTCTTGAAGAAAAAAAAACTGTTTTATTCCAGAATAGTAGTAATAAAGTGAGGACAACACTTCGGATTCAGCAGAGTTGGAAATAAACCCGATCATCCTCCATTTAAACATTTTATACTGTTTCTTCCTGCCTAACATGGTAATAAGCTTTCGCTTTGAATGTACTGTAATTAAGAATGGCAATCCCAGACCTTTCGGTATACCCGAATTACATGTTAATAAGGTTTCGCTTTAAATGTAAATTGAGAACAACAATAAAAGTGATACTCTTCCATTCCCAGATCTTGGGTAGATTTTCAGCTGAGAATACCAACTGTTATGATAAATGAGGTTAAACAGAATTCCTTTTGGGCATTAGATGGTTCTTGATGGCTCGCTGCCGCTCCCATGCTACAAGAAGTGAATTATCATTCCAAAGGCATTATTTAAATGCTTAAATACTTTATTTAAGGAACTCTACTCTCTGTGATAATTAAGCTCTTTGTTGAGAAAGGAGCGTGAAACACTTTTTTATTATTCTGAGGTAGACTTGAACTAAAAGAGGGGGGATTTGTTACCCTTTAAATCTTCGTTACATGCTATGTTTGGAGCCACACTTTGCTTCACACTACACACTGAGCCGTAACAGAAACAAATTTGAGTTTTGACTTTGAACCAAAAAGTTTTACATTGTATTTTTGGTTATTCCCAAAACAGACACACACACACATATATATATATATATATATATATATATATATATATATATATATATATATATATATATATATATATATATATATATATATATATATATATATATATATATATATCTCAATGTAACATATAAGACAAACCACAAAAAAATCACAAGTTCAAAATATACATTTATAAATAGTTTTAACATTTATTAATTAATAAATTACTATTTTTATACATACAAATAATAAAACTGAGTGAATTTAAAAACGTTGTCTGCCATAAAAAATACACATGAAGGAAATATACAACAACAAAAGTGGAGCATAACCATCTTTTTTACATTGCAAATCAACACACAGCCAACTCATGGGCGTTACATAGGCTTGTTTACATCCTTCCAGATGTCTATTAGCTGCTGTGGGGATCCGAGGATTGTCGTAATGGCCCTGAGAAAATTCTCCCGTTTATATTGCCCCATATAGATCCTGAACTGAGAAGGTTCTGGTGGAGATGAAGGCTCAACGCCCAACTGTTTCAAACAAGCTCCAATATATGCGTCTTCTATGTTAAATGGCTTTACATAATTGGAAGCCTCCACTATTTTTGATGGCAGGTCATTAGAGAAAACATATCCCATTCCCAGCAGATATGTAGGGTATTTTGGTTCGGGGTAAAGCTCCTCTGAGACGTACCATTTTGAGTTTTTGTTCCTGACAACAAATCGGTTACGCATTAACACTCCAGTAATGTAGTTTTCTCTGGGTGTATTGGGAGCCGATAGAAGAGTCACCAGGTTATCAACATTTAAAAACATGTCTGAATCAATCTTCATACTGTAATAAGCTTGAGGGCATCGAGTGGCCAACCAGTCCATGATCACCATGGTCTTTATGGTCAGGTTGAAATAGGAGTCCACAAAGTTGCTCTGGATTAAGTCTCTGTGTTGTCGGCTCTCTTCCTCCAGCTGCTGTTGAGCTTTTTCAGAGTCTGCTCCCACAGTCAAACCCACCAAAAACAAAGTCAACACTGCTTTCCCCTGGACTGTCGTTTCATTCCCCCATGTGCTCCGGATGGCATTTCGAGCCTTTACCTCATAGGGAGCAACAGGAACCATCAAGACCAGGAACGGATTTCTCTGTTTACATATATCAGGTTCATCCAGCGTGAAATAATAGTTGAGTGGATGAGCCACGTGATGATGCTCTGAATTGTTTTGAGTGGCTCTTTGTTGATTATTTATGGGAGTGGGTGCTGAAAACATAGTTTGATTGTCAATAGAAGAAGCGGACTCAGTTACGTAATAGGAGGGTATCTGATTTACCACGGTTTCATACAGGGTGTCAGGAGCAGCAGCGGACTTGAGAGAGAAATCAGAGATGTAAACAATGATGGACAATAGGAACGTCAATGCTAGCAGCAGAATGAATCCGGTTTTAATGTGACACCTGTTTGGAACTCGATCCTGAGCCAAGCTGCGTCTAAAAGAGAGACAGAAACTATTATTCTGCTTATCCTATGGATACCACACCTAAAGTCATTGTTCAGATGTTGTATTTCAAGACATTTGTCTGGTTTTGGTCCTCAAAATTGCTTCTGCGGCGATACTAGTTTCTAGTTTTCTTATTTCTGAATGTTTACTGTTTTAGGCTGTGAAGTAACTTAAATAATTTGTCGTAGATTAAAAATGGTAAAAAATTTGCAACTGTGGTTCAACGGAAAGCATAAAGAAATTGTAAAAATGAATGGTAAACTACATTATTTTTAAAATGTACAGTGTTTTTAAAGTACAAAACTAAAGAAAGTAAAAAATCTTAAGCTGTTAACCAGGTTACAGATAGTTCCTGTATTTGTACAGTGTTCTACCGGTGAAAACACTGCTTTTTTTATAGTGTAGTAGTGATATGTAATGCTGTAATCTGGCCAAACCTCCCCAGGACTATAGTTTAGATGTAGCTTAGTTGAAGATGAAGATAATCACACACCATCATCAACCTAATTAACCATTTAACAAAGTGCTTGATTTAATTTATAATTTAATCAGGGGTATATGTTGAGACAATGTGAATAAATGAGATGCATCGTCTTGGTTGATGTAAACCAAGTATAAAAAAATACATTAATTACCAAAACTGAGTTTAATTTATCTTTAATTCTATATCAATCTGTTCGCTTGTTAAGTGTGATGCGAAGCGGCTTTCCGGGTCCAAGTGCTTGATCAAACTCGTGAAATGCTAATAATAAACATTTACAAAGCGCTGTAATACTTTCGAAAATCACGATCGCAATATATATGTCCAAAATATCCGATGGCCAAAAAGTGATTCTTTTTTTTGTTGTTGTTAAATTGTAAAAATTTTGGTATTTGTGATACAGTAAGCCCAGAGATTGTTGTGTACACTATGACTTTATATAAAATTCCCTTTAATGTGTGACATGAACAAAAAGTGGTCATAAACGAATATTTTCTCAATTCAAATGAGTGGCGGCTCATTTGGTTACAAGAGGATACAAAGTAGATTGCGTCAAAGCAGCTTAACATAAAAGAAGAAAAGTGAATAAAAACCCATTACAATATTTCAAGTCAGGCAAGCAGGAGAGGAGTAGGTAAATTGTTTATGGTAACTGGTATTTCACTAGATAAACAACTGTAAATGTGGGGGGGGGAATTATTTAACATTTTTAGATCAAATATTTTCTCAAACTTATCAGTGCTTCAGATCTCAGTGAAATGACTTGAATTATGGATTATGGCCACACATTTTATAGATCAATTTATTTTGAAACAAGTTAATGTTATAGAACAGGGGTGTCCAAACTCGGTACTGCAGGACCTGTGTTATAAAGAGTATCTTTGACCCTAATCAAACACCCCTGAACCAGCTAATCAAGCTCTATACTAGAGATTTCATGGCAGGTGTGTCGAAGCCAGTTAGAGCTAAACTGACACTGACTCTCCAGGACCGAGTTTGGACAACCCTGTTATAGAATAAGGAACACGCCTACAAACAACAACAGTAAAATAATATATTTCGATTATAAAACGATGGAAAAAATACTGACTAATTTGAAGACTAAGAAATCGTGATTCATAGCTGTATCATTCATTTTATTTGCATAAACTATTGTTATGGCCATATATGGCCAAATATCCATTATTTAAATCATTAAAATCACGCTAATAAAGGGTGAAAGAAATAGCCTAATGACTTTTGACAGGAAAGTTGCAATTGATAGGCACATATAAAGACGAAACCGTTTAGGTTAGTGAATTTGATTATTTCCTCACCTCAGATGTTAAAAATAGCGATGTAATATTACACGTTAATACACGTTTCACTTACAGGACATGTGACATTATCCGCTGACTAATAGAAAGCATCTTGGTTTAAATTCGCTGAGGTGTTTTTCACACGCTGATTATATACAGTGGATCTTTTTTTTTTTTTTTTGCTAATAGAGCATGTATGCTAAATAATTTAGTGAACACATCACTGTCATAAACTTTGGACAAAATAACGTTTTGAAGAGCTTTTTGACCAAGGTTTCATTCACATTAAATCAATCAAATCATACGTTATACTATACATTAGCATGAGCAGCACTTTACTTAAAGGGACAGTTCGCCCATATATAATTTACACAATCTTTACTAGTTTCAAATCTTCATAAGTTTCTTCTGGTGAACACAAAGGAAGATATTTTGAAGAAAGCTTCACATATTTAACCACTGACTTCCATAGTATCGCCTTTGTTGTCCTCATAAAAAACTCATAAAAGTTTGAAATCATATTGGTGGATTATGCATTAATAGGCTATGTAAATTACATTCAAAATTAAGTATAATAGTATTAGATACAAGTACATGCTTTTGTAGTTTATACAGTGTATTCAGCATATGCATACTGTACATTTAGTAGTTTACCATATCATTAAATTATAATAGAACAATCAGATACACATATGTTCACACGTTTCTACTTTTAATAAAAGACAAATAAGTGTCAACTCACCTCTTCCAGCCATTTCTGAAAAGTCTCCACTCCATGTCTTGGTGTATGTGTGTGTGCATCTGGATTCAGGCCAATGGTCCTTTTAGCTGAACACCTGGGACTTAAAGCTGCCTTAGTGTTACAGTTGTCCCACCTCCTCCCACCTCATACAGGTGTTCACTATAGATGGGGGGCTGGGATGGTGGAGTTCTATAATGGCCATTTCCAAAAACTCCACAATTTTACCATAAATGGTTAATGCAAATCAGTCAATGTTCATATGCAAACTCTGCTTCAGGTGATTGATGTGTTTAACCCTCAGGTTAAATTAAACATAAGCTTTAAAAACCCCTTTGGAATAAAATAACACACTTCACAGTTATGTCATTGCACTCTTTATTAGACTGATGCGTCATAGTCACCTATTTCATAAATTTCATTCCAGTCACATTGACAGACGTCTTGTGTTATGGTAAGAGACATTAGCATTAGCTAAGATTCATGAGGCATTAGCCTCAACGTCAAGAAAGTGTAAAAAGAAAAAAGAAGACTGAAGTAAATCTGGTAAAATATACATACATGAACTGACAATATACATCCCAATGTATTTCATACATTGTATTTCGTCAATAATGACATAACAATAGAAGGCACTTGGTACTGGTAAAAATATGTTCGATAAAATATTCTGTGCAAATATATTTCATTAAAACACTTGTGCTGGCCCAGACAGGCCGTAGTCTTAGCATTTATCTCCACTGTGTATGGCAAATATAAAATCAGAGCTATACAACATTACATACAGGACTCCCGGTGCAAAACCAGGCTCCGGTTTTACATTTAACTGAGAAAGCATCCATGCATCAAGGTTAATGTCACAGAACATAATAATGAATAACAAACAGCGGAGTCCAAGTGGACTCATGTCATCATATGACACAGTTTTGACACAGTCAATGTCTCGTCTTCAAAAATGTACATGACGTAGCAAATTTGCACCATTAAATGGCTAATAATAATAAAAGTTCAAGCTGATGATTACTTAAAGCAATCAAGGTGCACGTCTACACAGACAAAAGTATTACTTAAATGACCCAAATATGTTACTTCTTGATAAACAGTGCTATTAAAACTTGCACACAAGCAAGTCTTAAACACATTACAATAGAGGCCATGTGGGTTATGAGTTTTTCATATTATTTTCATTTAAAAAAATCTTTTTAGAAGCTCATTTTACTCCATTTACTTATATCTATATCAAAAGATGATGTATCCTTTTCGTATTGCATCCTGTTCTCTTTGTTTGACCACTGTGGGTCAAATTTCCAAGCCAATGCAGCTGTCATTACACACCACGAGACTAATTTAAACAAACAAAGGTGCAGATTAGGAATTAGGAAGCTCTGCCCTCTAAGCAGTTCTCGTCAGACGTCACATAACGTTTATTGACATCTTTTATGGCATTCTGATTTATACAGTGTACAGATGGTGAATGAATATTGGTGTCAGGAATCAATATTTAAATTCTGCAACACTGCGTAATGTTGCATATTTAAACACACCGTGTTTATCTTGCTCATTGTTTAGATTATCCCACATGATTTCCCTAAAAGGCAGCACCCCAATGTCTAACATTTACAATTCCTTGTAAAAACAAATACGATGTGTGTGTGCAGCCACACGAAGACCAATAACTATGAAGATTACCATAATGATAACCATTTTAGCTTGTGCACCAGCTGACGTTCTGTTTATTGTCTGTTGAGAATCTTTGCAGAAGCCTGTAAGTGTTTTTATTGTTGATCAGCTGGAAAGTGATGCCAGTGATATTGCCCTTGTTTATCGTTTTATATTAGTTGAGGCTATTCCGATTTATTATTTATCTGATTAATTATTCAAGTATTTCAATTACAGCTATCCTTATAGTCTGTGTCCTTGATGTGTTCAGAAGAGGTTCAGATCATGTTTGGTGTATCTAGCTTGAACCAATTCAGTTTTTTGTGTGAACAGAAATCTGGATTCACACCACATTCATGAAAACTGAAATCAAATTAGAATTGGAAGATTTGGATCATATTTACAAGTAGTTTTTTAAGGCTCATTTAGATTGTGACAGATTCGCTTTGTGAAAACTAACTGTGTGTTCTGAACTGATATCTCATTTTTTTATCTAATATCTAAGATTTATGTGGGTGCAACCTGTTTCAAGAATAGCATGCCTGGTCGAACTATGAAGCAAATAAAAGCATTTGTT
Organism: Danio rerio; assembly: GCF_049306965.1. NCBI lineage: Eukaryota > Metazoa > Chordata > Actinopteri > Cypriniformes > Danionidae > Danio > Danio rerio. The sequence continues at coordinate 27,271,229 of NC_133197.1, forward strand.
GGGTATTAGACCTTGATTAGTTTCGCTCTCATAGTGTGAACAGAAAACTGGATTCACACCACATTCGAATTAAAATTGGAAGATTTGGACAATATATTATAATAACCGATTAGATTTTTGAAAATTGAGGGTAAACTGAATTGATAATCTGAATCAGATTTACATGGGTGCAACCTGTTTCAAGATTAGCATGTCTGGTGGGATCAAAAAGCGAATAAAAGCATTTTGTTAATCAGTTTCACTTTTACAGTGTGAACAGAAAACTGGATTTCATAGTGAGAACAGAAAACTGGATCAAGGTCAGATACCACAAACATGCTTTTCTTTGCTTCATAATTTGATCTTATTTACAAATGTATTTTTTAGCCTTGTTTGGGAACGTGACATAAAATATTTGATTTGAATGATCTGAACTGATAATTTGAATCAGATTTACGTGGATGCAGCCTGTTTCAAGAATAGCATGTCTGGTGGGATTCTGAAGCAAATAAAAGCATTTTTGGGGTATTTGACTTTAATTAGTTTAATTTCCAGTGTGATCAGAAAACTGGATTCTTATCACATTCATGGAAACTGAAATCAAATTAGAATTGGAAGATTTGGATCATATTAAGAAATAGTTTTTAATAGTTTCATTCAGCATTTCACAAAACAAATTCGATTTGTAAAATCTTAGTGTTATCTGAATTGATCATTTGAATCAGATTTAAGTGGGTGCAACCTATTTCAAGATTAGCATGTCTGGTGGGATCAAAAAGCAAATAAAAGCATTTTGTTAATCAGTTTCACTTTCATAGTGTGAACAAAAAACTGGATTCACGCCACATTCATGACAACTGAAATCAAATTAGAATCGGAAGATTTGGATCATATTTACAAATGTATTTTTAGCCTTATTTAGGATCGTGTGACATAAGAGATTTGATTTGTATGATGTGAATTGATAATCTGAATCAGATTTACGTGGAGGCAGCCTGTTTCAAAAATAGCATTCCTGGTGGGACTACAAAGCAAATAAAAGCTTTTTGGGGGTATCTAACCCTTATCAATTTCGCCTTCACAATGCGAACAGACAAGTGGATTTAAACCACATTCATGAAAAGAGAAATCCAATTAGAATTGGAACATTTGGATCATATTTACAAATAGTTTTTGTTTTGCCTTATTCAGGAACGTGACATAACAGATTTGATTTGTGTGATCTGAATTGATTTCTGAATGAGATTTATATTAGTGCAACCCATTTCAAGAATAGCATTTCTGGTGGGATTACAAAGCAAATAAAAGCATTTTGGGGGTATTTTACCCTAATCAGTTTTACTTTTATAGTGTGAACAGAAAATTGGATTCACACCACATTCATGAAAACTGAAATCAAATTAGAACTGGAACATCTGCATCATATTTACAAATAGTTTTTTGCCTCATTCTGGAACATGACGTAACAGATTTGATTTGTACGATCTGAATCAGATTTATTTGGGTGCAACTTGTTGCAAGAATATCATGCCTGGTGGGATTATGATGCAAACAAAGGCTTTTTTTGTTTTGTTTTTTGACCCTAATCAGTTTCGTTTTCCCAATGTGAACAGAAAACTGGATTCACACCACATTCATGAAAACTGAAATCAAATTAAAATTAGGACATATTTAGAAATAGTGTTTTTAAGCTAATTCAGAATGTGACAACAGATTTGATTTGTAAAAATTAAGTGTGATCTGAATTGATAATCTGAATCAGATTTACTTGGGTGCAACCTGTTTCAAGATTAGCATGCTTGGTGGGATTATGAAGCAAATAAAAGCATTTTGTTAATCAGTTTCACTTTCATATTGTGTACAAAAAAACTGGATTTACACTACATTCCTCAAAAAACTGAAATCAAATTAGAATTGGAACATCTGGATCATATTTACAAATTGTTTTTTAGCCTCCTTTGGGAACGTGACATAACAGATTTGATTTGTATGATCTGAATCAGATTTACGTGGGTGCAACCTGTTTCAAGAAAACCATGCCTGGTAGGATTACGAAGCAAATAAAAGCATTTTGGGGTAGGTGACTATGATCGGTTTCGTTTTCACAATGTGAACGGAAAACTGGATTCACACCACATTCTTGAAAACTGAAATCAAATTAGAATCAGAATGCCAGCAACAGTCGAATCAAATTTAAGTTTAATTTGCGAAATTGACTGCAAGATCTGAATTCAAATCCAAATCAGATTTACCTCTGGTATACACAAGGACCATTTACGTGGTTGCAACTTGTTTTAAGAACAGCATTCCCGGAGGAATTACTACCCACGAGTGAGGCCCTCGTCGTGCTCCCATCCTGCCTTCATCTTCATCATCAACATCAATATCATCCTCTTCCTCGATGCCTCTTTTAGCCTGACCCCCACCTAAACCAAATGGCGGCAACAACAAAGGGTGCAAAATAGGCAACTTGCCAAGCCCAAGAGCACTGGAACTGGGGTACAGCACTGGCCCTGCTCCTAAAAGTGGACTGAGCCTGGAAAGATCCAGAGGGTGACCTCCAAATGGCCCGGCGAAGGCATGACCTCCAAATAATGTGGTTGTCGCCCCCGGCAGGATGAAATTAGCCGCCGTTGGGTGAGATTGATCCATTCGTCGTCCGTCCACCAATGACGCAGCGTCTGATTCCAGCCTGTTGGTTCTCGGGGAAGCGGCGCGATCTTGCACTACGGCATGTCCATGAGCCTTGATGTGTTTACGGAGCGAGCTGGGGTCAGTGTAGCGCTTCAGACACCCTACCATTTTGCAGCAGTAGGGTTTGTCCACGTAGTGTGTGCGAGTGTGTTTGAAGCGGTCGCTGGAGTTCGAGTATCGCTTGTTGCAGCCTTCGTATGGACAGATGTAAGGCTTCTCTCCTGAGAGGGCAAAAGAGCAAGAGATAATAATCACAGGCTGCATTGAAGGAATGCAGGGGTCAGGATGGACCAGGTCAGATAGCAACAATTAGACACCACAGGCCTGTAGAAACCTGTGATCTTATTTGGGAAAATGATGTTGTATGTGAATGTTTGAGGCTTCATTGAGTGTGTGCACACTAGGGATAGTAAATGTAATGGTATTTTGGAATTAAGTCAAAACATAAAAAACACGAGTAAACATAAATATTTTGCTAATCTAATTCTAAATCTGGCTCCCAGAGCAGTAATACATAATGGTACACTGAAAAAAATTATACAATGATGATTCCATGGATTTACTAAAAAAAGTTTTATGTTAGGTGGTTGTAAACAATTTATTTGGGCTGAATTTAAACAAACAAATTAAGTTGAACATTATTGCATTTATTTGTTTGTTTAAAATCAACACAAATAAATTGTTTGCAACAGTTTTGCATGCAACACTTTTTTCAGTGTAGCATAAATGGGATAAAAGAAGCATTTTTGCCATATCTATCATATAAAATGAACTAATAAAATTCAAACCACATGACGATGTATCTGATTTTATTGCAAAAAAAAAAAAAAAAAAAAAAATTACAGTATGATATCTCATCTGTAACAGCTATCACAAAAAATGTATATATACAGTACAATAATACATATATACAGTTGAAGTCAGAATTATTAGCCCCCCTGAATTATTAGCACCCCTGTTTATTTTTCCCATTTTCTGTTTAATGGAGGGAAGCACATTTCTAAGCATAATAGTTTTAAAAACCTATTTCTAACAACTGATGTATTTTATCTTTGCCTTGATGATTGAATTTTACTAGATATTTTTCAAGACACTTCTATACAGCATAAAGTGACATTTAAAGGCTTAACTAGGTTAATAAGGTGAACTAGGCAGGTTAGGGTAATTTGGCAAGTTATTGTATAACGATGGTTTGTTCTGTAGACTATCGAAAAAAAATTACCTTAAAGGGGCTAATAATTGTGTCCCAAAAATGGTTTTTTTAAAAATTAAAAACTGCTTTTATTCTAACCGAAATAAAACAAATAAGACTTTCTCCAGAAGAAAAAATATTATCAGACATACTGTGAAAATTTCCTTGCTCTGTTAAACATATTTGAGAAATATTTAAAAATGAGAAAATAATTCAAAGGGGGCTAATAATTCTGACTTCCACTGTATATATATATATATATATATATATATATATATATATATATATATATATATACAGTTGAAGTCAGAATTATTAGCCCCCTTCGAATTTTTTTCTTCTTTTTAAAATATTTTCCAAACGATGTTTAACAGAGCAAGAAAATTTTCACAGTATGTCTGATAATATTTTTTTTTTGGGAAAAATTCTTATTTGTTTTATTTCAGCTAGAATAAAAGCAGTTTTTAATTTTTTAAACACCATTTTAGGGACAAAATTATTAGCCCCATTAAGCTAAATTTTTCCTCGATAATCTAACAAGGCAACCATCGATATACCATAACTTGCCTAATTACCTTAACCTGCCTAGTTAACCTAATTAACCAAGTTAAGCCTTTAAATGTCACTTTAAGCTGTATTGAAGTTTCTTGAAAAATATCTAGTGAAATATTATTTACTGTCATCATGGCAAAGAGAAAATAAATCAATAATTAGAAATAAGTTACTAAAATTATTATGTTTAGAAATGTGTTGAAAAAATCTTCTCTCCATTAAAGAGAAATTGGGTAGAAAATAAACAAGCGGTCTAGTAATTAAGGGGGGCTAATAATTCTGACCTCAACTGTATATATTTATGTATATATATATAACAAATACACTCACCGGCCACTTTATTAAGTCCAACTGCTCAATAATGCAAATTTCTAATCAGCCAATCACATGGCATTGAGTATCGAGTACATGGGCTACAGCAGCACAAGATCACACCAGGTCCCACACCTGTCAGCTAAGAAACTGAGGCTACAATTCGCACAGGCTCACCAAATTTAACAATAGAATATTGGAAAAATATTGTCTGGCCTGATGGGTCTCGATTTGTGCTGCAACATTCAGATGGTAGGGTCAGAATTTGGCATCAACTACATGAAATCATGGATCCCTACTGCCTTGTATCAACGGTTCAGGCTGGTGGTGGTGTAATGGTGTGGGTGTATTTTTTTGGCACACTTCGAGCCCATTAGTCCCAATTGAGCTTCGTGCCAATGCCACAGCCTACCTGAGTATAGTTGCTGACCATGTCCATCTTTTTGTGAACACAGTGTACCCATCTTTTGATGGGTACTTCCAGTAGGATAACGTGCCATGTCATAAAGAGTGAATCATCTCAGACTGAATTCCTGAACATGACAATAAGTTCACTGTGCTCAAATGGCTTCCACAGTCACCAGATCTCAATCCAATAGAGCACCTTTGGGATGTGGTGAAAAAGGATATCTGCTTCATGGTTGTGCAGCCGACAAATCTGCAGCAACTGCGTGATGAGTTCACGTTAAAATGGACAAAAATCTTTGAGGAAAGTTTCCAGTACATTGTGGAATATATGCCACGAAGGACTAAGGCAGTAGTGAATGTAAAAGTGGGTCCAACCCTGATACTAAGTGTACCTAATAAAGTGGCCTGTGAGTGTGTAAACACACATATCTAAAATATATATTTTAATGTTATTATGTAATATAATAATTACGTAAATTTTAAAAATATTTTTTAAATAATAATATATTTTTATAAAGTAATGTCTGAGGTTTTTTGTCATATTGAATACTGAAATATTTCTGAAATATTTCATATATTGTGAAAACTCTATTGTGCAATTCTTTATAAAAAATAGACATTTATTTGTAACAGTCATGAAAAAAATTATAATTATTTGCTTAGATGAAATATGTTGTTTAGACTGTTTGAAACTAATAATTAAATATGTTTGGAAAGTTTTAAAGTAAGACGGGAAGCCAGAATCAAAATTATTAGCTGCAAATAATAATAAAAAGAAACAAACAATAATGACTTGGCCCCTTTTTTAATAAGCCTAATAAGACAACATATCATGTTCAATAGAACTCATAAAATCCGATATAAATCAAATATTTCAAAACTTCTTTTTGGTTCGCTGTACTTGTGTCCAGATTAAAATACAAATTTACATAAAATTATCTCTTTTTACTATTTACTCTTTTCCGTTTTAGGGTTAAACTAATCTACTGTAGCTTTTATGTGTGTGATGTGGCTTTTATGTTTTTTATTTATTTAATATTGTGACATAAAAATGCTGCTCCATACTGCAAATGTTTGTGTGTCTCACCTGTGTGTGAGCGCGTGTGTATTTTCAGGTTCTCCAGACGTGAGAAGCTCTTGTGGCAGGTCGGGCAGTGATGAGGTTTCTCATTGGTATGAGTGCGGATATGAATCAACATCTTGTACCTGAATTGAACAAATGGATCCTGGATTAGAGCTCACATAATGAACGCAAACATCCAGTACTTTATGACACTTCATAATCAGGGAGTGTGTAAAACTTTGGCAGTGTCAAGACAAACATCATGCTTACTTTACAAAAATAGTTTTTTTATAATCCTTTTTGTCGGCATAAATGATTTGTAAAGACTAGAGACAACACTTAACCTTATTGAAAATTTTAACTTTTTTTAAATATGTAATGTATTAAATTCATTTATAATATAATATAATATAATATAATATAATATAATATAATATAATATAATATAATATAATATCCACAGTCTGACCTGGCATTAAAGCCTCTCCCCTTGCGCGCGCAGCCCTCCCAGTGGCAGCAGTATCCTGAGGCTTTCTCTGGTTTCACATGCGAGTCATTGACATGATCCACCAGATCCTGCAGGCTCTCGAACAGCAGATGGCACTAAAGAGTAATAAAAGATTTCATTAAAGTCTCTTCTTTTTGCTCAGTGTGCTGCTACAGTGTTTTAAGTTGCTGGTTGATAGTTTCTAATTAGCATTATGCGTTTATTCTAATCTCTAAAGTTTAAAAATGGGAGTGAATTGCCAAAATTAGCATGGTGTGTGTATGGAACAGGACTCACAGGTAACTAAACCGTTGTTGACCGTCATTACCAAGTATTTTTTCCCCCTATAATGGAAGTCAGTGAGGACCAGCTATGTTTTTTTTTACTAAATTTGTTCACTCTTATTCTTTTGTGTATAGCAGGGAATAAAAGTAACTGATGCAAATTTGGAACAACATTAGGTTGAGTAAATTTTCATTTTTTTAGTAAATTATCTCTTATCACTGGATTCTGAGATTTTCAAAATGTTTCGCTCTACTGTCTTGAATTGATGCTGATGTTAGTTTTTACAGCAAATGGAGCTGTTTGCTTTACAGACACCCCTCAAAACTAAAATAATCATTAATAAAGTCATTAAAGCCAATTAACATGACAGCTCAATGAGCAGGTGCTCTTCTATGTGAGCATTTGAGTGTAGATAAAAAATTAGCTACTGCAGCATCTGATGATAAAATGTAGTCTAGTGTGCCATCTGATTTAAAAAAAACTAGCCTAGAATCCCCTCTGCTGTTAACTAGCCTAGTGCAACATCTACTGTTAAAAACTAGCATAGCGCATAATCTGCTGTTAAAAACTAGCCTAGAGCATCATCTGTTGCTAACAACCTAGTGCGCCATCTACTGTTAAAAACTGTCCTAGAGCACCATCTCCTGTTAAAAACTAGCATAGCGCATAATCTGCTGTTAAAAACGAGTCTAGAGCGCCATCTGCTGTTAAAAACTAGTCTAGAGCGCCATCTGCTGTTAAAAACTGTCCTGGAACTCCATCTGCCGTTAAAAACTAGCAAAGTGCATAATCTGCTTTTAAAAACTAGCCATGAGCGCCATCTCCAGTTAAAAATTAGCATAGTGCATAATCTGCTGTTAAAAAGCCTACAGCACCATCTGTTGTTAATGACCTAGTGCGCCATCTGCTGGTAAAAACTAGCCTAGAGCCCCATCTGCTGTTAAGAACTAGCCTAGAGCCCCATCTGCTGTTAAAAAATAGCCTAAAGCCCCATCTGCTATTAAGAAGTAGCCTATTGCACCATCTGTTGTTAACAACCTAGTGGGCCATTTGCTGTTAAACCTAGCCTAGAGCACCATCTGCTGTCAAAAACTAGCCTAGAGCACCATCTGCTGTTAAAAACTAGCTTAGAGCCCCATCTGCTGTTAAAAACTAGCCTAGAGCCCCATCTGCTGTTAAAAACTAGCCTAGAGCCCCGTCTGCTATTAAGAAGTAGCCTATTTCACCATCTGTTGTTAACAACCTAGTGGGCCATTTGCTGTTAAAACCTAGCCTAGAGCACCATCTGCTGTTAAAAACTAGCCTAGAGCGCCATCGGCTGTTAAAAACTAGCCTAGAGCCCCATCTGCTGTTAAAAACTAGCCTAGAGCCCCATCTGCTATTAAGAAGTAGCCTATTGCACCATCTGTTGTTAACAACCAAGTGGGCCATTTGCTGTTAAAACCTAGCCTAGAGCGCCATCGGCTGTTAAAAACTAGCCTAGAGCCCCATCTGCTGTTAAAAACTAGCCTAGAGCCCCATCTGCTATTAAGAAGTAGCCTATTGCACCATCTGTTGTTAACAACCTAGTGGGCTATTTGCTGTTAAAACCTAGCCTAGAGCACCATCTGCTGTTAAAAACTAGCCTAGAGCCCCATCTGCTGTTAAAATCTAGCCTAGAGCCTCATCTGCTGTTAAAAAATAGCCTAGAGCCAGTCTGCTATTAGGAAGTAGTCTATTGCACCATCAGTTGTTAACAACCTAGTGGGCCATTTGCTGTTAAAATCTAGCCTAGAGCACCATCTGCTGTTAAAAACTAGCCTAGAGCGCCATCTGCTGTAAAAAAAAATAGCATAAAACACCATTTCTTGTTAACAACTAGCCTAGAGCACCATCTGCTGTTAATAACTAGCATAGAGAACCATCTCAAGTTAAAAACTAGCATTGCGCATAATCTGCTGTTAAAAACTAGCATAAAGCACCATCTGCTGTTAAAACCTAGCTGAGAGCATCATCTGCTGTTAAAAACTAGCCTAGACTGGACTGCAATCTGCTGTTAAAAAGTAGCCTTGAGCACCATCTGCTGGTAATAACTAGCATAGAGCATCATCTACAGTAAAAACTAGCATAAAGCGCCATATACTATTTAAAACTAGCCTAGAGCTTTATTTGCTGTTTAAAAATAGCCTAGAGCACCATCTGTTGTTTAAAAACTAGCCTAGTGCGCCATCTCCTGTTAAAAACTGGCATATTGCACCATCTACTATTAAAAACTAGCCTAGAGCGCTATCTATTGTTAAAAAAAACTAGTCTAGAGCACCATATGTTGTTTAAAAACTAGTCTAGAGCACAATCTGTTGTTTAAAAACTAGTCTAGTGCGCCATCTCCTGTTAAAAAATGGCATATTGCACCATCTACTATTAAAAACTAGACTAGAGCACTATCTGTTGTTAAAAACCAAGCTTAATTCAAGATAGAATATCGATGCATTTTGAAAATCTCAGAATTGATTTTTTAAATGATTTTTCAGTTCTACTTTTTAAATAACACATGTACATGTGTCTCATTAATATGTTTTAATACACTAAGCAAGTAAAACTCGATCATTTTGGATCAAAACAATAACAGTAGCTCTTTGTCACTCACCTTTAGCCAGCGGCAGGCCAGCTGTTCATCACCTGAAGGCTCAGGGGAGTGTTGACCAATCAGCATTGAGGAGGGCAGGCGCAGGGGACCCTCTGCACCAATCGGCAGGAAGAACTGGAATCCCGGAGGAGGAGAGGCGCTGTCCTCATGGTATGGGGTGCTCTCAGATTCCTTCAAGTAGAAGAGGTTATGAGTAAATGATGCATTTCTGAATCATGTCTGACTCATCTTAGTTGGGCAGTAGGAGACCACCTAAAGCCTGAACAAGCCCGGACATGCTCCCAAAGAAAGAGTTCAGATCAGGATACCATGAGACCAGACTGGCATGAATTAGTGAATTGAATTATGGGACTGGTACTGAATAAAGTAGTCTTTCTTCATGTCTACACCACAGAGATTTGAATCACTTGAATCTGTTTACCATAAAAACTAAAGTTGAATGTTTTAATGGTATTTCGAGACTCCAGTGCCATGCATCTACGATTTAGAGTTGGATAGAGTCATAACTATAATCTATAGTGCATAATTGTTTTGTTTAAAATAATAAATTAATGCATTTATCCTAGGTGGCTATGGGAGAGTTACTCACTGAGGCCAGCAGAGGCGCTGTGGGGCTCCAGCTGGCAACACTGTCAATTGGAGATGGTGGTGAAGGAGAGGAGGATGGAGATAGACTCAGATCCACAGCAGTGGATGACGAAGAGTCTGACATGTCCTTATCAGCTGCATCTGGAGAGCAGAAGAGAGGAGAGAAACTCACTACTGACTCACCCTCAAATGATTCCAAACCTTTCTAAGTTTATTTATTCGTTTGAACACTAATGAAGAGCTTTTTCAACCAGGTTTCCTGCTTTCTTCAAAACACATACTTTTCTGTTCAACAGATAATAGAAAATCAAAGGAGTTTGGAACAAGTAAAGGGTATGTAAATGATGATAGAATGTTCAGTTTTGGGTGAACTTTCCCTTTAAGACTTTTTTTGCATTCAAAATGACATGCTTTTTCAAATAGGTCAAGTACTCTACATGAATGATATCTGGGCGTACTACAGTACATTAGAAAAGTTGTCATTATTATGTGACCTACAAGGGTTACAGTTACTTTCATTCTGTCTTTTGAACCATTAAATTGGGTGTTTTGTTTAAAGTGCACCTATTATATTTCAAATGTTCCTTATTTGGTTTTGAGATCTTCTCTTGAGATTACTCAAATGTATTGTTTGAGACTCTTTATTGTCCTAAAATTTACATTTGAAATAATTTTATGTTTTCTATTTTCATTTCAAGTCTCAAACAATTCATTTGAGTGATCTGAAGATAATTTTTTCTAAACCCCTTCTTTGCAAGAGCCTGCTCTGCTCTGATTGGTCAGATAGCCACTACTTACTGTAATGAAACACTTAATATAAAATTTTAGCGATTGTACACACTTTAGGATTGTATTGATTTTATTTTATTTTATTAATTTGAGCCTCCATATGATGATTATACATCCTAGTTAATAGTTGATTCATTGATTTTATTTAATGATTTGCTTGGAAATGATACATTCAGGAACAAAACAGGTAGTCGTCTTTCTGACTGAGTCCTATTAATCCCTGTTTTTTCATTTAGGAAAATACACAGTCAATATCTTTAAAGCTGTTTTTCCATTACACGGTACTGTACGGTACAGTTCGGCACGAAATGGCTTGCGTCCACTCAGTTTTGCTCATCTCAGTTTACCTATCCACTGCAGTCAGAAGTTGCCAGGTCCAAGAAAATTTGCAGCCCTTTGCAGCAATTTTTTTCAATTCCCATGAAGGGGAATGCATGTCTGAGACTACATGTGCATCTCTGCAGCCAAACACTATTGTAATTTTTCCTACAACTGCATTTTCAGAAGAGCTTAATTGTGTGAGAATACTGCGACCCTGGCAACACTAACTGCAGTCATCGACTAGAATACACAAGACATGTCACTCGTATAGTTTTAAAAAGAGTAACGGTCAATATGGTGAATGAAGCCCCACCTCCTAGTAATCATCGATCCATGTAGACTGCAGTTTCTCCAGGGGAGAAGCTCGGACCAGACGTGTGTTTTTACGACAGTTTGTGTGGTCAGCAAACACTTAAATCTCAGTGAAAACTTGCTTCACAGACATAAGAAATGTATCCAAATAAAACTTGATATCTGTGCTTTTAAATGAACCAAATATACTATAAAAAGTTTTTGGGTTTGTAATCTGTATGAAATTAACACGATACAGTCCATCCATGACAGCAACTACTCAAACTTGTAAACAATGAGTTGCTGTCATTTCTGTAGGAGAGTCGCCCAAGAGAACAGGTTGTGAATTACTTCAGAAGACCAACACGATCAGATGATCATCATCCAGAGGATGATAATGTGTTGAACAGCCATAAAAGAGGTTGGTGTCGTGATCTTGTTCCTTTCAAATGCTCATGCACATTAGCTCTGGCAGCCTGAAAAAATGCCAATTTTGTTTGATTTGAACATTTAGAAACAAAGCTTAAGAGACAGATGTTGTTTGATCTTATTGGCGATTCCAAATATGTAATTTAACCGTAAACTTGTCAAACTGTTTTGAAGAATTTGATGTTTCCCCACAGAATGCCCGAGAGGTGTTTCAGAGAAGGCTGCCAGGTGAAAGGACTTGCCTTAAAGGGACTTTTCTGCCATTTAGTACCACTTAAAGTGGGTTTTATCATCATTATAGCTGATCAGCCTCTACTGCAGAGACTTCCTGAAAACCTTTTTCACCCTGTTGTGTTCCCAACCATCCTTATCAGCTACCAAAGAGAGTAATGTCTTAACTTCTACTGATGCCGATAATACCAATTAAAGGTGTCTTTTTCTCACGGTGGTATAAAAAGGTTTTAGTCATGAAAACCAACAATACAGCAGTGGCTGCAGCTAATTATTTAAATATAGCAGGTTTGGTGTCTCGTGTCAAAAATCCAATAATACTGTCAATCTCAGACGAATCAGTGATCAGCAGTGTTTACATCATGTTTTGATAATGGTACAGCACGCTTAGGCCCTCACCCAATATAGTACTAAAAAAACAACCCAGGCTCATTCTGAAAACATAGCCCTATTTACATTTCTGGAGATCGAAAAATAGGTCCCAGGAGGTAAGTTTTATTTGCAGTTTTTATTTTTAAGAATCTAATAGAGGACGCTGTGTATTAGGCATGGGACGATAACGGTTTAAGGATACCGCGGTTTAGACAAGTCAAGGTTTTAAAACTGCCAAAATTGTCTGTAATAACGTTCCTAATGTGTACTATTTTTTGTTAACATATTTTTTTTTAGGACAATAGTAACTCCAGCAGAAAAAAAATATTCAAATATATCATTTTAAATTGCAAAGAAATCTGTGTTTTTGAAACAAATAAAGACAGCAGAAGTTAATTAATCTTTGAAATTATTTAGCCTGACATGTCTACTGTTTCAAACTATTACAAATCTTTCAAAAAATAAAATATACTGTTTTCAAAGGGGAAAAAAGTTTTGTTCAAGGTTATCATACAGTCAGAATCATATACCGGCCCATGCCTATTGATCTTGAATTTCTCTTGCGAGTGCCATTCTCACCTGCTGTTCTCGTGTAAGTCCACCAGAGACCGCTGTCAACTGACTGATTTACTGACTGACTGACTGATCCCCTACCCTCCTGTTTCCCTAAACCCAACCGATAGTGTTTTAAAACACATTGATTGACCTGCCCACACACTTCCGTAAATCCAACCGACAGTGTTTTGAAAAGCAATCCAGAAAAAGAAAAAAAAACCTGTTTTACACCACGTTTTCAGATTTTACCACATTCTCACCGTTTTTGACTTGTTTATTAATTTTTTTTTGTTGTTGTTGGCTTCTGTTTTTGTCTGACCCGCTTTGTGGAACTGTTCTTTACCTTTATTTTTAGGAACAAAACATATCCATGTCTTGCTCATGCACAATGGATGACTTTCCTTTAAAGATTCATCAGTAGAGGTTGTTTGGTCAAAAAAAAAGTATAAAGACATAGCTTGATAAAGGAGTGTGGAATCATAGGAGTTGCCACATTTAAATACACAAAGAAATAAATCAGAAAGGACCAGAAACTGTTTATGGATAAGGTATTATACTGAAGTTTTAAAAATGTTGTGACTTATCATTTCAAAAAGTCCCGCTTAGCTGATGATTATTTATAAGCTTGTTTGGCATGCTGTCCCGGAAGATAGCCCAGAGCTCAAAAGATCCTCAAGCTTTTGGCTCCCTCACGTTTGCAGGGCGAGAGTGGAGATTGAGCTCAGGTAGATCTCAAGAACTCCCCTGCTTATTTGTGGCTAATAACAAATTGCTTCATGAGGAAAAATACTGTTGGCTAGGAACTTGAATATGGTGCCAACTTGGTTTAGTCAGTTTACTTGTGACACATGTTTTTGGACAGTGGGAGGAAAACGGGAGACCCACGCGAACACAGAGAGAACATACAAACTCCACACAGAAACACTAACCAGCCTGGCAAGGACCAGAACCAGCGACATTCTTGCTGTGAGGCAACAGTGCTAACCACTGGGCTGCCGTGCCACCCAATCTAGGAAAAAAGGGGGAGACATGGGGACTTAGGAATCATCTGATTGGAGAATCGTGTATTAGCTAATGCGGGACTGCCTTGATCAATCTTCTATGAAATAACTAGAAGTAATGTAGTGCTAAATACAAAGTTACTACACATTCTGGTCCTCCAATTGTAGAGTGCCTCCAAAACAAAATTAGGATGTTTACTGTAGCATAATTGGGACAATTTCACAAAAACACAATCAGCATGGCTGTGATTCTGTTGATTGCATGCATAGCAGTGCATGTCATAAATGCAGTGGAATGTGATTTATATATAGTGGAGTTATGTAGTGGTTTGTGTGGTCAGCTGACTCACCAGGGCTTGATGACTTATGCAGTGTCCGAGATATTCGGGTACGAGCAAAATGCAGAGGAGCACAGATGGAGGTTCTGATCGTCCTGTCACGACCAGAGGGGATCTTCAAATCCAGGGGCTCGTCCAGTGACAGCATGGCTTTGATCCGCCCGCCTGAGAAAAATCAAACCATATTATTATATGAAAGAAGGCTTTTTTTCCACTACCGACATTTCACAGTGGCACCAAGAATGACAGCTGTGATTTTGCAGCTTACTTTTGAGAAGGAAATACTCCCTCTCTTACACACTCGCAGGCAAACTCCTACACACACGCAGGGCTACATTCACTTCAGCAACTGTAAGTCATTTACATTTCTTTCTGCCAGACAGGTCACGCACACACTCGCGAATGAAAGCGCACACACTCCTGCAGTTCATCACACCAGCAGTCCCGCTGCAGTCAAAACATGCAGAACACATTACAGAGATATATAGATTCTTAGCTTTGCTTCATTCTTTTCCTCAGTCTCAGTTTCTTTCGGTGATGCAGAGGAAAGTTTGATGAAGAGTGGGCCTCTGGGTCTGCATCCATGGGTTATGTCTGTGTTTTTACAAAGGGGCCCAGAAGCCTGAGACTTTATGAGTGAGGTATTGAATCATTCATTCAACTGATCTTTTTAAAACCAGAGTGTAAAGAAGACCTTCGAGTAAGAATGTTCCAAGTTATCTCCACTCCCCTGACCTCGAGTGACATCAGTTTGAATCCTGCCCGAAGAGTGGGGCGAGTAAAACCGTAGGGGTGATATTGGTGCCGTGACCCGGATGGCATTGATGCTTAGACTGCAATAGAGGGTGGGTAGCAGTAGCTGTGCAAGTAGACCTTGTCTGGGCTTAGGAAATGCATTAGTTCAAAATGCAAAGTTTTATTTCAGTATAATAAAACTCTTACTTTGTTTTGACTCTAAATGCTGTAATACAAAATTAGTACATTACTATTATCTACTACTAACAAGTAATTCCTTAGCATTCTTGGTTGTGCACCTGCTTCCCAAGTTGAAATCACACTTTTTTGTAGAAGGTACAAAGCTGTGGAAGTTGCATTGGTGCCATTACTCTGTTGGAGAAATGTTTATGGTGGTAAATGTAATGGAGGCTGGTTAGCAGGAACTATGTAAGTAAAGTTCACTACACTGACCCTAAGAGGTCCGCTTGTAAGTGACTGATGTTAAAATCTTTATCCTTGTTGGTGCACCTTACATGCTGAAGATGCTGATTTGAATCCTGCTTGGTGTGGGCTGAGTAGAACAGGAGGTGTTAAATTAGTGCCATGACCCGGATGAAAGTGAGGTTAAGGTATGTGAGTGTAGGGAGGCCGGCAAGTAAAAGCTTCCAGTACACATTACTCTCCTGGCCTCAAGAGTGCATTAGTGACGGATGTTAGAAGCCATAGCATCCCTGTTGGTGCACGAGCCTCCTCATATCATGATTTTACCAAGTACAATGCGATCCTAGATTAACATCTACAGATCCTGATCCTTGATCCTGGAACATCATTTTTGTTCGAAAATGTAATCTATACCAATTTCCTACCACTAAACCCAACCATAACTGTACATTATTCCCAAAATTATAGGAAAATAATTATATAAAGTAATAGTTGGATAACAATAATGTAGAAGTGCATAAACCTAATCACAAGCCTAAACTTAACATATCGCTTAATTCTGATTGGCTAATTGGAATGTTGTTCCAGGATCAACATAGTTAATCCAGGAACATGTCCTATTTGGGGAAATTAGGTTGTCGTTCAGCCTCCCATGTAGGAGACTCAAATTCAAATTCCACTCTTGGAATGAGAAGAGAAGGACCGGAGTAAGTTTTTGGTGCCATGACCTGGATGAGAGTGAAGATTAGAGTAACAGAGACTGACATTAGAGGCTGCAGCCTTTAGCATCTTTGCTGGCATGCTCAACTCCTTCCAGAGATGACAGTTCAAATCTTAGTCAGAGTGGATCAAGGACAATTGAAGAAGTTAGGCTGGTGCAAAGACACATAGAAGTAATAATAATGAAGGCCAGTTAGTAGTAGCTGAGCGAGTAAACCTCATTCACCTAGTCTCAAGTGGACAACACTAAGTACAGGTTTGAGCGGTGTCTGAAGCATTTTGAGCTTGTCCAATTTTGACCACATTCAGCATATTCAGAGGTGGTCGAAAACAAATTAGATCGGATTGCTCTAATAGTGTAAATGCACATGTGGTTTAATATGGACCAGCAGCCTCTAAATACTGCCCTCTGACCGGACATGTCATCATTGTGTGACGTGTTGCTGGTCATAAGTAAACTTACAGAGCACAATATTGTTCCACCAGTCTTGACTTCTGGCACAAGTTCATATAGTTTGGCGAGGTCTTGAGGACATCACTGCAGAAATAAAAGTGGCTGCTCTCTTCGTCTTTCCCTGTTGTCTTATTATCCGATGATATGTTAGATGCATGACTATTTCAGCTTATTTCGTCCACTGGTTTGAAATAACTGAAAAGGCCCATACATAAACATACACAGCGTGTTGTGTAGCATCTTTAAGTTTAACAACAACACTAACAGCTGGACTCTGACTTAACATTAGTGCGGACCAGCATCTACCTGCACGATTCACCCTCCACTTTAACAAAAGCATCAGGACCTGCTTATAGAACCTCGCCTTGACGAAATCATGACAAATGTAGTTTAAAGTGGACAAAAGAGGCGCATTCAAATAGCAGGGGTGATTGCTTGTGGCCTGCTTTGTCCAATAGTGATCGGATCAAGGAAAATCCATCTTAATACCAGGTGTGAACAGGGCCTTATGCTGCATTCACACCTGACATGAATGAAGCATCAAGCGCAAGTGATTTACATGTTAGGTCAATGTAAAGTCGCAAATAGACATCATGCAGCACAATACGTGTGAATGAGGTGGCGCAAATAATGCAATTCATGAGAATTGCACGTTTGCCGTGCAAATCACTCAAGTTGGAAAATCTGAACTTCAGCTGACATTTGCGCCGCATGAACCAATCAGAAGCGTGATTATGAAGTAGCCTGTTGTTAGTGTCCTGAGGGGGAATCCTCTTGCCGACACCGGACAACAGTTCATCAAACTAGGTTAGGTTCAGTCGGAAGCACAGCTGAAAGCCTCCATCATCCAGGTATAGTTTCTGGAGGAGTTGATAAACTCACAGAGCTGAGTGCACCTCTGAAAAGATCTCAAGGACTCAGACACTTATTGGTTTAATTGGAGTCAGTTTGTAATGTATGAGGATTGAGTGACAATGGCTGCATTTGTTTACCCTCAATAAATATGCGGAAAAATTAAAATGGTCGTGCCCAACTGAGTCTGGTTTCCCTCTCTGCTGTCGCCTCTAGCTTGCATGGTTTGGGATCGGTAGAGCTACCCATTGATGAATATGCTCTTCAGTGTTTGGACTCTAAAGTTTTTATTACACACCTTTTGTATTTTTCACATTTTCCAGAAATTATTCATAGCGCTTTACTTTTTCAGCATTTTTTTTGTTACAGCCGTATTCCAAAATGGATTAAATCTGTTTATTTCCTCAAAATTTTACTCACAATACCCCATAATGACAATGTGAAAAAAATATATTGTTATATATATATGTGTTATATATAAATTGTTGCAGATTTATGAAAACTGGAACCACCAGGACTCTTCCTAGAGCTGGCCGGCCATCTAAGCTGAGTGATCGGGGAACAAGGGCCTTAGTCAGGGAGGTGATCAATAACCCGATGTTCACTCTGTCTGAGCTCCAGCGTTCTTTTATGGAAAGAGGACAACCTTACAGAAGGACAACCATCTGTGCAGCAATCCACCAATCAGGCCTGTATGGTAGCGTGGCCAGACGGAAGCCACTTCCCACCTGGAATTTTAAAAAAGGCATCCAAAGGACTCTCAGACCATAAGAAACAAACTTCTTTGGTCTAATTAGACTAAAATTTAACTCTTTGGAGTAAATGCCAGGTGTTACAATTTCAAGAAAACCAGGATATAGAGGGAAAGTAGGGAAAATGCAGCAATGTACAGAGCCATCCTGAATGAAAACCTGCTTCAGAGTGCTGGACTTCAGATTGGGACGACGTTTCATCTTCCAGCAGGACAATGACCCAAAGCACACCACCAAAATATCAATAAAGTGGCTTCACAACAACTCGGTGAAAGTCCTTGAGTGGCTCAGCCAGAGCCCAGACCTAAATCCTTTTAAAACATCTCTTGACATATCTGAAAATATACACCGTCGCGTCACATCCAACCTGATAGAGCTTGAGAGGTATTGCAAAGAGGAATGGGCAAACATTCCCAAGGACAGGTGTGCCAAGCTTGTGGCATCATATTCAAAAAGACTTGAATCTGTAATTGCTGCCAAAGGTGCATCAATAAAGTATTGAGGAAAGGCTGTAAATACTTATGTACATGAGATTCTTCAGTTGTTTTTAATACATTTGTTAAAAAAAAAAAAAAAAAAAACGTTTTTCTCATTGACATTATGGGGTATTGTATGTAGAATTTTGAGGAAACAGATGAATTTGATCCATTTTGGAAAAAGGCTGTAACAAAAAAAAATGTGGAAAAAATGAAGCGCTATGAATACTTTCCGTATGCACTGTACATGCAATGCTTTTTAATGCCCACACCTAACACTACCCTTCACAGTGACGTCACTGGCTCCATTGAGTGCATAGTGTCTGACTTTGCATCTCTGAGATATGCAATCTCAGCATGCATCTAGACACTACTGGCCTACCTTTTGTTGTGTTTTGTACAAAAATGCACATTTGCATTGTACTTAATGTGTTTTAAATGCAAATGACACATTATTTAAAGAAAGATAAATAGTGTTGACTTGTGATGCATGTTTTGGATGTTTATTAAAAACAAGTTATGTAGTAAAAATTGTTCTGGGCCTTTGACATTAATTAAAATTTAGATTTGGACCTTTTAATTTAAACATTAAGAACCCCTGTTCTTTAACAAGCTATTTGTTCAAAAAAGGAGCTTTTATTCATCAAATATTTAGACCCAGTAGTATTACGCTTTGATGTGCATAACAAAAATATTCCTATAACCTAATACAGAATTTCTTCACTGAATGAGGAAATGCAGCATTTTTAATATTCCCCCACTTTAAGCATCACCCCAATTCCTGTTCCCTAGAAGACATTCCCTTAACTGCTAAGATGTTGATTTCCTTGCAAACACTTCTTTCTTTTCATAAACTCCTGCATCTTTAGCTCATTCCTCCAATTCTCTCTCTCTCTCTCTCTCTCTCTCTCTCTCTCTCTCTGTCTGTCTGAAATATTACACAGTATTGCAAAAGGTTTGAGTGCTGAATACTTCTCCTCGTCTCCATCCCACCCTCCCTCCTTCACTCTCAGTCTCTGGCATGGGGGTTTGTTTTCAACCTAACTTCTTCCTCTAGCTCCACCCTTACTTTCTGAGCTTTATATGCACACTGACACCGAGAAATACTGTACAAACACCACAAATACTGCACGCATTTCTGAACGTCGACCTGCTGGTAATAGCCAACAGGTTTAGAAATTAATTTTGAGTCATTGTATTACGCGTCTGAAATGAATATCATATATATTAAAAACTTTTAAATCATTTTAAATGGTAGTTACAGTGTAAAATACCATTAGAAATGTTTTTAAGAAGCTAGATTTATGATTTTATTCTCCACACAGATGCACGCAAGATCTCTCTTTCTCTGTTTCTCATTCCTCCACATCTGCGAGTGTCTGTAATTCTGGCCCTATCCCTCCTTTTGTTGACTCACAGCGAAAAGGCTGTGGGTGATCATTCCTTTCCTATTTCTCCTTTTCACTCCCTCCTTCCCAAACTCAGTGATGCAATCCCATTATTTAGCCTGCAATCTCTGTGTCTGGCATGAGGAAGAGAGACAGAAAAAGAAAGAATTGAGCTAGTGTCTTACTTGAAGGATTTTTAACAGTCATGGGCCCAAATCCACCCTTATTGTTCATTATTTGCGATACATTTATAAAGTTTTGCATGAAGTTAGTTGTTTAATTTTAAATTGTTTAAATTTCAGTTGTTTTCAGATGACTTATTGCACAATTACCTTTGTTCAAATGACATATACATTAATATATAAACACATGGCTGAATTTTACTGACAGGATCATTATTTGTTACTGCTGCTGTTGTTATTATAATAATAATTAACTCTTTCAATCTGAATTTTCTTTGTCATTTTTCACCAGATTTCATCATGACCTGCAGAATATATTGTTCTATGAAAATCTGAACATACAAAACAATAAATAAATGTTAAAAGGCCATGAAACCCCCTTGTTTCAGCAGGTTGTTTTCACACCTCTACTTTGGAAAAAGTCAGGAAAGTGGGCGTGTCCAGCTCTGTTTAGGGGGAGTGTCGGAGGAGGGAAGAAGGCATGGTTTGTAAAAATTTGCATTAAAATGGGAGTGTCGGTTTGGGCATGCGCTGATTTTCACAGAGGCAAAACAACGCACAGACACATAGGAGAAAGACAGTGGGCCCTATCATACACCCGGAGCAGTGTGGCGCAAGGCGCGGCGCAATAGTCTTTTGGTAGTTTCAGCTTGGCGCAAGAGTCGTTTTGAGGCGTTGCGCTACGCTGTTTAAATAGCAAATGCATTAGCGCTCATTTGTGCGCCCATAGGCGTTCTGGTCTAAAAAGGGAGGCGTTCTGAGGCGGACCGCTGGCGCGTTGCTATTTTAAAACTATAATAGATTTTTCATTAGAAAAAAACTAACCCGGTCTAAACTCCGGCGCAGCTTTGCGCCTCGTTTATGCACTGCTTAATACGCACAAGAGAGCAATAGGCAAATATCTTTACATAGGAAAAAAATTTTATATTAAGGATATATATAGGATATAATAAGAATAGATATAGGATATAAATATAAAGGATTAAAATATTACAAAACATATTATTTTCTAGCCTACATAAATATGAAAAACCACTGCTTTTATGTCTTCTTCATCTCGGGAGGCTTTTTCAGTTCATTCATAACAATTTGCTTTTGTATAATGTTATTATTATTATTAGCAGTATTATATATTATATTCATATTTATATTTGTTTTATTAAAAACTAGCTTAGATTTGCCCACCTGTCAGGTTTTAGACCATATGGGGCACAACATGTGTTTTAGGATATAACTAATAACTATAATTGAGCACATTTTGTTATTATTGTTCATTTATTCGTTTGCTGGAAATTAGAACTGAATTTAGAAATAGTTTTGAAACAAATATTTGCGCTTAACAAACAAAATTGTTTATTTATAGACTAATTGATGTTTGTGCGTAAAGGTTTCCCTATCCAAGAGCGAATGTGAAAGTAGATCCATTATCTCTCATTCTCACGCAGTAGATGCTCTGTTTAACAGTTTTCTGTTAAAAAACTGTTAACTATTTGCTAGTGAAATGCTAATTTTTTCCACTTAAGACTTAATTTGCGTCCTGTAAATAGCGAATGCGCTCTTAGCGCGACACAGCTGGCTCTTAAAGGGAATGGGAGATGAGACTCTAATTGGTTTATTCTCAAAACACACCTATAACTCATTAAGAAAATAAAACTCTACCCTTTTAGACCATGCGCCATGGCGCAAAGCAGGTTTTCCCGTCCTTAAATTAGCAAAAACGCGTTCTGACACGCCCTGAAAGTGTTTGCGCCCTGCGTTTTGCGCTCTGTGCATGGACCGTCAAAATAGACTGTGACTGTGTTTACATGGACAGCAGTAATCAAATTATTTGCCAAATTATTAAATGGTGGACTTTAACTGCAGTTTGGCTCTTTCATTCAGGAAGTTCATTCATGCCCCTCGTGACAAACGAGATATTTGATTCGAGGAATTGCTGGAAGCGTGTATCTTTCATGCAATGTTTGTTACCACACAGTGAATGAGAGCAAAAACCCTCTGCATTTCTCTGTAACTTAGATGCACTCGTTAGGTAGCGTCAGAAAGCCGTGTGTTATTCCTGTCACAAAATGCGGCAAAAATCCTACACGACGGTAAGTTTGGCTGTGGTGCTTACACGTTTACACTTGGAGAGCAAGCATTTACAGTGAATTTTTCAGTCCATAATATTGTAGTGATATTACCGTACGGTAAACTTTATTAACTAAATAATTTGACTAAGGTCCGTCTTTAAACACTGAAAGAGTACTGCTGACGATACGAACTAACTTTGCCTCTGAATAAACAAACAAAGACCACTAGTCACTCACTTACCAAATCTTTAGAGACAGGAAAATCAACACCAACTGGAGCTGCTTCTTTATTTAAAGGAGACGAGAGGCAAATCCGGATTTCACCATTTCCAGATAAGAAAAGCTCTCAGGTAAACAATGTTCTTTAGACACGTATTTCTGTCGTGCCCCGTGTGCACTGATCCACACGTGAGTCCTGCTGCGCTCTCATAGAGGGAAAATGAAAACAAAACCTTCACTGCAGCAAATTATAAACGCAACACTGACAACCTCCAAAACTACCTCCTGACGACCACTGACGTATCTCCAAAAGTTTCTTGTTCTCCCGCTTGGCAACACAATGCAGCGTCTCTCTGCCGTCTGAACACTGTAACTGGTAAAAACAGTCTTGGAAGCTATCATGCATATTAATGAAGTTGCACCGCATACATAATAGAGCGCGCTTATTGGTTTGAACCAAGTCATACTCATGAATAAATGCAGCACACTAAGAGACCTAATAAGGAACTCCCAGGTACCGACATCCAGTCTACACGCTGGAATACACGCTAAGATCTCATGGCCGTGACGCAGCTTCAAAAATTTGTTTCAAACCAGAGGTACGAATTTGCTCGAAATCACGCAAAAGCAACCAGTTTTAACTTTTTAGTGAAATGTATGTGTCTTAATAGTGTTTTTAACAGTGTGGGACACATAATCAACGGTCGGTCAACAGCTAAAAAATGCGTTTTGGTGTTTCGTGATCCTTTAGGCAGCATTTGAGTGCAAGTTTTATTAACAAAAAGAAGAAAAAAGGCTAAAAATCTCTGTCAAACAGATTTAAATTCACATCAATCAAAATATGCAGTGCATCTTATGTCATACACTTCCCTACTATATACACTACCTGTTAAAACGTGGTCGCCTATCCAAGTTTTAGGAACAATAAATAATAACTTGACTTCTAGTTGATCATTTGATATCAGAAAAGCAACAGAAATAATGTACAGTATAGAATATAAAGTCATGGTGCAGTGGAAAAAAGAATGGATATTGTGTATGACTCCCATGAGCTTGGAGAACTGCATCCATACATCTCTGCAATAACTCAAATAACCTATTAATAAATTCATCAAGAAATGGCAAAGAAATCGTTCTTGCAGGACTCCCAAAGTTCAGCAAGATTCTTTAGATTATTCTTCAATGCCAATCTTACCCCAGACATGCTCAATAATGTTCATATCTGGTGACAAGGCTGGCCAATCATGGAGCACCTTGACCTTCCTTGCTTTCAGGAACTGATGTGGAGGCTGAAGTATGAGAAGGAGTGTTGGATCCTGCTGGAGAATTTGCCTTCTCCTTTGGTTTGTAATGTAATGGGCAGCACCAATGTCTTGATACCTCAGGCTGTTGATGTTGCCATCCACTCTGCAGATCTCTCACACGCCCCTATACTGAATGTAACTCCAAACCATGATTCTTCCTTCACCAAACTTGACTAATTTCTCTGAGAATCTTTAACGGAGGGAAGATTTTTCAACACATTTATAAACATAATAGTTTTAATAACATATTTCTAATAACTGTTTTATTTTATTTTCTCTGCCATGACGACATGATAACTCTTGTTATAATCCATTTTACTTAATCACCTTCACAATGTTGTTTATGGTAAATTCACAAATTCAGTTAGGCCCTGTCTACATGAGTACTTTTTTTTTTTTTACATGGTTCATCCACAAGCAAATGCAATATCGGGAAACTTTTGAGTTGGAGTTTTTGGCTTGTCCAGATTGTCGTTTATTTCTTTTGTCAGGAATCAAATTGTTGTTTACAAGATGCGCATCTGTGCATCGGCCAGTGCTCCATGCTCCATCCGGAACCAGTAATAACAATTTTTGAGGCATTTAATTGGCCAACATATGGCTTTATGGTTTGAAGAAAATCAACGTCAGTAGTTTTGGCATGCTCTTAACAGTGCTTCATAGGATGTTTTTGCGTTTTCATGTGGATGAAGATTTATTTCAAATTATTCATGTCAAGGATTTTTTTTAGCAAAAGAGGACAAAGTTTGATTACAAAAATACCCATATCAGGGCTCAACAATAAGGACTGCCCAGTGGCCCAGGGCCAGCGTGACAGACACTTGGGACAGTAGACCGGATCATTACTGGCCCGATTGGGACAGTGCTGCCTTGTCACTAACATTTAATTTGTCTGTGACTATTTATCAATTGCATGCATTTTAAGTTTGTGCTTTTAAGTCTTTAAACACTACCTTCTCTGTGATGTCGTAAACACCATATTGCTTTCCGGTTCTTCTTAGCTGATTGAGAATTCTATTTTTTTCCGCAACCTGGTAACAACCAGTACCGCGAAGAAATGGCAACATGGTGGCAACATCCAATTCTAAGGCTAAAAGAAAATGTTTCTAACGTCTTGGAAGCAGAAATTTATGTGTGAACAACGCAAAAAATAAAAATAAAAAACACAGTTGCACAGTTTGCCGTCAGTTTGACAAATCAGCCACCCTTTGTTAAATAATTTCAAACCGCAATAAAATACCTCCACATTTTCCATACTTTTCTTTTCTGTTACGAAACACTTTTATTTACAATTTTTTTAAAGTATTAAAATTCTAGATTCATAGACTTTATTTTTGACACATTATTTAAAATATGTATCTTAAAAATAGCTATTAACTTCCCTTTTTTTTTGGTGGGGCCAGTGAAAATTTTGGCAGGGCAAGTAAAACCACTGGCCCGATCAGACCAGTAGAAAAAATCCTTAGTGTTGAACCCTGCATATACTTGTGAACATGGCCTATTAGTAGAACCTATTAGACAGAATCTGGATATTTTTGCTATTTCTGCTGAGGATCTATGCTGAATTACTTTAGGAGTATCTTAGCTAAAAACCTAATTAATTAAATAAAAAATAAATACCTTTTTATTAAATGTTTGCAATGCAAATCCAATTAGATCCACTTATTTGGTAAACAAAGCAAGTCTTAATATATCAACTAAAAGACAGAAAATAATACTTTACAAACTGTATTGTTAATAAATCATATGAACATTTTCATATTAGTCAATAATATTAATTTAAAAACGAAATATATATAGATTTACACACATTTACACAAGTAAATTAATAGCTGTGTATGTACAGTACCTATTAGATACCAATCAATCAACAAAACTTCTGGATTTGCAACCATTACTAATCTAAATGCCACTGAATCTAAAGTTCAGCATAAATGTGAGTAATTGTTAATTAGATTTATCGTTGGATAAATCTAGAAGACATAAATGCAAAGCCACAAATCAACGATTTTTATTGATATCGTGGTTTCACGTTAATTGCGTTAACCATGATGGTTCAGTTTAATTATGCATGGTCATTTTAAGCCTTTTCTTTAAAAGTGGGGAATTTTTTCATGATTTTGGTTGCATTTTTGCCAAAAGCTTGTTAACTTTTGACTCTAATATGTATAAAACCCAACTACTAAATGCAACTTTTTTATTCTTAATACTAATAAGAGTTTTTTCTCTTTCAAATTGTCTAAAGATCACTGTTTAAAAACACTCTGCCATCCATAACAGGATGAGGGTGGAGAACAAAACACAGCTAAATAATGAATCACTGATGAGGAAGAAACAACATCCTACAGAAGGCAATGAGCAGCACTTCGCCCTCTCTCTTTCTTTCTTTCTTTCTTTCTTCATCCCTCCTTCACTTTCCACCCCCTGCGTCTGGCAACAGGACAAGGTCAACACAACCTCCCCTACTCTAAAACTCCCATTCCTTCTCTCTCTCCATACAATCTGTCATCCAGACACACACACACACATTCCTTTGGCCACAACAGATTCACCCAATTTGTTTCCACTGTGCTTTTAAGTGTACATTAGAAATGCAAAGAGAGAGCCAAGCCTATAAACAATAACAAGAACCAGCTGCGGACCCAACGCCGCTATCGTGCGCCATTTCTCCAGCAACGTGGAGCCCAGAGGAAGTCTGGGAGGACGACGCGGCTGAGAATCAAATGGACGATGTGGATTAAGTGCAATTCGGAATTCTTCAGACATCATTTTCTCCCCTCTCTCTCTCATGCACGCTCTCATATTTCTCTCTTCCCTCTCTCTCGCTCTGATTTTCCATGCCTTTCCTCCTCCCCTTGGATTGCTCATGATTCGCAAAGGCCTCCAGGAACTCCGTCCAAGCTCAAGCTCAAGCCAACAGGGGGAGAGATTGAGAAAATAGAATGAGACGCAAGGGTTGATGAAGAGAAAAAAGGGAGGGCGGGAGCTCAGGAATTCTCTGTTTCTCTTGGAAATAGAACAGATGTGTTGCTCAACCGTGTGTGTTTACTGTACTGTATATGTGAAGCCTTCTCCCATAGGTAAATGTCATGAGGAACTACTGCAGACGAAGAATTTCAGAAGCAGCCATTGGTGGTTGGTGTTTCACAAGACAAGAATGTGTGGTTTCATCTCTCCTTTCTGTCTTTCCTCACCCATTCTCTTTCCAGCGAACCCAACGAACTCCAAAGTGAAGACCACATTGTAAGTCGAAACAGAAGAATGACAGACACATCCCTCAAAAATCGCAGCGAACAATGTCTCATGATGCACTGAAACATTAATTCACATACTCCCCCCAGCCACACACATCCAGCCACAATCTGTCTCTCATTCCATTCCTCAGACCCTCTCTGTTAATGTTGCAGTTTGTTGCATCAGGATCGGGCTTGGCGGAGCACCGAGAACCTCCCAAAGTACTGCCATAACCACCATAGACAGAGAGTTGGACACATAAAACGCCCACATATCCGGATTAGCAGTCATCAATAAGCGTTTTTTATTGAGTGTTTCTTAAACCTACATTTGATAGATCCAAATCTTAAATATTTCTGTAATATATTTAGGGTTTAATGAGCTTTAGCATTGATGAACTTCATAGAAAATTGAATTGCTAAATAAAACACCATTTCTCTAAAGTAACTAGGTACTTTAACATAATGTACTGTACATTTATGTCAACATTTTCATGTCTATTTGCAAAATTATGTCTACGCTCGTATATAAATTTTATTCTTTCTTTAAGTGTTAAGTTAGCAAGCTAATTTCCTTACATATAGAATTGAATAATGCTAATTGGTTTGGAAGATGATCTATGATAGGTATCCTTGCTAATTTATTGGTAACCTCATGCGTATGTATTTTAGCTTAACAGATTATGTTCCACACGAGCTACATCCAGTTGAAGTCAGAATTATTAGCCGCCCTGTTTATTTTTCCCCAATTTCTGTGTAACAGAGCAGATTTTTTTTTCAACACATTTCTAAACAATAGTTTTAATAACTCATTTCTAATAACTGATTTATTTCATCTTAGCCTTGATGACAGTAAATAATATTTGACTAGATGGTTTTCAAGACACTTCTATACAGCTTAAAGTGACATTTAGAGGCTTAACTAGGTTAATTAGGTTAACTAGGCAGGTAATGTAATTAGGCAAGTTATTCTATAAAAATGGTTTGTTCTGTAGACTATCGAAACAAAATATAGCTTAAATGGGCTAATAATTTTGTCCTTAAAATGGTCCAAAATTAAAACAATTAAACAAATAAGACTTTCTCCAGAAGAAAAAATATTATCAGATATATTGTGAAAATTTCCTTACTCTGTTAAACATTATTTGAAAAATATTTTAAAAAAGAAAATTCAAAGGGGGGCTAATAATTCCAATAGTATCTGGATGCAGCCTTTATGATGCAAGCTGAGATTGCAGTGTCAGATACAATGCACTCAAATGGAGCGAGTGACGTCACTGTGATGGGTAGGGTTAGGGGTGGGGTTAGGTGAGTCCATTAAAAAGCATTGGATGCAGCCCAGATTGCACTGCATTAGGTCTGCATCCAGACCCCTCTCAATAATTCTGACTTCAACTGTGTGTTATGGTGTGCATGGATTCCGCTACATTCATTCTTCCATGGCAGGGCGCCACAGCATAGTTCATTCCTGCCACGGCTACATTACAGCTTCTTATTCAAAACCTTCACTTGTTGCTGTTTTTTTATAGCGTTTTATAATCACACCAAAACGTATTAAAATACAAGTGAATTATAACAGCGCAAACTTTTATGTAATCGTAGTAGTGCTGTGCGTTATTCGTTTAACCCTTTGAGGTTACATGCTGCCTGACTGACTGAATGACAGAGCTGCGTGAGGCGAGCAAATACGGCATAGCTTTCAGTTATGATGAACACAGTTTACATAATTACTTTATTTATAGATAGAGGTCTATGGTTCTGCATACCATGACTTTATCTTGCTGGAGTTTATGACCATTTCACTTCACTTTGAATTGCATCAATACTGTTTTGTAGGTCTGCTGGAGACATTCATAAATATTTATAGCAAATCTTAAAAATGTTGGATACATACTTGTTATATAAACGCATTAAATCACACTTTAGCAGCATTTATTTGAGAGCGCACAAGAAAACCTGCGCGTAGGCAGCACATATTTGAGGGCACGCAAGAATATATTTGAGGCCGTGCAAGTTTTGTGCATGAACAGAGTAAAATTGGCACGCAAGCAAAGAGATTCACACATTCGCATTAGATAAATGCGATCTCGGCTAGATTCTGCATTCATGACATTTATCAATGAAATAACACCATAGGTAGTTGAAAGATCTGTGTAAAAGGCCTGCCACCACAGCTGGAAAAAATCCTAAAGGAAACGCTGGGTGTGTCATGACGAATCAAGTCCATTCTTTAAATGGGGTCTCTCCAATAACCCATTTCTAAATAGTTATGTAAAGGACAAGTTATTTTAATGTAACATTTATATTTTAGCTTACAATGTGCTGCATAATTAAACACATCAGATGCAATATAATTTATCTAACTTTGTTGTAAATAATATATTAAATATTACATTAAAAAGTTGTAAATAATATATTAAAATATTTGACTCTTTATTTAATATAATTATACCCATGTAAGAAAAAATATATGATTGGATGTAGGGAAAGCACTAATTTGTAGTGTATACAGAAAGCTGTAAAGTTACTTGATATCATAAGTAGATAGGCTAACTTAAACACACTTCCATAGGCATTGAAGTGTTACTATTGAATGTCTATTGAATTTGAATGTCAAAACTTGTATTGAACGTCATAAACCATATTCAATGTCATAAACATGCTTCGAAAATGTGTAATTTTGTAGGATATGTGATTACACAAAAAGATTATATCTATTAAAAGTCATTTGAGCTAATGTGTTTGCTTGGGTCTAATATGGAGACCCAATTTTGAGGTGAAATCTGATTTGTCGCTACACTACTTCTAAAAACTGTACACATATATTATGCTTTCAGTTAGCAAGTAAAAGGTGTAGGATAGCACTTATAGGTCAATATAAAGACCCAATTTTAAGGTTAAATTTGATTTGTCACCACACAGTATCTAAAAACCGTACATATATATATATATATATATATATATATATATATATATATATATATATATATATATATATATATATATACATATATACATATATATATATATATATATATATATATATATATATATATATATATATATATATATACATATATATATATATATATATATATATATATACATATATATATATATATATATATATATATATATATATATATACATATATATATATATATATACACATATACATATATATATACACATATACATATATATATATATATATATATATATATATATATATACATATATATATATATATATATATATACATATACATATATACATATATATATATATATATATATATATATATATAYACATATATATATATATATATATATATATATATATATAAAATTTTAGCAAGTTAAAATTGTAGGATAGCGCTAACAGATTAATACGGAGACCCAATTTTGAGGTTGAATCTGATTTGTCACAATATATCTAAAACTCTTAAGATATATTAATGCTTTCAGTTAGCAAGTTAAAGGTATAGGATAGCGCTAACAGATTAATATGAAACCCCAATTTTGAGGTTGAATCTGATTTCTCACTACGTTTTTAGTTAGCAAGCTAAAAGTGTAGGATAGCACTAATAGGTTAGGAAAAGCACTTCTGATCAACCCTCAATACGCTAAATGGTAGCTTAGCTTGCTCTGACGCTAGACCATTACATCTGGATCACAACACCACATAGTGCCTTTATACTAAAATGGGTTTATTTCATGATTATGAACCTCTGGCAATAAATTATGCTACTTTTCACAAATTTACAAAATAAATAAATGAACAAACATGAAAATAGTATGTGCAACGACTGCAGAGCAATATGATGCATTTAAAACTAGCAATGCCATGTAGTCAAATGTAGTCAAAAAATACAATTTACCTGTGAAATGTAAATTGAGGTAAAGTTGGTTTTATATTCACACATTCATACTTTTTCCTTAATAATTTAATTTCAGAAAACATTTCTTTGCAAATTGGCAAATCATTTTAGCAGCCAATGATTTTCAAAGTACATGTTCACAGTCAAAGAAATAGTGCTAATGTTGTTTTGAAGTCATGATTACATGCGATGTGTAAACAATATAGGGAGCATGTCTTGAATATAAAACCAAATTTGCCTTAATGTAATGTAACATCTGACCAAACTCAATCAACCATGTTAGAATGGCATGCAAAACATCATAATACAGCATGACTTGCCTTCCACCCACCAACTCACAGGTGTCCTCTTTTCACACCTGTAGCTGCCCTGACATGACAGTCACAAGTTATATAACACCAGCTGGTATCTGTTTGTGACGGCGTCTGTTTACCAAACCCATTCAGTTCTTAGTGGGTTTCAATTTCTGTTTAACATTAAAACTGGGTCAGACTGTCTGGATTAAACTTGAGCAAAACAACACACATACATAACCTAAAAATCTCTTCTTAAAGGTGTGCAAATACAGATTGTTTTTATCAAAAAAGCGCGCGACGGTTTTACCTCAAGACGACGTTCCGTCAGATTCCAAAATACGTGACGCGCTGAGAAGACCTGAAGCGCGCGCTCCGTTTAGCGTTTAGATTAAATAAAATGCCAGATGTCTTCATCAAAAACACTCCTGGATCCAGCTGAGAATTTCCAACTCACGCACAACACGATACTTAGAATACCAAAAGCGCCAACTGTTTTTGTAGTATACGATATAAATTTGTCGGGGAAAAGGTTATATAATGCTGTCAAGTTACGACAAATCGTGTCTAAATAAATACATTTCAAAGGAGCATCGCTTGCTTACGACGCCTGTCTACTGTCTCCCGGTTCCTTTCCCAGTCTGAAAAAAGGAGTGAGAGGGAGGAGAATAAGACGGAGGGTGGAGGACATGAAATGATGATTCTTTATTTTCCTCCAGATGTGGTCTTTCTCTCTCTCTATCTCTCCCTCAGATTACTGTATTATTCTCCCTCCATCCCGCCCTGCTGTGTGACCCCGCCCCCCGTGGAGAGACGTACGTGACGACGTTGTGAAAACTGTCTCGACTTAGGTCAAGATGTGTTGTTGTATCCTCAGTTCAACTCTCCGTTTGCTTCTGATAAAGAGAGAGAAAAAAATAAGAAAAAAGCAGAGACTGCTTACTTTAGAGCCATTTATTTGACAAAGTTTGTAGCCTATCTGTTGCAACTTATACTATATTGGTGGATTTCTAAATAGCGTCTGTCAAATGTTTATATTAGGATCACTTTGTAACTACAGAAAAAAAGGTTAACTTAAAGGGATAGTTTACCTCAAAATTACAATTTACTCACTATTTACTCAACCTCAAGTAAATCCAATTCCTTCTTCTGTTGAAAATATTTTTTTAAATGTTGGAAAACCTGTTACCATTGAATTTTATTCATTCATTCATTCATTTTCTTTTCGGCTTAGTCCTTTTATTACTCAGGGGTCACCACAGCGGAATGAACCGCCAATTTATCCAGCATATGTTTTGCGCAGCGGATGCCTTTCCAGCTGCAATCCATCACTGGAAAACATCCATACAAACTCATTCACACACATCTGGACAATTTAGCTTACCTAATTCATTCAAAGCACATGTCTTTGGACTTGTGGGGTAAACCGGAGCACCCGGAGAAAACCCACATAAACACAGGGAGAACATGCAAACTTCACACAGAAACGCCAACTGACCCAGCTGGGGCTCGAACCAGCGACCTTGCTGTGAGGCAATTATGCTACCCACTGTGCCAAATTATTATTATTTTTTATTACTTTTTCTTGAATTACTTTTTATGACTAATGCAAATGCTTTTAAAAAATAACAATTATTAATATAACAAAAGGAAATATTTACATTACATTACATTATACCACATTACATAACAGAAATGTATCTTTTAAACAGATTCACAGATTTTACAGCTTTCTTGTTAGAAGATTCAGATCAAAGACATATACAGACTTAGATCTTCAAAAAAAATCTAAAAGAAAGGTTTACGCTTACAAAATTTACAATTGTGTATAAAATATTTGGCCAAAAATACAATAAGATTAAATAAATAAAAACATCTAGAGGTTATATCCTAAAATAACATATTTCAAGTTCAACATAACATCAGGCATTATACCACTAAATAAAGTCTGTGGTTGCAGGTTTTTAAAAAATATCTTTTTTTGTGTTTACCAGTTGAAAGAAAGTGATGTGAATGATGAGTAAACTATGAAAAAATTCAGGTTTCTATTCCTTTAACAACAAAAAAAAATTTGGCTACATACTGTACGATGGTAAAAATATACAAAAGCACGCATATCACTTTAACTGGGTGCTCAGCCAAACAGTAAAACGTGCTAAATATATATTCATATTCACCTTGTATCAGCCTTTTAAATTTAAAATATTGGCATGTTTGGAGCTTTGGTGTTGCCACCATTTTTGAATATATACATATGATGATACTAAGCATAATCATGTTTCAAAATGGAGAATATATTCCCACATGAAAAACTACTATAGTAATTTATAGTAAATACTGAAGGGTTTTTAAATATTATAAGGTACTTAATCTATTGTGCCAATTCTTTAGCTGTGATATAACTAATAGTAATATAAACAAAATTCCCAGTACTGTTTTCTACAACTATAAGGTATTTTAGCTGATGGGGTGGCACAGTGGGCAGCGCTGTCACCTCACAGCCAGAAGGTCGCTGGTTCGAGCCTCGGCTGGTTCAGTTAGAATTTCTGTGTGGAGTTTGCATGTTCTCCCCGCATTCGCGTGGGTTACCTCCGGGTGCTCCGGTTTCCCCCACAGTCTAAAACCATGTGATATAGGTGAATTAAGCTAAATTGTTCGTAGTTTATGTGTGTGACTGAGTGTGAATGGATATATCCCAGTGATGATAGGTTGCGGCTAAGGGCATCTGCTGCAAAAAAAATGTGCGGGATAAGTTGTTGGTTCATTCCGCTGTGGCGACCCCAGATCAATATAAAGGAACTAAGCTGAAAAGAAAATGAATAAATGAAAATTTTCTGGAGTATTAATGTGTGTGTGTGAATGAGTGTGTATGAATGTTTCCCAGTGATAGGCTGCAGCTGGAAAGGCATCTGCTGCATAAAAACGTACTGGATAAGTTGGCAGTTCATTCTGCTGTGGCGAACCCAGATTAATAAAGGAATGAATGAATAAGGTATATTATTGCTACAACAATACACCAAAGTTTAATGAAGTAAAAAAATGAAGTACACTACAATATGTATTACAGTTTATTAGTTTACTATAGGTAATGCCACTGTACGCTGTATTGTATTCATTAGCAAATAGTTGTAAATAATACAATATACAGTACAATACACTTTATAGAACGGTTAAAAAAACTAGAGTCAGAGTATATTTACTAAAATTTACTCTAGTATTTTCATGTTGGTTGTGGTGCAAGAAAAGAATGTGTATACTTAAGTAATGTAGCATATTTTGTGTAGTGTGAACATCCAGCCAGTACATGGTTTGATGTGTCTTTTGCAACTATTCAGCAAGATTTATGTTTTGTCTAAAAATGCTTTTTTAATATGTATTTGTGCCAATGTAGGATGATAATATGGCATGATTATTATAATGTGTCATGATATTGGCAACATTTGGTACCTTAAGATACAGGAATTTTGTAGCCAGGTCATTAAATGCTTTGAAAAATACAATGTACAAAGCATGGTAATACTGGTTATTTTTTATTACTTTTTGTAAACATTTAGTCAATAAATATTTCCCTTAACCTGGCTTTTAAAGTTCGCACATGCTACAACACATGTATTATGCTGGATTTTTGCATGTCGGCCTCATTTATATGTTCTGAAATATTTGTAGTCTTGTGGCACTACAAGCTGCAATGCTTAAGCCAATGATAAAATTAAAATACTGGCATTTATAATCAGTGGTGGAAAGAGCACTGAAATATCAGACTCAAGTAAAAGAACCATTACTTGCCTAAAAATGTAGTGCAATAAAGCAATAGTATCTGTTGTAAATATTACTTAAAGTATAAATAAAAAGTACCCCTTAAAAAGTACTCAAGAGTAGTGAGTAGTGAGTATTACACTGTACAAAGCTGATGCATTTCCATGTAATTTGTGAATGTGTGAAAACGAAACATTCTGTAGTGGATTTAGTTCTTGCGCAGCAGGCACACAACGTCATAACACTTTAATATTAGGTTATAGATTTAGGTTGAGACGTTAGATGACCAAAATTCAATGTCTAGCCAGCTTCTAAGGACAAGATTAATTTGATCTCCAATAATGATATCGAATGATGCTGATATTTGGTTGATTTTAAGTTAAGTTAAAAAAGCGACCAAAATTCTACACTGAGACAACATCTTAAAGCAACATCATATTGACATCAGACACTGACATTTATTCATCAGGTATGGCAATCATCGTCTGATAGATATCATATTGGTAATGTCCTTGCAACGTCAAGCTGTGACATCATTAGACGCTGATATTTGGTTGCTGTTAGGTTGGTTGTTGGACATTGGACATTTTCAATTGCAAACAAAATGCAACGTCCCAATGACGTTAGGGTACAATGTCAATCTGACGTCACGTTGACGTCTTGTGCCTGCTGGCTGGGTGTTTAAGGCCATTTTGGTCATCATACAGTAAACATCCGTCATCTTTTCATCAGTGACATGCATCTAAACAGTCTCTGGGTCATTGCATGTTCTTGGACACTTGTAATGCTTCCAAACAGTTTGCTGCATTTATAAAGCGCACATGTCTTGAGGTAGTTCATTATGATGGGATTACCTTTTTACTTCTGTGCTATTTGATTGGACTGAAACTGATTTTTCTAATTCCAATAGACAAGAAAAATAAAGTAGTGGAGTAAAAGTACCAATACCACAATAAAAATGTACTCATGGTAAAGTAAAAGTACACATTTTTAAAACTACTTTGTAAATTACTGAGAATTCATGAAAAAATCCACTCAATTACAGTCAACTGAGTATTTGTAATTTGTTACTTTACACCATAATAATTTATTCTCAGTGTTCACATTGTCTAGTTCTATCTAGTTTGTATTTGTTGTAACATATTCAGCAAGATTTTCATTTTGTCTGCTAAATGTTTGTTAAGATGCTTTAGTCTTGATAATACCATGGTACAATGATTGTTATACTCATGTACCATCATGTAGATTGTAGAAGATGATCCATTTTAGCCGTGTCCTAAAGTAGACTACATTTTAATTAATAATGGTAATAATACTAATACTTCTTACATCTAATCAATACATTTTCCATAAACGTGGCGTGTATAGTTTGTATTTGTTGCAACGTGCAGGAGGATTTTTGTTTTGTTCACCAAATGTTTGGTGAAATCTTTCTCCACAAATTAACTTGACCAAAATTTAGTCCACATTTAACAATACACCTAGAATGATCAGTATTCGTGTACCATAGTGTATAAGAAAAACATTTTTTTGCCATTTCATGCATTTACCGCCATGACAAACAAACAAACCAACGATATATTCTGTAGATTTCTAACTTCCATGTGATTGTAAATGTGTGGTCAACAAAAGCGTGCCATCTGGTGGTTACTTGGGGAATCGCCTAAATTTAAAAGTGACCTCTGCAAAAATCTCTTATTTATTGTGTTAATGTTAAAGACCTGTGCCCAAATTTGTCCACTTTGATTAAGCAACCAATTTTCCATTACAACTCCACAGCGCCATACCAAGGAAAGGTTACAAGTAGGCAAAGGTTAAAGGCCATCTGATTGTAGAAAGCAGCTGCTGCCAGTGCTGACGCTTGTGCAAATGCTGCGACATCTATGAGCGCCTCCCCACCCCCAGACCCTCTCTGCGCTGGTATATATAGCCAGAGAAGGGAACCAGACAGTCCTGGCAGTCAAAATGAGGCTTCTCCTCCCCGTCTGCTGCCTGCTGGCTCTACTGGCACTCACCACTGCAGGTAAGAAATTTACAAAGCTGAACTCTGAATGTAGGTGGACTGCTGAACTAACGGCTGCTGGTGACTTCTGATAATATATTTGAGTACAGTTATTGGGTGTGTGTTTCCAAGAAGTGGGCCTTAGGATAAAGACAGTGTGGGAAATCCTAGATGTCCTTGGTGGAAGTAAATGCATTTCTCCATGCTTCTACACACGTAAAGGGGGAGTTCACACCAAGCTTGAAATGACCTCATGATTAATTTTCCCCCATAATCGTTTCTTTTTTCTGTTAAACACAAAAGAAGATATTTTGAAGAATGCTGGTTGCTGGGAGCCATTGAATTTTGAAATCACTATGGAAGTCAATGAGTCCCAGCTGCCAGCATTTTTTGAAGTATCTTCTTTCGTGTTCAACAGAAGAAAATAACATAATAGGTTTGGAACAAGTCAAGAGTGAGTTAATGATGACAGAGTTTAAATATGGGGTGAACTATCACTTTGAAGTCAATTTTTTTGTTGCCATTAATGGTTCCTTGAAGAATAACTCATGGAAATGAAAATGAATATTTACTCACCCTCAGGTGGTTCTAAACCTGTTTGAGTTTCTTTTATCTATTAAACCCCCAAAAAATAACATAAAATCAAATTGAAAAACAATGGAAACCTGTAACCATTATCATAGTAAAAAAACTAAACAGGCTAGTATGGAAGTCAATGGTTACAGGTTTTTTAGCATTGTCAAAAGTATCTTTTTTTGTGTTGAACAGATGAAAGAAGCGGATGTGAATGATGAGTATACGTCAGAATGTTCAGGTTTCTATTTCTTTAACTAAAAAGTAAGCTACGAATTTATATGTTGTGGTACTTGAATTAATCTGTAGTGCTAATAAATTTGCTGTGATATTTCCAAAGATAAATATACACCCACCGGCCACTTTATTAGGTATACCTGTCCAACTGCTTGTTGATGCAAATTTCTAATTAGCCAATGACATGGCAGTAACATAATGCTTTTAGTAATGTAGACATGGTCAAGACAATCTGCTGCACTTCAAACCGAGCATCAGAATCGGGAAGAAGGGTGATTTAAGTGACTTTTAAATATGCTTCACACAAGTGAGTGGGCTTGGCAAACCACCTGTAGTAACAC
The DNA here is from genome assembly GCF_049306965.1 of Danio rerio. Taxonomy (NCBI): domain Eukaryota; kingdom Metazoa; phylum Chordata; class Actinopteri; order Cypriniformes; family Danionidae; genus Danio; species Danio rerio. Next base: position 27,309,631 of record NC_133197.1, read on the forward strand.
TCTATTCTTTCTCTAAAAAAAAAAAAACACTCCTTCTTTAGCGCCTAGTCTCGAGCACTAACAGTTCCTTTGTATAATTAGCTCTTCTTGTGTGGATTGCCTCTTCTTTTTTGAATCGCTGAATGTAGGGCTGGGCCAAAAAATAGGATGCGAATTACAGGGGGGTTTTGGAGGGATTGACCCCCTTAATTAACACTAGATCCCCCCCTGAAGGACGTCAGAACAAGATGTATGGGGGGTCATTCCTTTATTACTGAGAAATATTTCACTCTGTTCTGTATTTTAAATAATAATATTAATAATAAAACAATTAATAATATAAATATACACTTGACCACCCCTATAACGGTTCAAACCATTGTCAAACCATATTCCCACCAATCAGTCTATTCGAAAAAGTCTGAAATTGTCAGATCTAGAGCACTGATAGGCGTTGTATTCACAAGTTTTTTTCATAAAATAGGTGTTTGTATCTACATTTAGCCTGAAGGTAAAGTCAAATTATACGAATAGTTTGTTTAACCAACAGTAACATCTGAAATGGCTAATCAGAGAATACTGTAGGTCAGATTACAAACTTATATAGGTTTTATTAATAAAGTAGACGTAAATAAAAATGAATACATAAATGACTGAAGCATGTATAACACAAACTAACCGAAACAGTTGATCACCCTGATGGTCAATTTATAATTTACACTCTGCTGATAAACAACTTTATATCGAATCGCGATAATTAATGTCGCAACAATGATAAGCTCTGGACTGTTTTACTCTATATCAATGTAAGAGCCAATCACACAGCAGAAATGTGCAACAATGGGAATCTAAAAGTGTGTTGATATTAGAGATGCATGGAATTTTTGTCTGAAAATGTATCAACTGAAATGTTATGTCATTTCATGGACCCTCTTAGTTTTCTGACGTCAATCATTGTTGGGATAATTTTTTAAATCTGTAAGCGTTAACAACTTATGTCTAAATATATATATAGGTAACGTTTAATATGGAAAAAAAATTATCGAGATTGTATATTTGCCATTTCACCGAGCCCTAGGTGAATGCCTTCTCAATTGTAAGTTGCTTTGGACAAAAGTGTCTGCTAAATGACCAAAATGAATCTGTAAAGGTTATGGGAATTACTATAATTTGTGTGGTTTCATTTTATTTTGATAGTGTACTTAAGGGATAGTTCACTCCTAAATAAAAATTATCATAATTTACTCACTTGTTCCAAACCTGTTTCAGTTACTTTCTTCTGTTGAAAAAAATAAAAAAAACTTGATTGACTTAATAGTACAATACAATACTTTATTGTCAGACTTGCATCTAATTCTTTTCTTGCATAACAGCATGAAAAATACCCCTAACAAAGAGACAACGACATACAAAAATCAATTAATTTTACACAGGCCTTAATACAGCCTGATGTACAAGTCATTTTTTTAATTTCACTTTTATTAAAACTTTGGACTCTAAATCGATGGTTAGACTTTAATGACATCAATTTATGATTCAACACATGACGAGGGTTCAAAATGATGTACCTTGCCAGTCTTGTGAGGTTCTTGTAATACAAACGGTCATATAATTTCTCAAGAGGCTTTCCTACTATCTTTGAACAGATTTTAATCGGGTTCATCAACTTTGCTAGACTCACAGACAGACTCATATACCATACAATACTGCAGAACACTTATAAGTGCAGACATAAAAAATGTTTAAGAATGTTTTTCAATGCTTTAAAAGATATCTGACAAATTATTTTTTTTTTGTTGCTGTTTAAGATACCAATTGCTACTTTTCCCCAACATTCTTCAGAATATATTGTTATGTATTCAACAGAGGAAAGATATTGGTTTAGAACCATTGAGTTAGAGGAAATGTTTGGCTATCCTTTTAAAGTCAGTTCAAATCAGTAGTTCAGTTTGTCCGAAGCGTGACTAAGAATAATGAAGTTCAGTAAGTACAGTACATGCAGTACGAGTGTGTTCTGAATCCTCACGTTCTGTATGGCATGTACTGCACGTGCTCTGCCAAAAAAGTGTTTCTCGGGAGTCACACACACAAAAGCCATGAGAAACAGAATTGATGCTATTCTTTTTACTCCGGTGAATTATGTAACTGCAGATAGGCGTGGAAAAATGGTGTTACGCACACTAGAAACTCTAGTGTAAAAGGCATGACAGCAGCTGATGGAAAGTGTGGAGATCTTATTTTTATTTACACTGCTCATTTAAATATGTTGAGTTGTTTCAACCCACATTTTAGACAAAAACAAATATTTTAAAATATAAATAAAAATAAAATAGACAAATCTATACACTGGGTTAAATTAGAAGATGATTTGTAACTGCATTTAACCCAGTGGTTAGGTTTAGCTACGTCATTTTACAATCCGAATTAATATTGGCTGATCAAGAAAACAGCTGACCTTAAAATATATTAATTTGTATATTTAATTGTCATGTCCTGTCTCATAGACCTTTTTTGCATATTGATTGTACAATGTGACTTTATTTTTGGACTTTTGTTTTTCAAATATATTAATCATAAATAAATATTTAAATCCTATTACAATAGTTGCATCACACATGACATATTGAGATTTATTATAAAGTAAACATTTAATTTAATTAAAAATGTGCTGAACATAAGAATGCATTTAGGATTTTGTTGATTTATTTTGGTGATTTTGCCTTTTATTGTGAACAGTTTATATTGACTAGAAGTGAAGTTTGCTGCAGGGGGTTCATGTTGGTGACTGTGTATTTGATTTATTCTGTAGATGAATTGACTTCTTAGACAAATAAGTATATAAATATGATTAAAATCCATTAAATCAGCTATCGACGCAATAATAATTTGAGTGATAAAACTTTGGGGTCATATTAGTGTGACTTAAGCAATATTTTGCATGGGAAAAGGCCTGTTGACAATTGCAAGTAACTCCGAGACATTAAAGTGCATCTCAAAAAGGAGTGTTTGCTAAATTGTGCAACAAATTACACTGTAACAAAAAAAATCTTGCTGCCTTAAATTTTGTGAAATCAAATCAACTTTAATCAGTCAAACTGACAAAAAAAGTTACATTTTGTATACTTGTTTATGTTGCATTTACCTAATTAACTGATTTAACTGATTTAAAATAAGTCAAAGTAACAAAGCATTTGGTGTTCTATTTTTTTTTTTGTGTGTGTGTTATCTTTTTTTTTATACATTGTACATATCAAAAATGACATTTGCAGTGTTCAGACTACTTATTTTTCACGAGCTCACACTCACAGATATTTGACTGAATAGAATATGCATATTTGGCGTGCTGTCTGGGGAGAGGGCTCTGAGCTCGGGAAGACCCTCTAACTTAGGGGTGCCCAAACTCAGTCCTGGTGGGCCGGTGTCCTGCATATTTTAGTTCCAACCACAATTAAACACACCTGAACCAGCTAATCAAGCTCTTTCTAGGCGTACTAAAACTTCCAAGAAAGTGTGTTGAAGGAAGTTGGAGCTAAACTATGCAGGACACCGGCCCCTTCAGTTCTGAGTTTGGATACCCCTGCCCTAACTCGTGTTATTCCCCTTATCAGGATAGAGAAAGATAGGGTTCGAGCGCAGTGTCTAGCCTCATGGCTCAGAAACGCTCCCCCCTCATATTTAAGTAGGTATTTAGTTTAATAGTGTGCAGTTGGGGTGGTGAATGGATGCTGAAGTCCAGAGAAATTGGAGGTATGACGTGTTTGACTCTTTATAGGGGTTTGGTCTTGAGCTGACTGGGTAAAAGAATGATTGTCTGTGATAAATTAGCCTCGTCAAAGACTGATCGAGCCCCTCCCGAAATGTGTTTATAAAAAATCACAAAATGAGGTGAAACAACACAATTCTTGAGTTTTCCAGCAACTTAATTGTTTTATGTTCATTAATTCCTTTTCCTTCGGCTTAGTTCCTTATTTATCAGGAGTTGCCACAGCGGAATGAACCACCAACTTATCCAGCATATGTTTTACACAGCAGATGCCCTTCCAGCTGCAACCCAGTACTAGGAAACAAACATACACTCTCACTTTCACACACATACACTACAGACAATCTAGCGTGTTCAGTTCGTCTATACCGCAAGTCTTTGGACTGTGGGGGAAACCGGAGCACCCAATGCAAACCCACGCCAATATGGAGAGAACATGCAAACTCCACACAGAAATGCCAACTGGCCCAGCCGGGGCTCGAACCAGTGACTTTTGCTGTAAGGCCACAGTGCTAACCACTAAGCCAACGTGGTGCCCTGTTTTATGTTCAATCCACTTAAACTTGTAAAAATTAATGAGTTAACTTAATTCCTTCATGTTGTCACAGCACAAATCGATTGTGTGGAACACAGCATTTGTGTGGCATGACCAACACTCAAAAATTTAAAACTTATTTAATGAGTTGAAACAACACAATTCTTATTTTTTGGGGGACAGATTAATTGCTTTACGTTCAGTCCACCTCAATTTGTAAAAACAATAAAATAAATTAATCAATTTGTTTTGGGACAAGAAGGAATTGTGTGAAACCCAGCATTTTGTTTTACAGTGAACTTTTGCTTGACTAAAATTTTTCGCCCTTATGTAAATCTTGCAATTGTTAAAATTCCTACTGAAATGACAGATTTCTTTTTTTTTTTTTTTAAATGTAATCATTACAACTGTAAATATAAATAAATGTTATATGTCTTGCAGTGTAGAATCCCTATTGATTGTATAGCAAAGAGCCATTTCAGATTTTTTTTTGTTTTTTGGCAAATGCGTTTTTAAGGAGCCGTTGGGGTGTGTGTATATATAGAAATGTGTACATAATTGAGTACACCCCATTTTGAAAATTAACATTTTGATCCACTTCTCAGTAAATATAAGAACTATGTTGGTGCATTTGAACAAAACAGATTTATTTAACAGATATATTTAATGAAATAAAATATATCAGTCACCGAACATCTTTAAAAATAGAAATATTTTCACCCATCACTTCTATAGATATAGCACCATCACCCATTATTGGCCAGTTTGGTATTGTGACGCCTGATAATTATGCATTACCCACTTACCTTTTAAACTTTGTGGCCTTTCTTACTTTGCTTGCTAGGCATGTAATTTTATTAAACTGGAAGAGCCCTCAGCCATCCTCGTATGTACCGTGGCTAAAAGATGTTTTGTATTTTGTAAAACTTGAGAAGATTAGATACCCCCTTCAAAGACCTAACAGAACTTTTGTCAAAATTTGGAATGCCCTTTGTTCTTATGTTAAAACTCTCCAGCCGGATCTAGACTGATCACCCCAGCCCTTAACAATAATAATACATTAGTTTGTAATCTTTCATTACTCAAATTGTAACATTGAGTTTATTGTATGTAGACATCTGCCTCATATTTTTTGTGTAATTTGGTTTTATTTTATTTAATTTTTTTCATTTATTAATTATTTTTTATTATTTGTATTTGTATTTATATATTTTTTCTATTATTATTTCTATAAGGGTTATTTATGTTTGTAAAATGAAAAAAAAAGTTAAATAAATCATGAACAAAAAAAGAAATATAAAGATAATACAATAAAATTCATGCAAAATATTGGGGGGAATATTACAAATTACAAAAGTTTTGAATTTTGCTCTTAAAACAAAAAATTGTATACACACACACACACACACACACACACACACAAACACACACACACACACACACACACACACACACACACACACACACACACACACACACACACACACACACACACGTGTTACTATTACTATAATAAAGATTTAAACAAAACCTTTATTTCTGTCCATGCACAACTCAAAAATAAACAAATATGAAGCATCACATGTTAAGGAAGTCCACGAATGATGAAAGGACACTTTATTTGAATTCTGGTAAATAAACTCCTCTTTTTTCTTAAAAGCAACCCAATTTAAAAATAAACAAACATTTTACGACTATAAAAAATAACAATTCAATTCAAATCATTTTTATTTGTACAGCGCTTTTACAACACATTTACTTCAAATAATTCAAAATAAAGTAGCCTATGCAGCAACCTTTCAATTGTAGCTAGTTTTAAAGAATAAAACACCTGTTTTACTATTCTTCAGTAAATAAAGAGCAAACAATTTATGTTTGTAATTACATGCATGTGTGGTTAACATAGAAATGCATGTTATTTGCCCTTTATTGGTGTTGCAATTCAAGTTTATCCACAGCACTACACACATGCAATGGTCAACTACTTTTTATGGTAGTTTTTTATTTATTTTGCTGTAAAAAAAAAAAAACTATAAAAAGACAATTGTAATTGTATTTTCAAAAGGAAACTGATTTCTAGTGACGGTTATAATTGTTTTAAACTGTAAAATATTTATGAAGGGAGACAGCTGGAGAGCCATGTGTTTTTGGTCAAAGAGCGACATGTAGCTATTGAGCTATAGGTTACCTACAGTAGGTCAGTCACTTCCGGTGAACTGTATTCAGTTACAAATAGGCGCATTTAAGTTTTTTTTTTTTTAATCAGCGATCTCCACTGCTTGATTGTTATCAGTTATAAAGTGGGTATCAGAATGTACACTAAGCATTACATTAAGACATTTTACCCTGCCATGTCTTTAAGATATGAACATATATTTTTCCCCAGTATATTCAATGGAGCTTCTACGCTAGCCTGCTAATACTAACGGGCGCTTACATGTAAATGGCTTTACATCTCATTATACACTTAAGCAATTAAATGAATTCCAAAGTCTATTTAACTGAATGTATTTTAATTACATTACAACATCGATGCTGTAAAAGGAACCGTATGTAATGGAAAAAATCACACTAACCGCTCACTGGAAGTTTATCAATATGGGAAGAAGCACTAGCTCTGCATATACCCTACTGGTAATAATTGAATAAACTCATCTAGTCAGCTTTTTGTCTCCGGTTACTGTTTGAAGCTATAACTTCCTCCGACTCGCGTTTAAGTATTATCCTTGTCTGTCCTTGCATTGCTCTTGTTCTCTTGTACTGTCAGGTGCTTCAGCCTAGAGAGCGGCATGAAATCAGACACTCTTTGAGCGCCAGTTGCGTCGTCATGCTTCACGGCTCCACTAATACTCCCCCTGTACTTTCTATCCACATATACTCTTACGGTCCACAGCTGCTGTCACAACGGTACTGTCTCAATCACACTTTATTTCTGTCCTGCAGGCCTTGTAGGGGCAACCATTATGTTAACAGTAGGACCCAAAGAGTCTCTGTTCTGCCATGCTACTGTATGCGGCCTGATTTAGCACATGGGGTTTTCCCTGTTCGCTTCACTCGCACCAGACAAGCATACGCAGATATTACTCGCAAGCCAGAGTAAACAATGTTATATAAAATAACACAGAAAGAACATGCAGTATTACTGTGAGGAAATCATCTAATCTACATTGAACTTTAAAGAAGTATACAAACATGAGGAATACTATGCAACTTTTAAACTACACTGGAAAAATAACAGTGTTATTTCAACTCTAACAGAGTTCAAATCAACTCCGAATGAGTCAACATCTTGTCCCAATATTTTCAGAGTTAAAATATCACTCTTAAGAGAGTTACTTGTACAACACTCTACATGAGTTATATTTACACTGTATCGAGTTAAAAAATAACTCTGGTCTACACTACTGGAAGTCCATTGTTCCCTGACTCTAGGGTAAAGAGTAAAAATACAACACTTTACCAGAGTGAATTTAACTTAGTAAATGTAGTAAAAATATCACAATTATAACTAGAATCTAAAGTTCGTTGACAAACTATGATGTTGGCTTGAGAAAGCCAATGTGACTGCGTTAGGACTGGGAATGGCAGTTGGCAGGAAGCACAGCGGTTGCTAAGTGGATGCTAGGCAGTTACTAAAATGTTTATGGCATTGCCAAGTGGTTGCTAAGCAGTTGCTAAATGGCAACACTCATGTATATTTGATCAAATACTAATAATTTTTAGTGTATGTTATTGCACTTAGATAACCATTAATATAATGTAGCTAATCGGTATTTGCACTTGAATTATCATTGCATTATTATTATGCATAGTACACTGGAAGTCCTATTTGCTAGAATGAGTCAAACGAGTCAATACCCAGGTCCCTATGATGTTCTGATGTAGAGATATTGCTGTTTTTAAAAGGTTGCTAAGTTAGCCTGTTTTAATGCTATGGGGGCAATTGACAGCTTAGTGATGATACATCAAAGCGTCTTGCCAATATGAGTGATATAAATCAACCATCTCTTTGACAGTCACTATGACAGTCAAAAACTGGGCTTGGACTTGGATTTTTTATTGAAAATATAATGCTTGATATGACTTGCCATATCAGTAAAAAACTGACGTTTTGTAAAATCCTTATGCAAAGGACTATCAGTAAAAAAAAAATGGAATTTAAGTAAAACATGGCTTGCCACATTTTGAGAAAAACTATGCTTAAAAATGTTTTATTGAAAAACTATAAGTCTGATAAACCTGAAAAAAAAAAGATACAGCAACAAAATCTAATGCAGAACACAGCTTTTGGGCAAATTTGGCCTTGTATAATTTTTCTCTATGCCCGAATTATTAGAATGTAGTATTTAAATTTTTTTTATTCAAAAACGATTAGTATGGATGGCATGAGGAGATATAGCAACATTCTTGAATGCATAAGGCACCTTTTGGCCAAATTTGGGTCTTTTAGCTTACACTGAGGAAATACATTTGTTTTCAAGGACAGAGTATCATAACAGCATGTTGGCTTTCTCAAGCCAACATCGTTATGTTTTTAATCATTTTTATTAACTAAACATGTTAGCACTTGACAGCCAGCACTGAAGATTTACACTTTTTAAGACTTTAAAAGTTTTTAAAAATGGCATGACTTTGACTTTTGAATTTGCTGTGCAGCTTTTTGGGGGCATTTGTCTTTTTTATTTTAGTGATTCTAATTCATCTTAGCAATGCTGGGTCTTGAATGGTTCCATTAAAAAAAAGAAATGAAGATAGATGAGATTTTGAAAAAAAAAAAAAAAGCCACACTGTATAAAAATACCTGTAACTGAACAGTTTTCTCTAATTTCTGTTATTATGTATTTTGATTTTGATTTGCAATGTGGGATCTTAATCTATCCTCCAACAACTTTTGATGTTGAAAAGTTTGAACAAGTGATTTTATTGACATTTTTAATAGTTTGGTTTGATTTATTGTCTGGATTGTTGTATATTACAAAACAAAAACCTGGTAATAGGTGTCATGGTGGCGCAGTGGATAGCACGATCGCCTCACAACAAGAAGGCCACTGGTTTGAGCCTCGGCTGGGCCAGTTGGCATTTCTGTGTGGAGTTTACATGTGTCATGACTGTGTATGAACACCAGATGCCACTGTAGTTCGCCTGCAACTCCCTGCGAACTACAGTGGCAAAAGAACTACATATCCACACATTCCTTTGTGCATACACCCGGTCTTTAATATACACTGATTGCAATCACAGCTGTCTCTGTTTCCCCGTTGATTACCTGGACTGTATATTCAACCATTCCACCTCTGTTTGTTAGTTCGTCGTTTGTCTTTATCGGTATGTTTGTTCCCGAGTCCAGTCTGTATCCTGTTATTCTTGTTAACGTCTAGTTCGAGTTTTATCTGTATGAGTTCTTGTTTTGTTTGTTACTTTGTATTTTTTGTCACCTTCTCTGCACAATACTATATTAAACGGCACTTGGATTCTACTCCCGTTTTTGTTCCTGTTTTGATCTGCATAACGTGACATGTTCTTCCCATATTGGCGGGGGTTTCCTCCGGGTGCTCCGGTTTCTCCCCACAGTCCAAAGACATGTGCTGTAGTTGATTTAGGTTAGCTAAATCGGCTGTAGTATACAAGTGTGTGAATGCAGGAGTGTATGGGTGTTTCCCAGTGTTGGCTTGCGGCTGGAAGGGTGAGCTAATCTGCTGAGTAAAACCTATGCTGGATAAGTTGGTGGTTCATTCCGCTGTGGCTACCCCTGATTAATAAAGGGACTAAGCTGAAAATAAAGTGAATGAATGAATGAAACCTGGTAATAAACTGCCAGTACCTTTTCTGGTATTTTACTCACTTTTTTTTCAAAGTCTACTGAACATACAGTATTGACGTCCACAGGACTTTCATATGAGATCGAATTGAGGGCTGAATGTGGTTGTTGTGGACGTCTTTTCTATGTCAAACCTGAACTCATTTCAGACATCGTTTGGTACTGCTTCTATGCTCTGTGCATAACTGTAGTCCCATCTCAGAAGGTGGCACACTGTTTGAGATCATTTGATGGTCTCCGCTGCAGGATTGAATTTGAATGGTGTTACATCTTTGTATGCTTTTTCATTTATTATCTCCTGCTGAGACATATAATAATATAATATATTGTTTCAACTTACTAAAATGTTAATGAAAGTTCCCTTGTTAAACTGCAGTGTTGACCCAGCAGGCACAGGATGCCAACATGATGACGGATTGATGTTGTACCCCCAGTGTCTTGAAGTCAATGCATTTTGATAAAAATCGGTTGATGTCAGAAACCAACGTCAGGCAGACATCAATGACCAATCTAAAAACAACCAAATATCAACATCTAATGATGTTACAGCTTGACATTGTGTGGACGTTATGTCTATCGGATTTTGAATTTTGGTAGTCAGACCTGATGAATAAATGCCAGTATTTGACGTCAGGGTAACGTTGGTTTAAAATGTTGGCTCGACATTCAATTTTGGTCACCTTCCAACACAACCTAAAATCAACCAAATATCAACGTCATTTGAAATCATTATTGGACTTAAAACTAACATTGTCCTTAGACACTGGCTAGACACAGAATTTTGGTCACCTGACGTTACGACTTAAATCTAACCTAATAATAATTACTCATGACATTGTGTGTCTGCTGGGGAATTTTCAACATCAAAGATCAACAGAGTTTCTGTTTAAAAAAAACACCTGTCTCAAAATATGGAAGGAACTAATAAAGGAATGTTTTTAGTGTGAGTATTTAAGGTTGGTATTTAATCCATATTTAATAATATTTTTAAGGAGAAACTCTGAGTGATGTAGTGTAAAAAATTATATGATGAATTAGTCATGACAGCATTTGTTTTAGTAACTTATTAAACTAAACGGTAACACTTTACAATAACAGTACATGAATAATGATGTATTAATATGTAAAATAAACATTAGTTTATTTTGAATTAATGATGAGTTAAGGTAATGTACTAATCATGAATTAAATTTAACTACAACATGATTCACATGAGTTCATGTGTGAATGACGGCTACCTTAATTGTTTGTACATGATTGTTTGTTAATTAATGTATTAATTACCACATTAGTTTATGGTTAATTTAACCATGATGAACTCATGAGATGTTATTGTATAATTATGTTGTGACTTTACTTGGAGGGGCACATCATGATTAACCCATTCTTAACTACTCATGAACTCCTTATGCACATCCAACTAGTGAGTTTACACTGAATAACAATAGAAAAGTGTTCTGTCAACATCAACATGAGTAGTTAAGGATGAGTTAACAATGATGTGCCCCTCTAAGTAAATTCATGACATAACTATACATTAACAGCTTATGAGTTCATGTTGGTTACATTTGGCTTAAATTTAAATGTTAATTAATACATTAATTTACAACATGTACTAACAAGTAATTAAGGTAGTCGTTATTTACACGTGAACTCATGTGACTCATGTTGTAGTTAAAGTTAATTCATGATTAGTGCATACCTTAACTCATCATTAATTCATAATAAATTAATGTTTAGTTTACGTATTAATACATCATTACTCATGTACTGTTATTGTAAAGTGTTACCAACTGAACTAATCATGTTCTAACTTAATTCTATAAGTAAAGCAAGCTGTTTTAAGTCTGTTTAACATAGTTAAATGGACTCATAAGGTTAATTTGATTTAGCTTAAAGATTTAAGGCAACCAGGATTTTATTACAGTGTAGTTTTTTACTCATTTGGTTTTTGACGAGTCACCTCTGCAATCTTTAAAACATCACTACTCTGTATGTTCATCTGTGTCGTGGATGATGGTATCAGAATGGAACATATAACTTGTATACAAGCAGTGACATTTTTATCAGAGAACAACGGAGAATCTCGTCCTCAGCATGTGCTATTTGTGTTAGGGTGAAGACCTGGAGCACATGTCCATTCCTGTCCTCACCTCAGGACATGCTGCCGAACAGGGGGATGGGGTGGCTCTGCCTCACGTAGAACATACTGGAAGAAAATGCACATCAAGCATGACTTTTCAAATTACGGACACCGAGCTGTGCGGATTAGTGCTATTAATTCAACACAAAATACGTGAGAGATTGGAATGCTAATCCACACACGATTTCCCAGAAAGGTCCCCAGCCATTGACTAAGAACAATACCTGTGGGTACAGATATAGTCCCTGGAGGGTAGAGCTGTGTGCTTTCATTTAGAAAGATAATGATCCCCAAAACAGCCAAGTAAATTAATTCATTCATTTCCCTTCGGCTAATCTCTAATTCAGAGGTCGCCACAGTGGAATGAACCACCAACTATTTCGGCATATGTTTTATGCCAATAAATTTTTATTACCCATACACTCTCACATTCACACACATACACACTCATACACCTCGGCCAATTTAGTGTATTAAATTCACCTACTGTATAGCGCATGTCTTATTCAGCTTATTCAATTCGTCTGTACGGTATGTTTTTGGACCGAAGGAAACCCACGCGAACACCGGGAGAACATGCGAACTTCACATAGAGATACCAACTGGCCCAGCCAGGACTCAAACCAGTGCCTTCTTGCTGTGAGATGACAGTGCTAACCACTGAGCCACCATGCCACCCGCCAAGGAAACTACTTTCAGAAAAGAAAATAAAGCTGTAGAATGGCCCAACCAATCACCTGACTTAAATCCAATGGAAAGTAGTAACTAAAGATCAGCGTTCATAGATGAACCATCTACTAATTTATGTGAGGGAAAAGTTACACCTGAGCAATGCATGCAACTCCATTCTCCATACCAAAGGATGAATCAAAGGAGCATCTTGAAGCTATCAAAAAGCCTTTCATACAAAGCATTAGAAGCATTTCAGTAATTCAGTACTTTCTCCTAGCTCTCATTAGCACTTTTTTTTAATTAGTTAGTTTTGTTGTATTAGTGTGCTTGGATTGTTTGGGTTGCATGTCAACCGCTTCTTTAGACAGTTATTTATGAGGAAAAACCATGACTTGTTCAATACCTAATTGGAATGCATTAAATTACTGAACCTCATTGCTAATCCACACAAACATATTTGCCAGAAAACAACCCAGCCACTGCCTAAGAACAATACCTGTGGGCAAAGAGATGATCCCTGGAGAGCATAGCTGTGTGCTTTCCTGACACTATAATTGGCTCTAATTTAATTCAACCAATATGGAGGAATATGATGCAGAGCAGAAAATGATATTGCTCTATTCAGCCCATAAACACATTTTAAAATAAATGTATGTTGCTGCTCATTTAAAATGATTTGAAACAACACAATTCTGAAGGTTTTTTTGGACAACTTAATAATTTTTATGTACAATCTACTTAAATTTGTAAAATGCTTAAGTCAACTTTATTGATTTGTTTTGGTACTGCATAAAAGAGTTGTGTGGAACTCAGCATTTTTAGTGTACAAGTATCCCACTTGTTCTGTAGCACTTCATGACCAGCCTGTCTGTCGATTTCCAGTAAAATTCAGTTTAGGACGCCATTTAGTAGTCAAATAAATCAAAGAAGTTAGAAGGCCTGTGTGATGATAATTGTGTTTGATAATATTGTAATTGGGGGGCGGCATGGTGGCTGTATGGGTGTTTCCCAGTGCTGGGAGTTTAAGAGTTAATACATTCTTAGTGTTTGGTTGTGGCTGGAAGGGCATCCGCTGCATAAAACATATGCCATAAGTAATTGGCGGTTCACCCCGCTGTGGCGACCCCTAATTAAATTAATGATAAATCCGAATGATAGTGAGTGAAAATATTGAAATTGTTGTTCTGGTGGTTAGTTATGAACTTCATTCATTTTATTTTCGGCTTAGTCCCTTTATTGATCAGGGGTCACCACAGAAGAACTTATCCAGCCTATGTTTTACACAGTGGATGCCCTTCCAGCTGCAACCCAGTACTGGGAAACACCCACACACTTTCGCATACACTAAGGCAAATTCAGTTTATTCAATTCACTAATATCGCATGTCTTTGGACTGTGGGGGAAACCAGAGCTACGGAACTCCACACAGAGCTCGACCCAGCGACCTTCTTGCAGTGAGGTGACAGTGCTAACCACTGAGCCACCGTGCCCCCCTTGTTATGAATTCATTTTTGGCTTAGTCCTTTTATTAATCTGGGGTTGCCACAGCAGAATGAACTGCCAACTTAATCAGCATATGTTTTACACAGCGGATGACCTGTCAGCTGCAACCCATCCCTGGGAAACATCCATACACTCTCATTTACACACATACACTACAAACAATTTTAGCTTACCCAATTCACATATACCACATGTTTTTGAATTTGTGGGGGAAACTACAAATTTTATTATGTAATTATTTTATTTTATGTCAGCTTTGAGATGATGTTACCATGAAATAAACTAAAGTTAAGATGCTAGCACTAAAAAAACACAGTCACTAATTTGGCCTTTAGAACTATTAGCTCATGCTTGTGTAGATGATACTCTAACACTATGCCTTTGGCCAACACGCAGCTTGTCTGTGTAAGTGAGTGTGTGTATGTGCGCAAACATATCACACTCTCTAACTAGAGCCATATCAATCAACCAGAGACTTCCAAGGAACACATAAGCCTGTCAGAGAGCATTTTTACAAGCAAGTGGTCAAATGCCAAAGGTAGAAAAGCTTATAAGAAACGACTGTAGAAACTCTGCTGCCCTCTGCTGTTAGCACACGTTAGAAATGTTGCTTTAGTGCGCATGTGTCAAACTCAGTTTGCCATTTACACTTGTGTATATGAAACTTGCCTAATAATGTCAAAAGACTTAACATAAACAGAAGATTCTTATACATATCTTTTTTATCTATATAAAATATGATATCTCTTTTCTTAATAATAATTCTAAGACCACTCGGTATATTAAATTGACATTGAACACCAAACCAGAAATATTTAACATACATGCAATCAAAAAAACAAACAAATGCATAACAGTCTCAACATCCATTCCGCAAAAAACACACAATTCAGAAAGATAAACTTTAAACCTCTTGAGAAACTGGTTGGTTGGATATATTTTATGTATAATTTTAAAGTAGATTTTACTGACTTTATTTCTGACACAATATTTGTTGTTATTAGTCCAGATCAAGTTCCAATTGATATTTTCAAATTGGTTATTCCAAAAGTACTTGCAGGACAATGGATCAAACTTCTAATGAAACACCATCTGTCTCGTGGAGGCACTGGAAAACTAAACTTCTCTAAAAATTCAGTATAAGTCAGTAAATATCCTTTATCGTTTAATAACTGTGAGACTTGTTTTTCCAGTGTGACGCATTTGCGCGGGTATGAATGGAAGTCTATGGGTAGAAAAGTGCAGTGTGACCGCAGCTTTAGGCTTGTTTGATACATACAGATAGGTGTGTTGAAGCAGAGGTGGAACTGAACTCTGCAGGGTTGTGGCCCTCCAGGAATTGGGTTTGACATCTCTGCTTTAGTGTATGACTAAGATGCTTTAGAATGAATTAGGGCTTTGTATTTTAAGGGTAAATGAACGTTAAATGTCATAAACTCTAATAAATATACACTTTTGCACTTTAATATGCTAAGACACTTCAAATTTAGCAGAACTGAAAACATTGTATTTTCCAGGTCATTGAAATCACGCTAAAAACTATGTACATGTGCACCAATATTTACAGCTTGATGAACACTTGTTCAAACGCAGAGCTGTCCTCTCAATGGAAGCATCTGACATTAAACCAAAGGTGGAAATCTGGTAAAAAGCCACCATGCTAACACCCTTATCAGAGCCGCCTGCTGCCGCGTCGGAGGACAGTCTGAAAAATAAACCGTGCTCTGATGATCCGCATTAACAGAAAGACTTGCCGTTCTTTACTCCTGCCAGCTCTGCTCCCTATTTTAGGATGTGATTCACATGAAAAGCATTTAGCTCTCAACCAGAGCATTCGTCGCCGTATGAATCACAGAGATGGGTCATCGCCACAGACTCACACCTTCACTCCAAATCAGCTCTACCACCTAGTCAAAGACCATGAATGTTGCGTGTTCTCCCATACAGAATGCTGTATGCTAAGGCTACATAAGCCCTATCTGTTGTTTGAGATGCCTCTCTTTAGGGGATGTAATGTGATTTGAACTAGTAATACAGTGCTTAGCTTAATTGAGTGCATCCCTTTTTTAAAAATGAATATTTGTATCCATTTCTCAGTGAATAAAGGCAATGTATTTTGGTGCATAAACAGATTTATTAAACAGATATATTTGATAAAATAATGTTTTAGTCACCAAACATGTTTAGAAGTTGAAAGATAATACAAATAAATTCAAGCAAAATATTGCAAAAAAAAAAACTACAAAATTTCAATTAAATTTACAATTGTTTTTTTTTTTTTTTTTTTCTTGTTTTTTCCTATTTTAAATTTGTGTTTAATATTTTTCCATAACATATAAATTTGGGTGTAGTTTTTGGACTGTTATCATCATTACTGAACAATCTTATGTCTATTGACATTATATAAAATAATAGTTTATTGCTTTCTATTTAAATATGAATTTAAAAGAGTTTGTGAGGGGTGTACTTATATATGCTGAGCACTGTACAGTATATTAACATTTTGACAATCACAACTATCTAGCTGAAAGCTCAGTGAATTGTTTGGAAGCTAACGTTAACATTTTCCACGATCTCCAATTGCACCTTTTGCATGTGACTGTGCTGATACTTTTCCATGACATTCTGGTAATTTTCATTAAAATTCATCATCATATTTTCTTCTATTCCTTCACAGATGCAGTGGACTCTGAGACTGAGCAACTTGTGCCACTCAAGCTGAAGTCTGAAGGTCAGCTTTTTAACTGCTGTGACGGCACAGAAGATATAAGCCAAAGCACATCCAATGACACTCCTGCACCAAACAGACCCATCTGCCAGCCCTGTGGCACAGGTGCACAGACTGAAGATGCCAGCTTGGAGGAGGATGAGGCCACTTCTGAGGAGAAATCTGAAGAGTTGAGTCAAGAGGAGGCAGCGTCTGAAGAGAAATTTGAGGAAGAGGCAGGAGCAGAGTTAGATGCATCTGATGAAGTGTTGGAGGAGGAAGTTCTTGATGTGAAGGAGATGTCTGATGTGGAGGCACAACTGGGTGAAGAATCTCTGGAAGAGGGTGTTGAGGAAGATTCGCAGATCAGTGATGAGTCGGTGGGGGAGGAAGAGGAGGATCTTCAGACTGAAGATGAAGCAGGTGAAGTGGAACTTTCTCAGAATGAAGAACAGGTAATTGTGGAAGAAGACGTTGAGCAGACTGAAGAAGAGAAAGAGGAGGATATTCAGACTGAAGATGAAGCCTTTCAAACTGAAGACGAGGTAGTTGAGGAAGAGGAAAGTCTGCAAACCGTGGAGGAGGTAGTGGAGGAGGAGGAGGTTCTTCAGACCGAAGAAGAGGTAGTAGAGGAAGAGGAAGCTCTTCAGACTGAAGAGGAGATAGTTGAGGAGGAAGCTCTTATGACCAAAGAGGAGGTAGTTGAAGAAGAGGAAGTTCTTCAGACTGAAGATGAAGCAGGCCAAGGAGAGGAACATTCCCAGGCTGATAAAGAGGTAGTTGAAGAAGAGGAGGTTCTTCAGATTCAAGATGAGGCAGATGTAGAAGAGGAGGTTTCTCAGACTGAAGAAGAGGCAGCAGAAGATTCTCAGATTGAACAGCCATTGGAGCAAGTGGAAGAGGTAGCAGAAGAAGAGGACACTTTAACAGAGGAAGAAGGAGCTCCAGAGGTTGTGGAAGAAAGGCAATTTGTAGAAGAACCAAAAGCAGCTGAAGAGTTGGTGGAAACTGAAGTAGAGGAGCCAGCCACAGATGTTGTTGAAGAGGTTGTAGAATTAGCCCAAGAGGTAAATGAGGAACCAACTCCAGAGCAAACTACTGACCAAGAAGATGCTCCTGCACCTGCCGAAGAAGCAAAGGTGGAACTAGTGTCAGAGGATGTGCCAGCAACCAAAGCATCTGCAAAAGGTATGTGTCCTTCAGTAGTACTATTTTATATTAATTTTGTTGGTATTTGACAACCGAAACAATAGCTAGGTTTTTATTCAAAAATTCTAATTAGACTTGTGCACAAAACTGGATTATCACATTAAACATTTGCAAATGAGCATTGTTTCAATTAAAATGAGCTGAAGAGAACGGAATCATCACTTTCTGATAAACTTCCATCAAACATCAAAAATTGACTTAAATGATGCATATTGGATTTTATGGAGGCACAGGCCTCTCTTTAGGAGTGCCGATGCTCAAGACAGTTCTGGAGGTAGTAATTATGAACCACTTATTGTACTGTATCTATACTGTGTTTGCTTGCTAAATTGAAATTATCTATCATGGCAATTTTGAATCTGCTGCTAAACCCATGCGTGGAAATCTTTTGCCTTCACTCCAAATTCCCAAATGCATAGCTTCTGTAAAAAAAAACATTGTTAGTGCATTGTTGTTTTAGATTGTTATCCAGCTACTTAAATAGGGATATTTGTTTAAGGGGAAAATATTTCCTAAGCATATTTTTTATGATCTGCTCCGATTGTTCACACAAATGCCACGGACCAACAAAAACAGCTTCATAGTCATCACAGAAAGCCTCTTGGTAAATCAACCAGAGAGAAGGAGCTATATTGTGTCATCAGGGTGCAGGATAGGGCGCTAGTAAACGTTAGTTCCTCATGCTTGTCCACCTGATACTTCTGTCAAAGTGGCACAGGAATAAATCCACCACCACCAAAATAACCTAGCAGAAATAACTCTTGGCACATGTCCACTGCCATTCATAACAATATGTTCTCTGGCCTGCTTGAAGAACAGTTTTGTAATGGGGAAGAAATGTTTCAGATACTTTTAATAGTATGATGATTGCATTTAAATGGCTCCAAATGGAGCGCTGATGTAGATGTTGCAGTGGATGAACGGTAAATGGTGTATTTCGTTGTAAACCAACTAAATGAACTAATTAATTAATCAATCAATAAAATTAATAATGACAGAAATTAAAATGGCACTCATAACAATTGGTCTGTTTATCTGTATGGTATAATACATCACAATATTGATGATGAAAATAACCATAACTATCATTCAAAGTTTAACTGGTATTTTTTGGCATTTAGCTGTACACTAAAATCAGCAAACAAAACATTGAGCTGATGCATTGTTTCCTGTGATTGTGATTCTCGTGTAAATACAGGTGCAGCTTCTTTCCTCAGAGATCTTGTTTACTTCAAATGTAAAATTAAACTTGGAAAATGTTTGGTAAATTCCACAATTCATTTCATAATCTAAAAGTCCATTGATGCACCCATCAAAAATATAATTGACTGCTATTTTTGACTAAAATTTGATTTGTAAAGCAGTCTACACAGGATTTTGAAAGTCCAGTGGTTCTTGACATTAAAATATGAAAGATTTCACAGAACTTTTCAAAGCAAAACACAAGAACTGAAGTATATTGAATGAAATGAATGTAAGAAACAAATAGGAAACAAATATTTGTAAAATAGATATATGTATCTAGAAATAAATTGAAAATGCAAAACAGTAACAAGCTTGTTTTCTGGGGTGTCATAGGTAAAGAAAAAGTTGTGATATGAGATTGATGTCTAATGCCAACTTTGCTATTTTTTTCTGGCAGTGGAGAAAAACGCCCCCTCAGGTCCTGTCACAAGAGATCGCTCTCACATTGAAGAGACGCTGCGTCTGGCAACAGCTGAACCTTCACGAGAATATGTTGGTGAGTCATATAATCAAAATGAAAAAAAAAAAAAGGATTTTAAATAAGCTTCTCTAGCTCAGCTATATGCACAATAACAGGCCAGTTATATCAAGTATATCTACAGTCATATTAGATTGACCAAAACAATTGTCTGTGTGCTCACTGTTTTGGTAAAACCTACAGCACAGAAAGCTAAATCATACGCAATTAAAATATTGGAAGTAATAGTAAAGCTAAAAAAAAAGAAAAAAAAGATAACAATGATGTTAAAAATTAGCAAAGTCGTTTGCTAGCTAACACAAATTTTTCAAAAATGATAAATAGGTAACTTAGGCTGAAGTAGCAGAATTATTAGTAAACTGTGAAACAACAGATCCAGAAAAAGAAAGTGTATTTTTGTATGTGTTGCAGTGTTGCATGTACAAATACTATATACAAACTGCATGTGTACATGTGTGTGTGTGTGTGGTGTGTGTGTATATATATATATATATATATATATATATATATATATATATATATATATATATATATATATATATATATATATATGTGTGTGTATATGTATATATATATATATGTATATATATGTATATATATATATATATGTATATATATAAATATATATATATATGTATATATATATGTATATATATATATATGTATATATATATATATATATATATATATATATATATATATATATATATATATATATATATATATATATATGTATATACATATATATATATGTGTGTGTGTGTGTGTGTGTGTATTAGTATACTAACAATATACCAATCCATACTAGAAACATTCTAACAACATACCAATCCATTTTAACAATATACTAATCCATACGAGAAACATACTAATGCACTAATCATAGTTGAAATATACCGTACTAATGACATATCAATCCATACTACAAACATACTAACCTACAAATCATAGTAGAAAAATACTATCGATATACCAATCCATACTAGAAACATAATAACGTTCTAATAACAGTTGAAACATACTAACGACATACCAATCCTTACTAATATAATATTCATACTAGAAACATGCTAACCTATATGTACTTCTCTATCTATGCCAACTGTTTCAAGCTTAAAAACTACTTTCATTACTAAAAATTTAAAACTACTTCAAACTTTCAGGCTAGGCTTTCTCAAGCCAACATAAGGTTTGTCTGCGAACTTTACATTTTTAGTTTAGCCTGAAGTAACAGAATCAATTAATGAACTGTGAAACATCAGATCCAGAAAGAGAAAATGTATTTTTGTATTTGTTGCATGTACCTTCCTGTTGTAATGTCATCAACTCTTGCAGATGCTTTGAAGAAACTCCAGGAGGTCTACAACACTGCAATCAAACCCTTGGAGAAGGCCTACAAATACAATGAGCTCAGGCAGCACGAAGTGTCAGGTGAACATCTTTTGATAATGGATTTATTTTGTATTCAACATCATTTCTAGACAGAAAAATACCATCTCAAAGGGATAGTTCACTCAAAAGTGAATATTAACTCATCATTTATTCTCTCTTGTGTGGGTTTTAAACCTTTTATGAGTTTCTTTCTTCTATTGAACACACAAGAAGATATTTTGAAGAATGCTGGTATCTGGCACCCATCAATATCCATAGTTGGAAAGAAATAGAATTAAAGTCAGTGGGTGGCCACTATAAGCATTTTTAAAAATATCTTACTTTGTTCAAACAGGTTTTGGACAAGTAATAGATGAGGTATTGGTGGCATAATGTATTTTTGGATGAACTATTCCTTTTAACGAACCCCTATCCTGACTGAATCTGTCTGCTTTCTTTATATTGTTCAGATGCTGAGATCACCTCTAAGCCCATGGTCCTGTTTTTGGGTCCTTGGAGTGTTGGCAAGTCTTCCATGATCAATTACCTTCTGGGTCTTGAAGAATCTTCACAACAGCTTTATACTGGTAATACACAAATTCAATAGCTTGTTCGAAACGCAGAAAGGTGATTTAGGTACCTGGTTGTTGGTGCCAGAAGGACTGGTCGGAGTATTTCTGAATATGGGATTTTTTTACACACAATTATCTCTAGGATGTACAGAGACTGGTCTAAAAAGTGAAAACATCCAGTTTCTTGTTGATTCCAGAGGTCAGAGGATAAATTACCTTGTTTAAATGATAGAAAGACAAACAAGGCATTGTTTAAACACCACATTACCATGTACTTAACTCTTATAAGTCAACTATGACTAGCTATATACAGATTTTCATACTACAGAACAGGGGTGTCTAAACTCAGTCCTGGAGGGCCAGTGTCCAACCCCAATTAGACACACCTGAACCAGCTAATCAAGCTCTAGGTATACTAGAAACTTCCAGGCAGGAAGGAAGTTGGAATTAATCTATGCAGGACACCGGCCTTCCAAGTTTGGACACCCCTGCTTTAAAACCTTTAAGAAAGTTCTGAACGCAAAAGTGGATACAAACTATTACTGGCAAAGCGTACCCAGTAAAGAGGGTATACATTTCCTGTTTATTTATCACACTGTCATATGTTTTTTTTTTTTTCAGGAGCTGAACCCACAACTTCTGAATATACTGTGCTAATGCATGGTAAGAAGCTTCGCACTGTTGAGGGCATTGTGATGGCTGCTGATGGCTCCCGATCTTTCACAGCGCTGGAGAAGTTTGGTCAGGGGTTCCTGGAAAAGCTGGTGGGAATTGAGATGCCGCACAAACTTCTTGAGCGGGTGACTTTTGTGGACACGCCTGGAATCATTGAGAACCGCAAACAACAGGAGAGAGGTGAGAAAAGAACAGATTGATAAACAGATTGATGCACATGAAAAGGCACAGCATGCACTTCTGCATATTAATTGAATATTGTAAAATTTGCTTGTTAGAAGTGCATTTTTTGGTACTTTATAGTTCTTAAGTACATTTAAGGACTAAATACTTGATGTAAGACTCCATTTTGGAATCCATTGAACATGCAGTTTTCAAAAAGAATCAGTTTTAATAAAGTTTGATACGTCTAGTTATAGCAGTGTGGTATGGCTGTTCATCAGCACTGGTAGTAGGCATGCATTTGCATGAGGCTGAAGGCAGAGTGCCTTACCGTACGTTCACACCGAAAGCGGCGAGAGCGTCAATGTAGCCGGAAGTCATTCATTTTCAATGAGAGCCGGCGGCGATAAGCGGCGAGGAGCAGCGCGACGCGTCTTTGCCGGCGTGATCGTCGAAGAGAGTTGAAATGAAGTCAACTTTATGGTAATGAGCTATGACGCGTTTGGCGGCAAGCAATCAGAATGAAGACGTCCATCGCTTGATAGCAGTTCAGAGAACACAGACCTGTGAACTTTGGTTCCGACCACAGTTGTTCCCAAGGGTTTGATTATTGCGGTCGCCGGATTTCCAATTATTTACAATTTTTTCCTACAGGAACATACATTAAATAAGTTGCTGGCGAGTTACTGATGTTCATTAATGTTATATAAATTTATCTTAAAAAAGCGGGAATCTCACGCGATGTGACAGTACAAAACAGTACTGCTGCTTTAGGATATTTCAGACATATGGACACATATTGGATAAATAGAGCAAAGCCGCACCACACGCAACTTGATCTTCCATTGTTGTATGAATTTGATAAGAAGTGCGCAACATTTTCACGCTAGAAACATGTTTTATGCAGGAATGTAACTGATATGCTGCAACGGCTCCTTTAAATATGAGATCAATGTAGCGAGTTTTGACGCTCTCGCCGCAGGAGCTGAAGGCATAGAGCGTTGTCGCCAGGGCGGCCAGAGCGACCTTGGACGCTCTCGCCGCTTTCGGTGTGAACGTACCGTTAGTGTCTCACCAGTGACGATGTACATCCACATCACACTGCTACGAGTGTAATATTGCGTTTATACAACAATATACAACGCCATAATCGTATATATATAAAAAAGACAATCAAACACTGAAAGTCTAAAAACCTTTTGGAAGAGAAACTACTTTCTTCCGCCATTCATTCACATCTGCAGCTGATGTCAGAACCGCAGAAACTATTGCTAATTCACACACGTCACTTTAGAGCTAGTATTTAAATAATTCTCTAGCGTAATGTCTCAAGTGAGGACAAAACAGGGGATTTTGCTCACATTGCTCACAAGTTTATACGGCTGCAAGGCATAAAATGCCAACAGTCTACAGAGATTTCCCAGTATTTCTCTGTTGCAATCGGGATATCACAATAATTTACCCCGAAAAAGCCAAAGCAAAGCAAACACTAACAGAAAGACTGCCAGACTATGGTATAAATACAACACTACAACATACAAAAAAAAGAGAGATTGACTTACCAGTGGCTTAAACTCATTTCACATAGCATGATTTGAATCGCCGACAGCTCCAGATATTTAGCACGCCAAATATCTCACAGGCATTGGCGACTCATCGGCGATTCTCTCAGATCGCGTCTTTGATAGTTCATACAGTGTGATTGTCACTCACGTTCACACGCACCGGTTTGCCTGAGATTTCAGGCATTTGTCGGCGATTTCTCAAAACCTGTCGGCGAGCCAAAATCGGGGCTAAAATCACACAGTCTGAACTAGGCATTACCAGTTTAAAAATAATTTGATCAGTTTTCCTCATCTAAGGGCTTATTATGTGGTCTCTGTTGCAATCTTGTGGCGGAAGTCTTTGCTTTGCTCAGCATGACAGGCTAATGGATGCTGACGTGCTGTATCTCCTAAATAATAAATAAGCATTTAAAATAGGCACTATCCTTATAAAATAGACTGTATAGTTGCAATCTAAAAGCTACATTCTCCCCTAAAAAGCCTTACAATTACACTGTTGTCCAATATTTGTCAAACTGTAATGAATTTATTGATATGCTGTCACTCTATGTGGGTGGAGTAATACAGAAGGGTGAGGAGGCTTTATGAGTGCTGTTATTACTGGAATATCGCATGGTTATCAGCCAATCAGATTCAAGAACCAGAAATAACTGTTGTAGGTAGGTAGGTAGGTAGGTAGGTAGGTAGGTAGGTAGGTAGGTAGGTAGGTAGGTAGGTCGATCGATCTGTCTTGGTACTTATTTACAAACTCCGCTGTTGTCTTTCAGGTTACCCCTATGGTGAAGTGTGCCAGTGGTTCATCGACCGCGCTGACCTCATCTTCCTGGTGTTTGACCCAACTAAACTGGATGTTGGATTAGAACTTGAAATGCTGTTCAGACAGATGAAGGGACGCGAATCACAGATCCGTATCATTCTCAACAAAGCTGACAGTCTGGCAACCCAGGACTTAATGCGCGTGTATGGCGCCCTCTTTTGGAGCATGGCACCCCTGATTAATGTGACCGAACCGCCACGCGTCTACGTAAGCTCCTTTTGGCAGCAGGATTACGCTCAAGACACCAACAGAGACCTGTTCCAACGTGAAGAAATCTCTCTTCTGGAGGACCTAAATCAGGTCATTGAGAACCAACTGGAAAACAAAATTGCCTTTATTCGCCAGCACGGCATCCGAGTGCGCATTCATGCTCTCTTGGTCGACCGATACCTGCAGACGTACTATGAGAAATTAGGCTGGTTTAGCGACCCACATGAGGTTTTCCAGGATATTGTCAGTGATCCGGACAAGTTCTACATCTTCAAATCTATCCTGGCCAAGACCAACGTGAGTAAGTTTGATCTGCCTGAACCAGAGGCGTACCGGGACTTCTTTGGAGTCAATCCTCCAAGCGGCTTTAAGCTCCTGTCCTCATACTGCAGCTGGTCAGGCGGATGCTTGATCGAGAAGATTGAGAAGGCCATCACTGATGATCTGCCCGCACTGCTCAGCAATTTAGCAGAGAAAAGAGAAGCCAAGACAGAGAAAAAAGAAGCCAAGACAGAGGCAACTGCAGAAACCAAAGAGAAACCCCAAAACCGTTGGCGGAGACAGTAGAAGTAACCACTAAAAGGTTTATTTTCTACAGTCAGTCAGTTTGAGGACATTAAAGAATGAATTATGAGCTCATGAATGAAAAAAGAAAGGTTCAGAGACTTTTAACAATCTGTATGACTCTATGAAGGAACACTCCACCTTTTTGTAAATAGGCTCCAACAGTCAAGTTTTACCATTTTTTAATCTAATTAGCCGATCTCCATGTCTGGCAAGAGCACTTTTATCTTAGATTAGCTAAAATTAGCATAGATCATTGAATCAGATTAAAATATTAGCATGTTGCTTAAAATGTCTTCTGTAGTTACATCATGTACTAAGACTGACGAGACATGAAAAGTTCAGACATGCCAATTTAAGAAAAGTTATTTCTGGGTGGGACATTGTTGATTTGTGGGAGGTGCGTGACAGATCTAAAAAAAAGGGGGAGGGGTGTGTGACGTAATACTAAGCTAATATAACTAGGAACTATACTCTTATTCTGGTGTAATTATCAAGGAATTTTGCTTCCATACCCTGGCTGCAGAATGCACAATGTTATTACATGGAGACTGAAAATCAAGCAACTTTTAATTTTCCATAAGTCTTACTCTTAGTACACAATATAAATACAGAAGAGTCAAGATTAAAATAAGAAAATTATTGAAACTCTTTCCACATTTTTGAACCAGACGCTACATGTCTAATCTAAGTCAGTGGTCTATGCTAAGCTAAGCTAAAAGTGATCCTGCCAGACCTGGAAATCAGCTGAATGGATTCAAAAATGGTAAAACTCAACTGTTTAACTCTAGAGTTGTAAAAGCCTTTTTTCAAAAAACTAAAGTGGAGTTTTCCTACAAAACAGATAATTAGGGTATGTTTACATGACAACAAAGTGCCAACTGAAGTTTTAGCTATTCTTCGAAATGTTTTGCATACAGACAACTTGACAAAAATACAAACAAAAGAAAATTAAAAATACTAACAATGCTGTAATATGCAAGCGAGGTCAGTAGGTGGCAACGTCACTTTATAAAAAAACAGTACTTGCATTTATAAATTTGTCCTGGACAACAGCGTCTTTACAAAATCGATTTTTTTTTTGTAGTTTAGATGATTAAGCTACTATTTTAAAAAGTTTAAGCCCTCTCTGTATAAAACAAGTGAAAAAACAATACAGTGTTTTTGTAAATAAGCTCCACAGGTTGAGTGTTACCATTTTTTAATCTCCAGATCTGGCTGGAGCACTTTTAGCTTAGCTTAGCAAAGATCAATGAATCAGATTAAACCATTAGCATGTTGCTCAAAAAAAAAAAAAAAAAAAAGAGTTTTGATTATTTTCCTACTAAAAGCTAGACTCTTCTGTAGTTACATCGTGTACTAAGACTGACGGAACATGAAAAGATGCTATTTTCTAGGCTAATATGGCTTGGAACTATACTCTTATTCTTGTGTAATAATCAAGGAATGGCTGCAACAGGCACAATGTTATTACATGAAGCCTGAAAATCAAGCAACTTTTAATTTTCTACCTTAAGCTGCGGTCACACTGAACTTTTCTCCCTTAAGACTTCAATTCATATGCATGCGAATGTGTCATACCGGAAATGCAAGCTCGTCCGACAAGTTTCGCAGTTCGCTGCGTTGCAAAGTTCAATCTGGTGAACTCTGACCTGCAAAATTGCATCACTGTTTAACTCTAGAGAAGTTGTAAAAGCCTTTAAAAAAGTAGCGTTTTCATTTAAAACAGAGATAATCACGGTATGTTTACATGTAGTTTTTGCTTTGCTTTTTGAAATGTTTTGCATACAGACAACTTGACAAAATGATCGTTTACATGGATCCATAAAAATACTAACAATGCTGTAATATGCAAGCGAGTTCAGTAGGTGGCGACGTCACTTTATAAACAAAAACTGCACTGACAAATTTGTCCTGGGCAGCAGCATTTTCACTAAATCACATACGTTTGTAGTTAAGATGATTATAGTAACATTTTAAAAAATGTTTAAGCCCTCAAAAAGTCATTGAGGACTTTTTAACTGCAGTAAGTGACATGTAAACATATCCTAAGTAGCCCACTTTTTTCTTTCTTCTTTTAATTTAATTAACTTTGCAATATATACTATTTATACAATGTTCAAAATAAATAATTACTTGATCTTATTTATTTCTGAATGTCATTTTAAAAGTGTGAATATGTGTTAGAAAGACTTCAATACTTCAGTTCCACTTGTACATACTGATCACGTTCCTTTGTACAACTTACTGGTATATGAGTTTTCATGGTAAAACGAGAATTCCTAGTGTTACTTGTTTGTTTGCCCACATTACTGCATGGTAAAACTGTGGTGACGTTAATATTTCTTCATTTTTGTGGCTGCTACTTTACACAATATAGAAATGAAACTTTGAAATGGATATTTAAGTCAATAAAATGTTGAAATAAGTGGATGGATTGTTCGACAAGCTATGGTTTTGCTTGATTTCATTTCGACATGTTGTAGTAGAACACGAGATGTCCACAAGATGGCGTCGTATATCATTAAACTCACTGCAATAAAACTACTGATCACAGTTCGATGAAGGCACCTTTGGTCTCATATAAAAGTGATGTTATATAATTTACCCGTTTATCTATATTGATAGCTGCAATACATGCGTTTATCTACATAAAAATGCAATTTCACGAGTAGCAATTTGTGTAAAACATTTTATAGAGCTATCCTCACCTCTCAAAGTTTTTATGATTCCAAGAACTGAAGTAATCTGCAGTAAAGCAGTAGCCTGAGTATACATCTGATAAGGGTTTCATTGAGATTCGCACTGCTAGTTATACACACTTGTTTGTTTTAGTTAATCTGCAGCTGTGTTTTTTGAGTCAGAGACCACAAGCGGCCACTGAGAGTTAAATGCTTTCATGCATGACTACTCCACGAGCTGTTGTTGGCCAAATTCTTGAACACATATTTGTGTCATAAACTTCCCGGCTGACACAACACAACACGTCTTAGAAAGTGGACATGATGAATGTCTGACACAAGAAGCATGGGATGATTATTATCGCTTGGATGGTACTTATCTGATAGATCAAAGGTCAAGACGCACCCAGAATCTTAGGTATGTTCCTAGGTGATGGAAGATACAAACATAAATGCACGATTGGGTTTACCTGAACGGGAACATACCAATCATACTGTACTTATGTTGTTATGTAATAAAGCTAATTATTAATAACTGAATAGCCCTGAAGAAAACAGGGTCTGTTCTCACATAATAAACTGGATTCACACATTTAAAAATAGTGCAGGCATCATGTTCAATTTAATGTGTAAGTTAAGTTTTATTCTCTAAACTACTGATGACATTTCTTCCAAAATTAAAATAAATGGTTTGTAATTTACATTTTTCTTGCATAGAACAATAAAACAGTGCAACGTTTGCAGATATGTTTATATTCATTTTAGACAACACAACTTAATGTTTTAACATATAAGAACCCAAAATATATATATATATATATATACATATATATATATATATATATATATATATATATATATATATATATATATATATATATATATATATATATATATATATATATATTTTAATATATATATTTTGGGTTCTTATATGTTAAAACAACTTAATGTTTTAACATATAAGAACCCAAAATATATATATATATATATATATATATTTAAAATTGTAATAAATATTTAACAATTATTTTACATTTAATAAATGGCGACTTGATTAACAGAATAATTTTCTTTACAAAAAACAAAAGAAAATATTTCTAACTGTAACTATATATATATATATATATATATATATGACACTTCTATACATAACATATAAGTGACATTTAAAGGCTTAACTAGGTTAATTAGGTTAACTAGGCAGGTTAGGGTAATTAGGCAAGTTATTGTATAACGATGGTTTGTTCTGTAGACTATCAAAAAAATTAGCTTAAAGAGGCTAATAATTTTGTCCCAAAAATGGCTTTAAAAATTTTTAAAACTGCTTTTATTCTTGCCGAAATAAAACAAATGAGACTTTCTCCAGAAGAAAAAATATATATAAAATATAAATATATATATATATATATATATATATATATATATATATATATATATATATATATATATATATATATATATATATATATATATATATATATATATAATTGCTCTAAATGACAATATTTGTATGTGACATTTTAAAGAAATATCAAATTTTTATGGAATAAAACAAATATTAACATTTTACTTTTACCTAATCATACATAATACAGTAAATCAAGAAAGTATTTTTATGTGGCCGTCTTCTTTCTTTCCATAGCTGTATATTTATTTATTTTTGTAGATGCTTATTTTTGATAATTTCTGCAAAAATATATACACAAATAAATGAAATCCCATATTCTGAAAAGAATACAATAAAAAATAAAGGTACATACTTAATGCATTTGTGACCCTGAATCACAAAACCAGTGTCACTTTTTTAAAATTGAGATTTATAAGTAATTTCTAATGATGTTAGCATAGGACAGCATTTAACTTACAACTAATTGAAAACCTGCAATCAAAATACAATAAAAAAAGCAAATACTAAGAAAATTGCTTTTAAATTAGCCTAAATGAAGTGCTTAGCAATACACGTTTGAAGTTTGACATATTTACAGTAGATATTCTACAAAATATCTTTATGGAACATGACATTTACTTAATATTTACTTATTGCATACTTTAATATTATTCTTGGATGAAATATTTTTGGTATAAAAGAATTATAATTGCAATAGATAAAAATACAAACAGTATAGAGCAATAAAGTATAGTGCAATTTTAAAGAAATTTAATAATTCATTTATTCTTATTCTTATTATTTTCTTTTCGACTTAGTCCCTTTATTAATCTGGGGTCGCCACAGCGGAATGAACTGCCAACTCATTTACCATATGTTTTTTATGCAGCAGATGCCCTTCCAGCTGCAACCCAGGTCTGGGAAACATCCATACACACTCATTCACACACATACACTACGGACAATTTAGCCTACCCAGTTCTACCACTACCACATGTCTTTGGGCTTGTGGGGGAAACCGGAGCACCCGGAGGAAGCCAATGCGAACACGGGGAGAACATGCAAACCCCACACAGAAATGCTAACGGACCCAGTCGAGGCTCGAATCAGCGATCTTCTTGCTTTGAGGTGAACATGCTACCCACTGAATCACCACGTCGCCCAGAAATGTAATAATGATAAAGCTAAAGAAAGACAATTAGAAAGAAAAAAGAAGAAATTCCCTTTATTAATCCGGGGTCGGCACAGCGGAATGAACCACTAACTTATCTCACACATGTTTTACGCAGCCGATGCCCTTCCAGCTGCAACCCATCTCTGGGAAACATCCATACACACTCATTCACACACATAAACTATGAACATGGAGGAAACCTACGCAAACGCAGGGAGAACATGCAAAGTCCACACAGTAACGGCAATTGACCCAGCCGTGGCTCAAACCAGCGACCTTCTTGCTGTGAGGCGACAGCACTACCAACTGTGCCATTGCATCGCACAATAATAAACAAAAATTAAATAAAGTGCACATGAAAAAAATAATACAAATTAATGCAGATATTAAATAAAGCATGTTTTAGAAGTTTTAACTGCTTTCTTGTTATCAGACTCTGTAATGGTTTTCATTTGTTTTACGTGTCGTTGAGTAGATTTACATTTACGTATAAAATAAACTTTTTCAATAAATAATATGAGGTTTATACAAAAACCTGAATTAAGGAATTGTTTTTCTTTCATGTAAAACCTCAAAAAAAATGTTTATAGCTTAAAGAAAATCACCACAAACCTGTTGGAGGATTAGAGGATTCACATCAGACCAGAACGATTTAACAAAGGGACATTCCCAACAATAAGTGAGCAACAGACTC
This sequence comes from Danio rerio, assembly GCF_049306965.1. NCBI lineage: Eukaryota > Metazoa > Chordata > Actinopteri > Cypriniformes > Danionidae > Danio > Danio rerio. The sequence continues at coordinate 27,341,558 of NC_133197.1, forward strand.
AGTAGAAGTCTCAAAAAAAAGGGCAAGACACGTCAATGTCACTTTTGAATTTCTGTAAAAATTGTGTACCTGGATAAAATCTGTGAATAATTTTAAAGATATTTCTTTAGTTTTATTTTATTTTTTATTCAGGCAGAGTGACCAAACATACGGCCATTTAATCATCAAAAAGATTGTTCCAATAAGAAATAGAAGAGGGATATGAGATGAGGAGATCTAAAAATTAAGACCTGATTTTATTATTGGATTTTTTAGTGGAGAAACAAATGGATCCAACAACAGTAGAATCAGGTCTAGGGGACCTACAGAAGTCTACAAATAAGTATTATTTCTAAAACGCTTACAAATCTCACAGGAGATTGCCTTACAAACAATAATGAATTATTTTCTAAATATGGCCAGAGCAAATCTTAAAGTAAAATCAGAGTAAATAAATAAATGACCATAAGCTACTCTCAGGCAGCATGGTGGTGCAGTGAACAGCACAATTTTCTCACAGCAAGATTGTCTGTGGCTCGAATCCTGGTCGGGTCAGTTGGCATTTCTGTATGGAGTTTGCATGTTCTCCCTGTGTTCGCGTGGGTTTCCTCCGGGTGCTCCGGTTTCCCCCACAAGTCCAAAGACATGGTATATGTCAATTGGGTGAGCTAAATCGTGTGAATGAGTGTGTATGGATGTTTCCCAGTGATGGGTTGCAGCTGGAAGGGCATCTGCTGTGTAAAGCATTTGCTGAATAAGTTGGTGGTTCATTCCACTGTGGTGACCACAGATTAAAAAAAGGAACTAAGCTCAAAAGAAAATGAATGAATGAATGAATAGCTACTCTCAAATAACTGGTTCAACACACATACATACATACATACATACATACATACATACATACATACATACTCACACGCGTTTTGACTCACTGATTTACTTCTACGTCACTGAACAACTCAAGGAACACCTGGAGTTCAGTTTGCAGTTAATCTAGACTCAAATAAATAAATATTACCTCAATTACACACTTCAACGTACTTTCTCCTTCTCGTGACATCACACGGGCTCCTTGCCCAGAAGTCTTCAAATTCGAGCCGTTCTCATGCGTGCGCGCCGCCGTTAAAGAGCCCTGCGTGCGCGCTCCCCCGCGACTTGCCCCCTCCCCTGTATTTCAACACTGTAGTGTAGTCAAGTTGTCCACCCGCCGCACGCCCACAACCATCTTCCCCGAGTGCGCCCAGAACATGGTGGTGGCGGAGCTCGTGAACGCAGCGCCGGGGTAAAAGAGCCAGCCAGCGGGGTTCAACTCCAGCCCGAGCCGCCACACAGGATCCAGCAGACGGGGAGGAGAACCGAGAGCGGACGGAAGAGGACGGCGGCAGTGCACTCGCCTGGCATGAGCTTTGCCCACGGAGGGAAAAAAAGAGTTTCAGAGGAATGCTAAACAGACAAAGTGGAGATTAAAGAGGCGGATAATAATACTGGCGTGGGATTTGAAGCAATGTGAGATGTCAGTCTTGCTCTGAACTCCAGCAATGTTAACCAGCCAGCCCGATTAAACGACTTGAGGCCTGGGGAAGAAGAAGAAAACTTTCGTCCTCATTTCCAACACTTTATATGAGATTCCTTCTGAGGGACTGGCTTTAAAAAGGATTGCACAGAACCAAGAGTGTACTTTCCCTCAGCACTCTTCTGCTTGTGTGAGCGCCTCGGTGTCATCAGTGTTTAGTTCTTCTTGGAAGTTGAAATCTTGAGTATTATTGGTCTTCTGGAGCTGGCAGATATGCACAGGCGCGCTTCGCCCTCGCGCTGATGTCATCTGGAGGTGTCACGACGTCGACTTGAGCCTGGAAGTGTTTTAAAGCGCTTTGAAAGCTGGAATATTCACAGTTGACATCCGGAGTGGGTGTTCAGGAAAGGACGGGGCTCCTCTATGGGAATAGGCCATCTTCTGACCCTCGTCTGGGGCAGAAGTAGCGAGTTCTGCTCCGAGTTTTGACGGAAAACACAGGCAACTGCAGCGTCTTTCTGTCAGGCGTTCACTTTTGTGAGGACCATTATGGTGCCAGAACCCAAGGGAGAATGTTGTTAGAGATGTTTTGCAACTTTTTTGTTATGTTTTTGATTCTTTAAAGGGAAACGTGGCGCATTTAAAAGAAGTTTTCTCTCAGAAAGTGGCGCCCGTTAACAGCTAACACTGTTGACAAACAGCAACTAATAGCATTTGGAATTTTTTCGACTTAAAATTGGCATTAGACCGAAGTTGATAGTACAAGAAATGTCAAATCTGGCGTTTTTGAAATATGAAATGTACATTTGTGTTATGTTTGCATATCATTTGGAAAGGGAAATTAAATTCAAATATTGTTGAGCATTGGAGAGGGTGTTTGAGAGACAGCGTTGACTTGATTGATTAAAACTAACTTAAAACTTATTTTAATACCATTTGTAAATCATTTTCTAAATTTAAATTATGCGTAGTTAGTGTTGTGGTGTGAAAGGGGAATTTTAAAACGATGTGGTTGAAAAAGGAGGATCAAGAAAGTGACAGTGCGTCAGTCGCGCGGACGGAGCAAAAGTACACACATGCGCGTTCACGCGCCACTGAGCCATAGAAATATAATGGAATCCGAGTCCTGCTGACGTAATCCCAGCACGGATAAGGAACTGCTCAGGAGTCCAGGACAGTCCATCTTCATATCGTGAATGCACTTAGAGTTTGGTTCACGCTGGACTTTTTTCAAATACAAACTTTGTTTTTTGTACTCCTTAAAAGCCAAGTGCCACTTCCCCTGAGCTGTCAACAGTTTGTGATATGTGATAATTAGCTGTTGTCTCATTGCCATGGCATTGCCAGAGCAACAGCAGCCACTGCATAAGACCGAGGTTTGGTGTGACAGTGAAGGAGGAGCAGTTACTGTGCGGATAAACGACAGCCATAATCAACAGGTGCGTCCAAACCAATCTGTTGACCACCCTGACATGAGTTCCTCCAAACCCTGCAAATACAGCATCTCCTCGAGCTGTAGCTCAGGGGAGTTGGGTGTTCCCAGAGCAGTGATGACTCACCTGAGCAATCCGAGGAGGGTGCCCCCACTTTTCGAGAGGTCTGCCGCACAGTGCTGGGACCCCAAGTTTGACTCCTCCATCCTGGAGGAGGCATGCAGGGAGCGTTGCTTCCCGCAGATGCAGAGAAGATTTCGCTACATCCTGTTCTACCTGGCCACCGCTGCACTCCTATGGGGGATATACTTCGGGATCAACAGCTCTAGGTGTGAGCCTACAAACTTCCTTGTCCCAACAGCAGGGTTTCTTATACTGTGCCTTGTCCTCCTCTGGTTTACATTCACAAAGCCTTATTCTCGATACTACAACCACACCTCCTTCCTCCTCACCGTCATCATGTTTGGCATCACCCTGGCGCCCCAAACTCAGACTGCTCACTTTGCTCATTATGACAGCCACAGGGCAGACAATCAGTCACCACTACCTGTTTATCAAAATGCTTCTTGCATATCACCCGTAGGGACATTTTCTCTCTGTATGGAGGTGCTGCTCTTGCTGTACAGCGTGTTGCACTTGCCTCTGTATGCCTCAGTGCTCCTGGGCCTGCTGTATTCTGTGCTCTATGAAGCGTTAGGCTGGTTGCACCTTGCTCAGTTGGACGAGAGTTATGTAGGGTCAAGGGAAGGAATTTCGGGCACACTTAGCTGGCTTGGCCCAGGCAAATTCCTGCTGCACTTGTGCGCACATGTCGTCGGCATCCATATTTTCATAATGTCTGAAGTGCGCTCTCGGAGTACCTTTCTCAAAGTCGGCCAGGCCATCATGCATGGGAAGGACTTGGAGGTTGAAAAGGCGCTGAAGGAGCGGATGATCCACTCTGTGATGCCCCGATCGGTGGCGGATGAGCTGATGAAGCAGGGGGACGAGGAGAGCGAGAGCTCAGGGAAACGATACAGCGCAGGTACGTGCTCCGTGGCCGCCGCAGCTGCCGTAACCTCCTCCAGCCCCAAAAGCCACAAGCGAAAGAAGAACTCCATCCCTCGTGGACAGATCATTTTCAGGCCCTTCAACATGAAGCGCATGGAGCCAGTGAGCATCCTCTTTGCCGACATTGTGGGATTCACCAAAATGAGTGCCAACAAGTCTGCCCATGCTCTGGTGGGACTCTTAAATGACCTCTTCGGCCGCTTTGACCGTCTCTGTGAGTTGACCAGCTGCGAAAAAATCAGCACTCTAGGAGATTGCTATTATTGTGTGGCAGGCTGTCCCGAACCGCTCACTGATCACGCCTACTGCTGTGTGGAAATGGGGCTCGGGATGATCCAGGCCATCGAGCAGTTCTGCCAGGAGATGTCGGAGACTGTGAACATGCGCGTCGGTGTGCACACGGGCACTGTGCTCTGCGGGATTCTGGGAATGAAGCGCTTTAAGTTTGACGTCTGGTCCAATGATGTCAATTTAGCCAATCTCATGGAGCAGCTGGGCGTAGCGGGAAAGGTGCACTTGTCGGAGGTCACAGCAGGTTTTCTGGACGACCGCTATGAGAGGGAAGATGGACGAGTGATTGAACGTGTCGGGCACAGTGTCACTGATCAGCTGAAAGGTAAGACATAAGATTATAGGTATGATTTGTCAGTTGTTTTTTTAAAATGTGTGCAGCTCTGGAAACTAGCAAGAGACCACTTCAAAGTTATTGGTGCTTCTTTATATTTGTTTTTTAAAGGTTAGTTCACCTCAAAACTCGTCATCACCCCTTTACTCATTATCAAGTGGCTATAAACTAGGCTTTATGATTTTGTAAAAATCTGATATTGCAATATTTAAAATTTCTGTGATTAAATATTATGATGTGAATGCCATTCAAAGGATGACACTATTTGACCGTTTTCCAGGGAGCCTAACAGTATTCAGGTACAGAAAGTGAATAACCACAATAGGAAAAAAAATGCTTTTCTTACTTTTTGTCTTGTTATCATATCATTATTAGAATTTTTGTTTAACTTGTAACACAGATTCTCTTTATGTAAACAACATACCCACAATAAACCATCAAGATCCTGGCTTGACAGCCATATTTATTACAGAAATAAAAACACAAGCATGTTAATGCCATTTGTATTTCAAAACAATCAATGCCAATAAAGAAAACATTGATTTCCATGTTGGATTCTATGTGGACTGCAAAAAAAAACTATATATATATATATATATATATATATATATATATATATATATATATATATATATATATATATATATATATATATATATATATATATATATATATAGTTATTTATATATATAGTTATTTATATATATATATATATATATATATATATAGTTATTTATATATATATATATATGTATATATATATATATATATATATATATATATATATATATATAGTTATTTATTTATATATATATATATATATATATATATATATATATATATATATATATATATATAGTTATTTATATATATATATATATATATATATATATATATATATATATATATAGTTATTTATATATATATAGTTATTTATATATATAGTTATTTATATATATAATATATATATAAGTATATCGCAATATAAATCTCAGAAAAAGAAAATATCACTACGTCAGATTATTCCAATATCATGCAGCCCAATATATCATTTCAGCATCGATATTGCAATGTGGAAATCCACAATAGTCACATCGCAGGATCTGCAATGTCATGTTGGGATTTTAATTAACCAGGATTTGCCAAGTTTAACCCTAATGTAATATGATACGTCCCTAATATAAAAAATAACGAGTGTGCTTATTTATTTATACAACGAACACTCTATGTGATGTTATTTTACATTTGATTATTGAGTTTCTCGTGCCCTGTTAAACTCCACCAAAACCATAAAGTGCTGTTTATTTTATTTTTTATCATCATTCAGTTGTTTTTATCTGTGCTTTAATTTGTTTATTTAATATATTGTTGGATAATTGTTTTATATTTCATGTGTATGTACTCCAACAAAATCCCAGTCTAGGTCAAACTTCTACTATTCAACTATTAGGATGTGAAGTTGTATTCATATTAGAATATAAATCACAGAAAAACAAAGTTTTGCAATGTTAGTTTGTCTAATATTGTGCAGCCCTAGAGGAAATGATTACAGTGTTTTCATTTTTGGGTGAACTATTCCTTTAATAGGTAGGTGTATTGGGTAGAATGTTAACTAGTGTCTGTTTAATTATGTAAATTACTTATAGTGTGTCTTCAAAAATTCAAATATAATATATTAAATAATATGAAATATTATATATATATATATATATATATATATATATATATATATATATATATATATATATATATATATATATATATATATATATATATATATATATATATATAGCATAAAACGAATATTATTTACAGCATTTATTTGCAGACCATGACAATAGGTCAATATGAAATATTCCAAATTTCCAGACCATACATATTAGAAAAATTAATATGGAATTTTATTTTGCATATAAACTTTGCTATATTGTTCATATATTGTTTTGCTCAATATATGAAATAATTTAATTGTTTTATTTTTATTAATTGAAAATATTCCTATTTGAAAATGAAAAGGTACATGGTATTTAGTAGTTTTTTTTTTTTTTTTACTTAACACACTTGCCCATTAATGGGCACATTTCAGAGAAATTATAACTTTTAAGTGGTAATTTAATTGTTTTTTCCGAGAGCTGTACATTGGGGTGCAAAAGTGATCACTATTGACTATGTTAATTTCCATTCTAATTAGCTAAATCATTTATATGAGGAAAAAAAAGTAAAAATGGATGTTCAGAATGTATATTTAGCTCATACTCTTTAAAGAACGCAGCAAAACATCTTCATAATCTTCACCAGAATAAAAATAATGCTCATGTTATCAGTGGTTACTCTGCTTGTGTTATGCTGTTATATTGTTCAGTGTTTTTCTTTTATTGACTGCTGTTAGCCGTTTTTCTGCAGTGATGTGGAAGATAGGGAAAGATGATAGTCTTTTATTGTTCACCCTGTAGTGTTGTACCCTCTCAGGACTCTGTACAAAGGGCTGCAACTCTTGTCTACTTTTATTGCTCTCTCATGTAATCTCTTCAGTTACTCGACTGTAGAGAAACAGGATAAAGATAATAATTTTTGACTTTTTTTCTGCAGTCTTTAGCCTTGTCCTCTCAGAACTCTGTATAAAGGGCTCCAAACGTGTCCAAAATTAACATTCGCACAGAGCCAAATGCTAAAAAAAACGCTGTGTTTGGTGTGCAATCAAAACCAGTTGGTTGGTAGTAACTTATGTATTAGTTGTAATTATTTGAGTTAGTATATATAGCTTTTTTTAATCATTCCTCATTGTCAGGTCAGGTGTGGCTAAAGATTTTTCAAACGAAACGCATTACATAAGTGTGATTTAAAGGCATTATTGTTCATTTGTAGCTCTTTCATTGTTGCCTCCCTTTGACACAGTCACGCATCTGCTTTCTCAATAACATCAGTGACTCTGTGAATGTTTGCATCCAGCAGATCTGTTGATTTAAAGTCATTGTGACAGTCGCAGGCAGAGATTTTTTTTAGCCCTGTCCTTCTTACAGCTTCTCTCCTTAATCTGAACTCTGGTGTTGTTCTCTAGCTGAACCTCTTGGGATCTCCTCCCACATTATGTTTTTATTTTTTCTTTCAGAACGCATAGTGATAGACTTAAAGAGACTTTGTCCACTCAGTGTGTAATCTTTATGGTTGATGTGTAGGTCTTTGGATTTTATCAGTTTCAGAATGCTTGTTTTCTTTGGATCCTAGCTGATAAAGTCTGGTGCGAATTAGTCAAATTAAATTAGAGATTTGGGGGTCTTTGTTCCTAGAAGTCCTCGAACAATTAGCTTGTCGTGGCTTTAGCTTTTCACTACTAATTTAATCTTATTATCTTCCAAAGCAACAGTTAACCTTTCGATCTTTTGTATTTCATTAAAATATGTTGTTCTTTGTTTTGTTTTGTTTTGTTTTTTTAAACTGGTGGATGTGGCACCTGCTCACAGATAAAATGACAAATTGAAGCATTTCTGAACAAGCTGATTTGTTCAGTTTCACCAGTTAAAGATCTCTAAATTCTATGAGTTATAAGTTACTTTAAAAAAAGTAATGATTACAAATTACTGACTACAACTGGAAAATTGTAATTAGTTACGTTACTTAATTACTTAATGTAAAAAGTAATCAGATTACTAATTACTTTACATTAAAGTTACTTTTACAATGTATTAGAGCTGCACAATTAATCGTAAAAAGATCACGATCTCGATTCGACCCCCTTTTTCGTCCCAACTTTTTGTGCCGAGGGCCAGAAACAAAAACAAAAAAGTTGTCCCAGGCCATATATTACATACATTACACAGACACGCGCATATATATATATATATATATATATATATATATATATATATATATATATATATATATATATATATATATATATATATATATACACGCGCACACACACACACACACACACACACACAAGTATGGTCATAGAATTGTTTCTATTCAAGTGCTTGAACAAGCTGCTTGTCAAAGCAGTCGAAGGTTTTTAGAGACTTGACTGAATTTCACAGCAATATTTCTGTTTTTACACTGAAATCTAAGTAATTTCTACATTTTCACTTGAAGAAGCAACTACTCTCAACAGCAACCATTTCAGCTTGTGTTCTCCAGCAATTCAAAAGTGCATGCTTATTAACTGATTTTGCAGCAGAAAACGATATTTAAAAGAAGCATTTTTTTCTTCTAAAAACTATATTTATAACGCAAGTAATGCTTACTTTAGTAACTGTAATCAAATTACACAAATTTAAAATGTAATTTGTTCCCCAAAGATGTAATCAGAATACAGTAACGCATTACTGTGGAATGCCTTATACCAAACTCTGTTCATGATCATATCAATTGATATGTTTGCTTCTAATCTTGAGTGAACAACTCCTAAAGGTAGTGATTCACTAATTCAAAATGATCCAGTCAGAGTGAATCTCCTAAATAATATACTGGTTCAAGTTCAAATGATCTGCTCAGAGTGAGTCTTCAAAATTATTCACTGGTTCAAATGATCTGGTTAGATTGAATCTCCCAAATGATTCACTAGTTCAATTGGTCTGCTCAGAATGAGTCTCCAGGTAATGATTCAGTGGTTCAAATTATTTGATCAGAGTGAGTCTCCATGTAACGATTCACAAATTCAAATGATCTGGTCAGAGGAAGTCTCTAGTTAACGATTCCCTAGTTTAATTGATCAGTCTGAGCAAACCTCTAGTCAATGAATCACTGGTTAAAATAATCCGGTCAGAGCAAATCTCCAGTTAATAAATTGTTCGTTCAAAAGTTCTGGTCAGAGTGAGTCTCAAGTAACAAAGCACTCGTTCAAATGATCCAGTTATAGTAACTCTCTGGTTAACGATTTACTAGTTTAAATGATCTGGAAAGAACGACTCTGCAGTGGTTCACTTGATGTGGTCAAGAGTGAATCTCTAGTAAAAGATTCTCTAGTTCAAATGAACCAGTCAGAATGAGTCTCCAGTTAACTATTCACTAGTTCAAATAATCAGTCAGTGCAAATTTCCATTTAACAAGTCGCTTGTTCAAATGTTGTGGTCAGAGTGATTCTCCAGTTAACGATTCACTAGTTCAAATGTTCTGGTCAGAGTGACTCTGCAGTTAGCAACGCACTGGTTCACCTAGTCTGGTCAAGAGCGAATCCCCAGTTAATGATTCACTGGTTTAAATTATTAATTTAGAGAAAGTCTCCAGTTAACAATTATTGATTCAAATTATAGAGTCTCCCCAAATGAGTGATTCATGAAAATCCTGCAACTGGTACAAATGGTTTTATATTTGGATTTTTAGGTTGTGTTATTCTTAAAAATCAATAAAATCACATTTAGCTTGTGAATGTCTGGTGTTTATGAACCAAATCTAACTAAAAGGTGAAATTTGTATTTCCAGTTGCACAAAATGCTTGAATTTAGTCAAGTTTATGAACACTATTTTACAAAGAATATGGATTAATTTTGTAAATAATGGTCCGTTCCTTTCACACACCAATATTTTCACTTCATAAGAACTTAATGTATCATAAAGAGCCACAAGTATTCATTTTGTTTTGCTGCCTATTTATCTGCCAATTGCTGTTCACATGCAGTATATTCACTCAACGGCCACTTTATTAGGTAAACCTCAATAGTATGGAGTTGGACCCCCTTTTACCTTCAGAACTGCCTTAATCATTGTGGCATAGATTCAGCAAGGTACTGGAAATATTCCTCTGAGATTTTGGTCCATATTGACATGATGACAACACACAGTTGCTGCAGATTTGTCTGCTGCACATCCATGATGCAAATCTCCTGTTCCACCACATCCCAAAAGTTCTCTATTGGATTGAGATCTGGTGACTGTGAAGGCCTTTTGAGTACAGTGAACTCATTGCCGAAAGTCACTTAAATCACCTTTCTTCCCCATTCTGATGCTCAGTTTGAACTGCAGCAGATCATCTTGATCATGTCTACATGCCTAAATGCATTGAGTTGCTGCCATGCGATTGGCTGATAAGAAATATGCGTTAACAAGCAGTTGTACAGGTGTACCTAATAAAGTGGCCGGTGGGTGTATATTCACCCAGATCCCAAAAAATATTTAAGTACATAAAAAGATTCATTTACACTAGTTCTTGATTTATTTCCAGTTCCAGTCACATCTCAAACTCAAAGTAGACTTGAAAGTTCTGTACTCGCACTGTAAGTTGTATACAAGACAATCTGAAGTGCGTGTCAGGGTGATGCACTAGTAGTCTCGCAAATGGCTCTTTGCCGCGGTGCCAGTCCTGTCACCCTCAGTGACCGTCTGATTTCAGTGGGTGAGCGGGTGCGAACAATGACACACGCGAGTAACCCAGATGTGTGAGGGATGCGTCACTGTCTGTCTCTCTCACCGCAAGCGCTTCTATTTCCAGCGTTTTTCCCCTGAATGGTACCTGGCCGTGGTCTGACCCTGCTGTACACCACTGAAGTCTATGATTGCAGACAGACTGGACACAAGCAGCGCAATATAATGCTAGTTGTATCTAACTTGGTGAATAAGTGGCTAATTTGTATAGATTTAGACAACATTTTTTAATATGAGCCAGCGATGGTTATGATCAGTCCTTTATGATTTCAGTGATGTGAAAAAACATGGACTCAAGCACAGAATTCCAGTCAATTTAGCTTTTTTTTTTATTAACGAATGAAAAGTTAGTGCTGTTAGCCTAATCAAATCGAGATTCAGATTCAGTCCAGTTCAATATGGAGTCTGAATGAATGGCACTGATTTATTCACTAAACTGAGACACTTGTGGTCTGTTCCATATGTGTTGTCTCTATATATGAACATGAATTAATCAAATTCAACTCCTGCGCTAACCTGAGAGCTTTTGAATGTTTTTACGTGAGAGAGACCAGTGTTATGTCACATTTAAGACTCCAGCTCAACAGGATGTTTAATCTTCGCACTTATGACAGAAATTTTTGGACATTCATTCATGCCAAAACAATGAGCCGAATGAACGTGAAAAGTCAAAAACTGAAATACACTGGTGCCTTTTTTCTGTTTAACCCCAACCTCATTGGTGGGATAGTTTTTTACGTGCCATATCAAAATAATAATTAATATATAAATAAATAAAATCTAAAAGTCTTGTCTAAACGTTAGTGATAATCATCATGCTGTGCACTAGCTGGTGCAAACAATTCAATTAATCTTTATTTCTATTGCACTTTTACAATGTAGATTCTGTCAAAGCAGCTTAACATAGAAGTTCTAGTAAATTGAAATTAAAAACTGTTTCAGTCCAGTTTCAGAGTTGAAGTTTAGTTCAGTTGAGTGTGGTTTAATTTTCACAGCTGAAAGTTCAAACACTGAAGAGTAAATCCATCAATGAGCAGCTCCACAAGTCCCAAACAGAAAACAAAGCATCTTTACAACCCATTAAAATAGCGTTGCTTTGTAAAACTTGAAGAAACTAAGGGTGCTTTAACACCTGCCTTATTTAGTTCAGTTGAATCACACTACAGTTCGTTTTCCCTCTTAGTGCAGTTAGTTTGGGCAGGTGTGAAGGTAGAAATCGAACTCAAGTGCGCATCGATAGTGGACCAAGAAAGTGTACCAAAGGCTCCTTGCAGAGGTACTAAAGAGGTTCTGCGCCTTTTTGGACTAATCCAGCAGCGTAGTCCGATGTAGAGATCTGCGCGAGACTAAATTTCGAATCCCGCTCCCGCCCGCACCCGCCAGGTTTTAGCCGAAACCCGACCGCTCCTGCTTATATTAAGCACTTGATGTCCCGCTGCCCGACCCGCCCCGTTTTCTATCTGCCGCGCCCGATCCCGCTAAAGAGCGGGGGAGAACAAAACCGAAAATCACTCAGTTATACAGTCCAGACAGCCTATAACAAGCTGTTTGTATAAACACATACACACACACACAGGCAAAGCTTTCTCTTTCATTCGCGCGCGCGCGCCCTCTAACACACACTCATAAGCACCAAGCGCACACACACACACACACACACACACACACACACACACACACACACACACACACACACACACACACACACACACACACACACACACCTCTCATTCGCGCGTGCGCATACATACAGGGACATGCGGGACAGCCGCGGGAATGCAGACCTCTAGTCCGATGCAATGTGCATTATGAGATGTGGGGGAAAATATTTGTTGACTGCGCAAAACCTACAATTTTAACAAAGAAAGAGAGAGAAAAAAACATTACCTGATTTATCGTTGGTAATATTTCCAGAAGATGTCCATTTCGCCTCCTCCTGAAGTGACTTGCAATGCACTTTTGTCATTTGCAATGCATTAAATCATTGTTTTCCAGCCACAGCTGTGCATCATTCTCGAAACATAGTTTATCTAAGTGATGTATACAAACTATATAGTAAACTATGACTAGTGTTACAATCAGCTAGTGCAGTCATCAATCCATAGTAAAAAAAACGACTTTTTGTGTCTGCTGGTTTGTTTACTTGCGGGAGTTCCATTAGCATTTTCCCGCACGTTATTTCTGACCAATCGAAAAGCAGATTAGGAAATATGTTCAACAACATCTGACCAATGAGTGATGTGGACTTCACATGACTGCATTTTGGTTATTTTCCACTGGTTCGGACCAAAGCCACAAGTGAAAATGACCCAAAAACTGCATGAAAAATGCTACAATGTATCATTTTTTGCCCTTGCCCTTTATAATGAAGTACTTTTCAAAGTTTGACATTAAATCTAATAATCTTTTTCCCTCACTCACTTTCCTTTGGCCTATTGCCTTCTTTATCATAATAATCATATTAATAGTAATAATAATTATTATATTCATGCAGTCGGCATATTATTTAACCCAAAGTGGCTTACATTGCATCGAATGTACACATTTTATCAGCTTTTGCTTTCCCTGGGAATCAATCTCACACACTCAGTGTTTGCTAGTGCTGAGCTCTACGTTTTAAGTTACTTTATTTATTTTTCTAGTGAGTAATCACACAAATGATTGAAGTTATTTTATTGTTTTTGTTAAACTCAAGAGATTTTTTTTGTTAGATTAAAAGTTTCTTAATTTCAGTCGAATGTGCATGTGCTCACAATAAATCACCAATAAAATAAAGTCTAATAAATGTTTGATGGAGAGCTTGCCTCTATGATTTTTGTTCCCCAACAAACAAAATAGAAACAAATACATACATTTGCATACAATTTGAATCCATATGAAATTGACACCTCATAAAATGGTTGTTTACCTGTGAGATCTAGCTTAAGGTTATAAAACTACATTCATATTAGTTTATAGTGTTCGATGCCTCTGGGGAAAAAAAAGGGTTTTTAGTTAAATGGGTAAATGAATTATTACAATTGATAGATAGATAGACAGACAGACAGACAGACATTATTAATATTAAAATAATAATAAGTGTATAATAATCAGTTGTAATAGCAGTATGGTATAATATAAAGGTCCGATCCTTAATGTTAAACAAACCTTGGACAATACATGTACTGTATTAGTAGTTTGCATTAGTTTATGCAAAAAGTCATAAGTTATTTTCATACTTTCACACTTGTCATGCTTAATTCATGTTAGTAAATAGACCAAGCCAACTAAGCATACTTATTCTTTGTGTACATTGTGTTTGTGTGTTCATCATTTTATTCATAATCTGTTTTACCACTGCTCTGCAACACTGAGAGCTAGTAAATGATCACAGCAGCTCACTGAGTTTCATATTACAAACCAATTATATTATCAGTGTTTGTTTCCTCTTGCCCGTTTCACTTTGTTTGAGGATCCTGGAAAGTAGGAAACCAATTGGACAGATTTAAAGCTTTGAGACGACTGAGTAAACTGTATCATGTTTGAGATGCACAGTCCTGTCATTTATCAACATGATCAAGTTTGCTGTAAAACCTGTTGTACACCATCTGCTGTATGCCTTCAGCTGTGATTGTCGGCTTATATTGTCAGCTGATCAATTATTGCAAAATATATATCTGTAGAAATATCGTCCCTCAAATAGTGTCTTTTTGCTGTGAAATCTTCAAAGAAAATGTTTGCCACAATAAAACATAATATATACAAAGACTTGCAAAAACAATTATCACGATATCATGTTGCATGTTCGATATCAATAATTAAGTATTTTTTACAATACATTTAGGAATATTAGGATTTTTAACCACTTTATTTTAATTTACCAACATTACTAATGCAAATCGTTTTAATAGTCAAAAACTAAAATATTTAAACAAAATATCTGATCTCTTCATAATAAAATAAACAAGTGTTAAAGAAACTCCTAAACTTGATAGATAAAATGTTGCAAAGTGTGTGCAATGGTAAAGGTAGATCAACTTCGGTAAGATGTGAATCATAATGATACAGTAAACCTCAAACTCTGTTAACAACACAAATTTTGATAATTAAATGTGAGCTTTCAAGTAAAGGAACCAACCATCATTATTCATATACATACTGCAACATTACAAATTGCAGATGAATGACTATATTACCCCCTATGCTAAAACATCTTTCAGATAGGGAACTTTTCAGATAGGGGTGACTGGGATGCTCAATAAAGAAACCAAAAAGCCACTCTGGCCACATCCTTTTTTATTTACAATCTCCTCACTGCTGCTATACGGTACTCATTTTCGCACGTGTTGTTATTCTGACCTGAAATGAGTGCATGCGCGAGGATTCCTTGACCATTTACAATGGATTTTGCACTCATGCTCCCCTGCCGTCTCTCGTAATTAGTGACCATCAACTATTTTCTCAGAGGATGACAAACAGACAAATCTTTGCTGCAGTTTATAGATACAAGTTTATGGAGAAAAGTAGAAAGCGCTGCAGTGTTTAGATGTGCTGTGTTTGTCTGAGGTGATTATTACTGAGATGTGTATATTCCATACAAAGTGTGAAGTAGATTGGACTGTTCTGCCTGCATGAATTGTGGTGTGCTCACGACATTCAGAAAAGTTAAGATGTTTTTTAACTAGTTTGGCTGGAAAATGGGCTCATTTCACGTGTGCCGCTTGTACATTTGCGCGTCGCTCCCATATGCGCAAGTTGTGCTCCTCCATTGGCTAATGACAAACTGACACCCCAAACTTATTGGCATTGCTTAATGTACGCGCTCAGTAGCAACATGTTTAATAAAACTATAACCTTCATAACGATACTGCAATCATTGCAATTTTTGGATTAATCTACAAGTAAAAAAAAATTTATCCATGGGTCACGAGCGTTCTGAACCGTGGGTTGTGATCCATACAAATCATGGATCACCTCTGTTACACCCCTAAAAGAAGTGTATGATTTTGAACGACGTCTTGAATGAAGACCGCAGAAGCTAGTGATTTCTTTGAATTATTTAGCCTGACATGTTTACTTTATCAAAATAGGTTAAATGTTTCTTAAAATTATAATTATATTGTGTTCAATGGGGAAAAAAGTTGCTGTTTTTTACCCAGACATTTAAAAAATATATTTTAGAGCAGTAATCACAATGTCGTACTGTGATATTTTTATCCAAGGTTATCACACCGACAGAATCTAATACTGGCCCGGGGCTAGTATAAACATATGGAAAAAGTAGTTTTCGTTTCATTTCCTTAACAAAAACTGCACTTTTAGATCTTGTTTTTTTTCTAGGTAAACTTGCACTGCAAAAAATGCTTTTCTTGCTTAGATTTTTTGTCTTGTTTCTAGTCCAAATATCTAAAATTTCTTATATCATGAAGCATTTTCTAGACAAGCAAAACATATTGTCTTGTTTTGAGAAATAATATGCCAAAATTAAGTGAGTTTTTCCTTAAAACAAGCAAAATAATCTGCCAAATGAGTGAGCACATTAATCTTGTTTTTTCTTTTGACGTACGATTATTTTGCTTACTCCATTGGCAGATTATTTTGCTTGTTTTAAGGAAAAACTCACTTAATATTGGCATATTATATCTTAAAACAAGACAATATGTTTTGCTTGTCTAGAAAATTTCTCTCGATTTAGGAAGTTTTAGATTTTTGAACTAGAAACAAGACAAAAAATCTAAGTAAGAAAATAATTTTTTTGCAGTGTGGAGCTCAAACGTGTTAAACATTGCTATGCACAGCAGATGTTTTGGTCACTTTATGACTGTGTATCATTTTTAAAAAGCCATCATCCTGTTTTATCAGCCAGCCGTACTCCCATTGCAAGTAGTTTAGAGCAGATCGCAGTGTGTTCCTGCTGATAAGCAGCCCAGCCCTGCTCTCACACACATGGAGATACAGACACGCTCTTTATTTGGGAAAGCAATTCCCTTCCTCCATTTACTCATATAGACATGCATAAACAGTCATATTTTTTGCGTCACACACACACATGCTCTCAGTGTATACACTGAGTATTGAATGCACGTGGTGTGTGGAGAGCCGATGTTGTCTGTCCCCATTCTGTCAGTCTGAGGTCATAAGCTTGGACAGGTTTGTCCAGTCTGTCGAGGATCTTCAGAGACAAGACGCTGGTACAAATACAGACAGCCCTGAGCCTTTTCTCTCTTTAGACACTCATTGAGTCTTGGTTTTGATTCACCAAGACATTTATAATTTCAAGTTGAGATCAGTAAAGAAGCGAGCATCTAAATATGCAGCTGGTTTTGTCGATCCCAAAATGGGTTTGTTCTATGTATAGATGTTTGGAATGGGAAAACTAGCGTGCGACACACGCTGCCAACCATTTTTAAAAAGTGTATTTTGGGGCTTTTTGCTTATTTAGACAGGCCAGAAAGAAGGCATGCAGGAAAACATGGGAGAGCTATTGGGTTTGAAAGCCTCTCAAGCTGCGACCTAAACTCTAGTCATGTAAAATACAACATTCAGTGCACTTAAAGCTACAATATCATGCTTTTCTTTTAACTACAATACCACATCTTGGGGGTGGCACGGTGGCTCAGTGGTTAGCACTGTGTCCTCACAGCAAGAAGGTCGCTGGTTGGAGTCCTGGCTGGATCAGTTGGCATTTCTGTGTGGAGTTTGCATGTTCTCCCTGTGTTCGTGTGGGTTTCCTTTAGGTGCTCCGGTTTCCCCCACAGTCCAAAGACATGCGCTGTTGGTGAATTGAAAAAACTAAATTTTCCGTAGTTGATGAGAGTTTTTGGGTGTTTCCCAATACTGGGTTGCGGCTGGAAGGGCATTCGCTGTGTAAAACATATGCTAGAATAGTTGCCGGTTCATTCCGCTTTGTCAACCTCTGAAATGGAGACTAGGCTGAAGGAAAATGAACGTATGAAACCTCATTTTGGTATTTAATTCAGTGAATAGCATCCAATCAATATGTTTTTTTGTTTTTTTTGTTGGATTCTTTATTTTTAGAAGCACTCAGTCAGTTTTTCTGACATAAAATTTTTTTTTTTTAAAGTTTATTTTCTTTATAGGGAAATTTTTTTTTTTTTGGATTTGTAACAATTATAAATCTGAACCGACCTGTGGTGAAACTGAGGTTGGTAATTGACTCTATATGCTTTTGTTTAACAACATGTGTTCACATTAATTCAACTCCTTTTTAAAACAGCTTGTAGATGAATTTGTCCTGAAAACAACTACATTTCCCATAATTCTAAAAAAGAAGATTCCACCAATCAGACAGTCACATTAAGCCAAGAGAGATATTTAGCTCCACCCACTCCTGTGAAGCACTGCATCATTATTTTCAAAGGGTACACTGGTAAACTTAACAGTGAAAAACACTGAATGAAATAAGTTAGTTTAACCAAAGTCTTTTTACTCGGCGGGCATCTTTGAAATGCCTCTCGGGCAGTATGCTCAGACATTCTGTCTAAATGGGGAAACATCAAATTCTCTAGAACTGTTTGCCAAGCTTACAATTACATGTTTGGAATCACCAGTAAAATTAAACAACTGTCATAACTTTAGTTTCTAAACGTCCGAATCCAACAAAATCACCATTTTTTTTCAGGCAGCCTGAACTAATGCGCATGCGCACTTGAAAGAAACGAGATCACGACACCAACCTCATTTATGGCCGTTCTACACATTATCATTCACTGGATAATGGTCGTCTGATCGTGTTGCTTCTATGAAGTAATTCACAACTTAGTCTTGATGGCAAATCTCCTCCAGAAATGACAGCAACTCTTTGTTTTTAAGTTTGTGGGCGTTTGAGTAGTTGCTGTTATGTGATCTGCATTTGACCAGACGGACTGTACCTCCCGTTTGTTTCATACAGATTACAAAACAAAAAACTTTTGTAATGTAGCGATTTCAAGCCTTTTGTTGATATATTTCTTGTGTCTGTGAAGCAAGTATTCGCTAAGATTGCGGTGTGTTTTTTGACCACCAAACTGTCGTAAAAGCACACGTCTGGTCCAAGCTTTTCCATTAGTCTATAGTGATCGATGATTGGCTCCTGTACTAGTGGGCGGGCCTTCATTCACTATATTGACTGTTACACTTTTCTACATAAAAAAAAAAAAAAGATTTTGTCATCTGAGGCAAATTTGGGAAATCCTAAAAGATTCCTGAAATCCTCGACTAAAATCTGTAGTCTTTGATCGTTGGTTTGACATGTTCACTGACAGCCCGTTGTGATCAAATTTTCCCTCTGATGAAGTTCTGCCAGTGTCAGAAGATTTCAGACACTTTCCTGCAGTGTAACAACAGCTGTGATGAGCGTCAATCCAAGAACCAATAGTAGCTCAGAATTTATTGACGCAATCCATGCGACAATTCAAATGACCGCAGGGAAATGTCAAAAAAGTTTTTTTCTTTCTGGTTTTATTATTGAGACATGCTGTGTGCAAAATTGCCGCTACATATTGTTTGCCGTAAGGAATCATTTCAGATTGTGGGATAGTGAAAGTGTCGCAGGACGATGACGTCAAACTCCAGGAGAGTTTTCTTTCGTGTTCGGTGCATCTTCATTGTCATTTAGTCTGACGTTATGACGGCTAAGATCATACAGTGTGACATGAGAGCCATGTTCGTGCAGTCTGACTTGCTGCAGTCGTTCAGGATTATAAAAAAATCTCACAGTGTGAGCCTGCCTTTATAAATTCTTTTTTAATGTTACTTTCACTTAATAAAAAGAGTTATGATAACTCGTAACTGATTATGTCAAGCAGAACTGAAGCAGTCAAGCAGGGTTATGAATGAAATAATTCTACTTTTTTGTGTAACTTAACTCTATGCTAGAAGCAATACCAAACCATTTGAGTAGCTACAGTATATCGTTGTTTATAATTTATTCTGTTAACTGAAATACCGATGTTTAAGTTACTAATACTCTGTTTGACAAGTGATATATATGTGTATATGACTCTATTTATATTAGTTTACAGTACTCAAACCATTTGGTTTCTAAACCTAAATTGCTTGCCGCAATCTGTTTCCTCAAAGAGTTTGAGTAACGTAACAGATTTTACAGTGTATATTTTGCAAGTGTGACACAGTCTGAGTCATTTTAAATTTGGTCCTGGTTCTACTGTATAGGGTGTTGGGTAGTAACCATATTATCAAGCTTCCAAGAGCACATAAAATCCATCAAACAGCTGATCTATATGCATGGCATGTCTTATGAAGTGGATCGATGTGTTTTTGTAACAAGAATATATCTCTCATTTTTAAATAATAATCTGAAATCTCCTAAATAGAAATTTTCTTGGCTGATCTCTTATCCTATGTATGATGCATGACATAAGATGCATGCTCTTTGATCAGTATTAATAATCTGTTCTGTAATTGGTTTTAATAAAGCCATCACGGCTGCCATTTACAAAAGGATAAAACATCTTTATATTCATTAGTGTCTTGAAGTCTCGATGTAGGTTGGACTTTTGTGTGCATCAGTACTGGTTACGCCAATGAAACCATTTGTGTTTTACTGCTTTTCACTTTTTTTTGTAATGATGCTACGACTGAAAAGTTCCTTTTATATTATGGCGAAATGAAAGTATAGTTCCCTCCTAGCCATATCGGCCTAAAAAATAGCAACGTTTTATTTTCTGTTGGGTTTTGTATCCAATGTAACTACAAAAGAGTCACGCTTTAAATACAAAAATAGTCAACTTCTTTTTTTTGTATGAGATGCTAATGGTCTAATCCGATTCAATTATTTTTGCTAAGCTAAGTTAAAATTTTCTCTCCATACCACAAGAGCGGCTGAATAGATTCAAAAATGGTAGGACTCAACTGAAAAACTACTTTAAAAAAATTATTAGTGAGACGCTAATGGTCTAATCTGATTCAATGATTTATGCTAAGCTAAAAAGGCTCTCGCCATACCCCAAGAGCAGCTGAATGGATTAAAAAATTGTAGGACACAACTCGAAACTACTTTTTGAAATTTCTCAGTAACACTCTAATGGTCTGATCTGATTAAATTGTTTATGCTAAGCTAAAAGTGCCTTCGCTATACACCAAGAGCGGCTAAATGAATAAAAAAATGGTAAGACTCAATTCATGACTCAACTCGAAGCTACTTTTTGAAAAATTTTCAGTGAGATGCAAATGGTCTAATCCGATTCAATCATTTATGCTAAGCTAAGAATACATTGCTCTCCCCATACTCTTAAGAGTAGCTGAATGTATTAAAAAATGGTAAGACTCAGCTTGAAACTACATGAGTGAGATGCTAATGGTCTAATAATGGTGATTTATGCTAAGCTAAGCTAAAAGTCCTCCCGTCAGAAACAGAGATTGGCTTAATGGATTCAAAAATGTTTAACTCGTTGACTTATAAAAGGAGTCTATTTACTAATTAAGTAGGATTGTTTCTTTAAGATTCCTCTCTACATTGAGCTCTTCTGATTTTGAGTAACAGTCTTGCCAGGTGATGTCATGACCTGTTCTTGACTAATCTAAAAAATCTGCCTCTTCTTTTTCTGGAGAAACAAGCCATGGCATGTTCGCCAAGTCATGCTCTGAAACTGACGATGTATTTGAGCCTGAAACGCTTTCATTTTTTCTTTCCTTTTCTGCGTTTCTCCAGCGCTCAGCTTTTGCATGACCCGAGTGCTGTGTGTGTGTGTGTGTGTGTGTGTGTGTGTGTGTGTGTGTGTGTGTGTGTGTGTGTTTGCGTGTGTGTGTGTGTGTGTTTGTGTGTGTGTGTGTGTGTGTGTGTGTGTGTGTGTGTGTGTGTGTGTGCGTGCGCGTGTTGACACAGCTGGTTGGTTTTGTGTGTTTGCCAGGCTGTGGCCTTGCGTTGCTTGTGAACAGGTCAGGGAATTACTTTGATAAGACACCTTCCTGTAGCCAGAGGTCAGAGTCATGTTGTGTGTGTGCGTGCGAAAGTGTTTGTGTGTGTGTGGGAGTGTTACAGAGCATAATCTGTCAACGAGTTTGTCTATGTTAATGATTTATTTTAGTCTTTATTTTGTTGTGATGTTGATTAGGATTCACTCACATTATTTTTTTTTTACTTTTAGTAAAACCTTTTATGTGTTTATATTTTTCTGAAAAATGTTTCAATTAATTAGTTTCTGTATTAAGATTTAATGGTTAAATGTTATTAATGACTTGACATTAACTTTTTTGTTCAATAGCCACTGTGGCTAGTGGTTTTCCAACATTACTAGCCACTCACCATTTTCAATAGTCAATATTTTGTTGTTGGGAAATTATATATATATATATATATATATATATATATATATATATATATATATATATATATATATATATATATATATATATATATATTAGGGGTGTAACGATATTATAACCGAACCGAAATATCGCGATACACCAGCCACGATACGTATCGCGAAACTCTCGTGGCGTACCGCGGTACTCTCACCCCCCCCTGCTGCCCATTGTTGAGATTGACGTCACTTGTCTCTAACTAATTGAACCAATTTAAACACATCTTTATTATCACATTTAATTAAATTGTTTTAGTAATGATGAGGTTTTGTTCTAAATATTATATTCTAAAGTTAGTATTTTAGTGCATGTCATGTCATGTGACTTGAGTGAGCATCACACTTGTTACTACTGGACGCAGGATGGCTGCTTTACATAGTACTGAGATCGCAGATCCCCCAGACACATTTAAGTCATCTGTGTGGAAACATTTTGGTTTTCCAGTTGAGTACAGGAATAGAATTCGTGTCGTAGACAAAGCGCCTGCCTGTCTGTCTTAACTGTTTCACGAAACTTACTTGTAAGGAAAAACATTTTAAAAGTGTGGTAATTTCACAATGTGAGGGTGTAAGCAACAAACTGCCAACAAAAGTGATTTAATGTACAAAAGTGAAACCAGAATAATGCCCAAATATACAAAAAAAAGAGAAATATTTACACTAATAAAAATAATATAATAAAGTAGCAAATTCAAACAAAAGTATCAAACAAAAATTAGTTAAACTCGAGCAAGGGGGTGATAGTGAAGACAAACAAAAGAAATAAATATAATAAAACAATTCTAACTCACGAATAACCCCTCTTACCTCGCTAAAACTGATGAAAAGAAAAAAAAGGTCTTCAGCGCCGAGCGCCGCATTCTTCCCTATACTGAATAAAATAAACAAAGATGACCTTCACCTCT